>NC_061476.1:6843023-7452389 GCF_022581195.2 Helicoverpa zea
ATTCAAAAAGCAAACTGAAAGTGATCCCAGTGACAGAAAAAATGAGAGATCAGCTTTTGTCGAGGTATGGGCACATGGTGAGGTGTAAAATGCACTCTACAAGGAGTGGTTAAAGTATGAATGGGGATGGATAGAGAGGCAGTGATAGACCAAAAAAACGGTGGATCAATTGCTTTAAAGATGAAAATGAAGGTAGTGGACGAACAGCTGATAAAGAGAAATGAAAACAGCAAACATATTGCTTCAAGCCCAATAACTTGGAAACAGAGCAAGAAGAAGAGTTTTCAATGAGAGTTCGAAATCTACGAGTATAATACATACTTTTTGGGTTATGATATAGCATGACTGTATCACCTTCCATAATATGTACAAAATATTATCGTCACTAATTTCAAATACAGACTTGTGTCCTATCTTATCGCTATCGATAATTCCAAGTCCATATCAACGTTGTTCATGATATTAAACTTGCATGAGTACTATTGATCTATTTCTATATTGTATTAGAGGCCGTTTATTCTGCATGTACGGGGAATGCGTTCCCATGTTTCTATGCATGTGCGTTCATGCGTGTTGAAGATTCCAATTCTATTGTTCTTGAAGATGGCGTTTTGTCAACGTCAGTGCTCATCTGAGTGAAGTACACTCTGCAAAATAATTAGCTGGGCAGGCAAGTGGCTCCACCCAGCGCGGCGCGGTGGTATTAAGAGAAACATACATGTTAGTGTGCGTAAAGTTCACGCGTGTATTACTTCGCCTGTTTATTAATGTGCGTACACAACGGGTTATTGGATACAAACCTCAATAACCCGTTGTGCACGCACACACTTGCAATTTCTTTTCACTATTATGCTGATGAGAATATGAAGTTAAAATTTAATGACAAGACTATGAAGGCTCGTAGCCGAGGCGTAGAAGCGTTCGTCTAGCGATTCGGAAGTTTTATGTTCGAGTCTCACATCTGCATAGACTTTTTTCATAACTAAAACCATTTTTTATTTTCATTATGTATTTTTTTATTATTGTAAATAAAATACGAATATTAATCTAGATTTTAATAAGGAAGTATAAATTAAACAACAACATTTGTATTAAGAAAGCAACAATATTTATTGACTAGGTTTATTTATATTATAATCACAAATTAATAAGTTTTATGTATGACAAAACTATTCTAAGTCGGACAAGAATTAGCGTTATTTTTCATATTCAGTGGGTAATTATTAATTTATTAGTGATATGAATAAACATGTTAGTAAGTTAGATAATTATTAAGATGCAAGTATCTTAAATTGTAATCTTACTAACAATAACATCACTCACATAAAACAAATTTCATTACCCCCTGATATTTTTATTAATAGCCAATTGGTGCGCCACTAGACCTGTATGGAAGAAAATTTTTTGAGTTATAGCGGTCACCATCCTTTCGCCAAAGTATTTTGCGACCATCCTTGTCCGACTTATAACATTTTTCATCGCTAAATATATTATTGCACCAATCAAAATCCAAATATTCTTTTGCGAAGCGTACCCGGTTTTGTTTGTGAATGTCGGATAGTAAAATTTTCTTAGCTGGCCTACGACATTTCACACCAGCTGCATGCAAGTGGTTCCTTATAGTTTGTAGTGTCACATCATGTTTAGTCGCCATGGAACGAGTGCTGAGGAAAGGCTCAGCCATATGCGCAGAAACTATATCACGGTGCCGCGCATTGGCTTCTGTGTATGCAAATCCAGCCTTCGGTCCCGGTCGGCGAGGATCAATGTTTCCCGTATCGGCATATCGATGAACCCACAATTGCACAGTACTTCTCTGTGAACAATAATTAAATATTGATATAAATAACAGCAATCGATTACATTACATACAAATCTAAATCAAAGTAACATAATATTATATATATATATAATAATATATATATTATATGTATATAATATATATAATGGTCATTGTATATATATATTACATATATATAATATGTAAGTTAATAATATTAAACTTCATATTATAATCACATAACAATAATCACAGTATATATAAATATATTATGTTAATATGACATTTAATATTATTAAATTACATATTAGTATAATAATAAAATAAAATTACTCACCGATAACTTTAAACGTCTCGCAATTTCACTAATTGAAACGTTTTGCTCATGCAAAACAATGATTTCTGCTCTTAAAAGTGTAGTCAAATGATTCATGTTGATTTGACAAACAAAAGCACTCCTCTCTCAATAAACGCAAAGTATAATCACAGATTATTATAATAGTTGGTATAATGTCTAAAAACGTATCGAAAGCCCGCTAGTCAATAGCATTATGAATTTATGACGGTGAACTTAAACTAATAATTAGCTTAGATATGGTTTGTTATTTTTAGAGGGTAGACGGTAAATATATTCCATCCAAAATACAACGCAGACTTACTATTACTTAAAGCAATGAATTCAACAAACAAATGTAAAATATTTATTTTTAAAACATACAAAAATCGCTGTGCCGTAAGCGAGATACGATCCTACGGCCCCAGCGGCGTAGAATTTTAATTTCTGTCCGCTCGACCAACGCGCTATAGAAACGATAGTTATGAACGCCAAATTTATGCGTCATATTCCCTGCATCATTAGAGGCATAAGATATTGCAAATGTTTGAGTGGGGACACCGTGTTATTGTGAAGCAAAACTATTGAGTCACATACTCAATATCACCACGCCGCGCCGCGCCGGGTGGAGCCACTGGCGCGGCGACTTATGAATAGGCGAAGTTAAACACGTTTTGCTTTACGCACACTAACATGTATGTTTTTCTCAATATCACCGCGCCGCGCCGGGTGGAGCCACTTGCCTGCCCAGCTAATTATTTTGCCGTGTGTACCTTCTATGAAGGATTATCCTCTTCAAGCATGACTGTTGATTTAGTATCTTAAGTAACTTATGTCTAAAAGCAATCATAGTTTAGATCGCTTGCCCTGCTTGACCTTTTGTCAATGCCAATTTCATCATCGGAATTGGAGGATTCCAAAGCAACCAATTCAGCTTTATCAAACATGGGACGAATATGCCCAAAAGTCAATGTACCTACCCTAAAATGGATCCGTTCTATTGAAAGACTTACCCTTGCTTAAACAGACTTTACGGCTGCTTTCATAACAATTTGCATGGTCTATAACAGTAAAACAGTAGATGCAAACCCACGCCATCGTTTTCTATGCCAATAACTCGCAGAACTTTTATCGATACATAGATCTTATTCGAAGACAATTGAACGAGTATCGTGCCGTTTATTAGGTCGTTCGATAAAATGTTGCTGTAATAAATACTTTAGGTATCGATTAAGGCAAAGCTGGGTTTGAAACGATTGTTTCCGTCGGTATAAGTATAACGAGTACCGATTTAACAATTGCTTTAGAATTTTGAAACAATAGGCGGATCAAAGGACCACATTGACTATTCTAATTGAATATGTTTTCTTCGGTTGGAATCAATTTTTGCCTTTCCCTGTATAGAGTTTTTTTAAAGGTTTGGATAAATAAATATGTCACGCATAAAGCACCTGTAAGTTTTCTACAAAAAGGATTGCGTTTACAGACGAGCATTGCGTCAATAAAAAAAAAGAAATTCGTAACAATGCCGTACCAGTGTTGTTACGTAAAGTTTTCGCAATATTCGTGAGCAAACAAAATTTATTCCCCACTCGTGAAATTGCATTGTATGAATTCGTAAAGTTACGGGGCTTAATTGCATTTTTTTAAATCGCTGAATATCTTTACTGCATGCTTTGTATCCATCGTTTTAAGTTTCATTCAATTAATAGAAATTACTTCTTCAGTCACATTTATTCCCTGTCTTAAAGCATTTTCCTACATAATGATTTATATTATCTGTCAATTATAAAGTTACTTATTGAGAGACAATAGCTGACCTAGATATTATTATGGATAAGGCGTGGAAACCAGTTCCAAAATCGTGACTGATATAACCCGAATATCTAAAGCGAAATACTGTTTCGAATAATAGAGGACTGCTTTATGACTTGCTATAGAATTTAATATGTATGTGCTACTAATTTATTTTGCATTGCGAAAGCCTCTGTACATTTGAGTAGTTAAAATCCTGTGATTCGATTATTTTGCTTGTTAAAACTCATCCTTAAACGAGCTTCTATTCTAAGCTCATTAATTGCCAACATGCAAGCATAAACTGAGGTCTCAATCAGCCGATAACTCTGCGAAAATACCAAACAAATTGCCATATAATACAAAAAACTTTGCGCTAACCATCCGTTGTTTTAGCACCTTGTTCCGTGCGAACTTTCCGGGGCGGACTCCATTCACCATGTTCACAGTTACTTCCCATGGTCCCGTTCGCAGCATCATCATTAGTTAATTACTGCAACCTGACCTTTGATGCGGTGTGACAGATCAAGATGAAATCCAGAAAGTTATTTGCATTCGTTACTTTGTAATTCAGAAGTAGGACATTCTTGAAAACTTTTTGGATGCCCATTTTTGCATGAGTCAGATTTTCGGTCTTTGAAATCCAGTTCAACTATATTTTTTCTTCGACTAGTTGCCAATATCGCGAGATAACTGCTTCCCGTAGCCGGTGATAAAAACTATCCTACGTTCTTCTTCAGGGTCGTAAGCTACCTCCCCTCTAATTATCAGTTTAATCACTCCAGCCATTCTCGCGTGTTGGTGTGACTATGGGATATAGGTATTCGTAAATAAATTATCAGGTCTTCCAAATCTCTATCTATATCTAAGATCTACATAACACAGGAACGGTTTACTCGACATTACTATAAAGAGGTAATGGACACAAAGGCCGGTTGTTCCTCCTTCTATGATTGCCACTTACGGGCGTCCGGTGTCACTCCCTTCGTGTACGTATGCAATATGGGAACCGCCTTTTGTAATATGGTTTAGTATGGTTATACTGAATTTAGGGTCACATTCCTTAGGAATTTTATCTTCGGTGTTAAGAGTGTTGTTTGTGTTAATGATGATTTTGAGGTTCTAACCAAAAATACCATGTGACCTGTAAAGAAAAGATTTTTTTTTAAAAGAGTGTCTATTGAGTCTCTTGCTTCTATTCTTCCTGTGTCTATTGGTTCTCCCTGAGAACGAACTCCTTGGAACCGTGTAACTTTCTAAAAGCTTGATGTTTCGAAAGAGATTTTATAGGCCTTTTTTAAAAATGAGTTTGAGTGAGATGGATTTGCACCAATTTACGACTGCCCTGATCATGACCCAAGTAAAAGGAATCAAAAAGCACATTCGATTCTTGTAAACCCTTGCCCATTCTCGCAGGCACGTAGTACTACTATCCTGATAAGAATCAACATGTGACAGTCGTTGGACATGATTACCACGATAACCCATTACCCTCAATTGATTCATGACTTTCGCTGGGTCATGAACAGCTCATTAATGGGGGGTTTTCTTTACTGCTGTCGTATATCATGTATGAAGAAACTTTCTATTGATATTATTATTAATAGGAGAGTGCTATTTAGTTGTTTTAGAAATTAGTTTAAGGATGAGATGTACCATGGAACTGAAACGATAAAGAGTCTATAATACCCATTGAGCATATCGGCGATTTGATAACTGAAAATGGTGCGTTTGTCGCTATAGTGAAATGGTGCACCTCACTATAAGAGTATTGGCGTCTTTTCTCCTTAGTCACTTTTAGTCCTTAGATCCGCTTTCCAACTAAAATGATATTCTTAAATAAACTACTGTTATTCCTAGAATTTCACAGTCTGGTAGACATCTGGCGTTCCTTACATTGTAGGAACATCCTCAATAAAACAAACACAGTCAGCTAGGACGTGACATCCTCCATATGAATCTAAAACCGATTAAGATATGCTATCAGGGTTTGTAAAAATAAAAATGGCTGACATATAATCTGGCTTATTATAATTTATATCGTTAAAGTATATTATGCTAATGTGCTTGAAATTATTTAAGTATACAAGTAATTATTTATCGTTGACAATGCCCCAAATTATATAATGCCCTCAGAAAGTAAATCGTATTAATTTAAAGTAAAACTATTAGGGAAGCTATGCTACACTATCTATTCTACTAATTCCATTTTATTAGCCAAAGTGTTGTTTTAAAGGCACCAAGATCCATTTTCACATACCTAACCAAGTTCCAAAGCCTTCCTTTCTTCCGTAAAAACATACTGAAATACCATAATAACAAATAAAAGGCCTCGCCGAACCCTCATCGATACAAAAAAACACGCCAAAATAACCTTTCGGCTAACATAAGTGAACGAAATACAAGTCAACACATTGTCTGTAAAGGGCATTAAGTATAGTCTACATTAAGTATAGATCTACATTATGACAGTACACACTGGTGGTTGAACTTCGATCCCTTCATAAGGTTTCCTAGAGAGGGGGACACTGGTTTACGTAATACCATGACTCACGAATACTCACGATTCTGATAGTGACAGCTGTGCTGTATATTTTTGTATGTGTATGTATCTAGATTGATATCGTGGTGGTTCGTAAATATTGTGTGGTTAGACGTAGTTTTGCTTGGGATACGGTTTTGGCTTATTGGACGATTCGCACGAATTTAACTCGCACAATACGTGCGAATCGACTCCTTTAAAACATATTATTTTTTCTGTAGTCGATTCGCACGAATTTCATTTATTGGCGTGCGAATCGACACCCTCACAAATATGTAGTAGGCTATTCGCACACATGTTGTTTTTTTTTGAAATGCAGTTACGATAAAGTACACTTGAGCACAGAAGTAGTAAGGTCAAATATGTTTTACTCGTAACAGAGAGAAAATAGAAACACAATCTATAATAAAAAATTTACAAGAGTATGGTCAGACCTGCTGTCTTGTATGGATCAGAGTGCTGGCCCACAAAAGCGACGAATGAAAGACAATTGCATGCGGCAGAGATGAGAATATTAAGAGGTATGTGTGGAGTTACGCGAATGGATAGAGTGAGGAATGAGTATATAAGAGGAAGTTTGTAAGTAGCGCCGGTATCAGAAAAACTGAGTGGAAACCGGCTGTCATGGTATGGGCATGTGATGCGGAGGAATGAGAATCATGTAGTGAGAAAGATGATGAGTATGAATGTGGACGAATATAGTGAAAGAGGAAGACCAAAGAAACGATGGATGGATTGTGTGAAAGTAGATATGGTAAAAAAGAATGTTACTTGTGAGAAGACGGCAGACAGAAGAGTGTGGAAGGAGAAAACTTGCTGCACCGACCCCAAATAAAATTGGGATAAGGGCAGGAGGATGATGATCTGTATTAAAATTAAAACTACTGAATTAAGTACTGAACATCTTCTAAGCTCGTGGTTTGAGGATTAAAAATGAGCAAATATCGAACACAGAATAATAAATAAGTGTCACTAACAAACTGCTACTCCACTAACCGCGTAATCTATAGGTACTAATATTATAAAGCTGAAGAGTTTGTTTGTTTGTTTGTTTGAACGCGCTAATCTCAGGAACTACTGGTCTGATTTGAAAAATTCTTTCAGTGTTAGATAGCCCATTTATCGAGGAAGGCTGTAGCCTATATATTATCATGCTAAGACCAAAAGTAAAAATTTACATATACCACGTTTTAAGTAATTATTTTTATCACTTATTCCATACAGATCTTTCTTACTTTCAAATAAATATCTGCTGTTTAAACTTCGATTATTTTTTTTATTATTTCAGTGATAGCTGAATACGACTGTACTTTAATTTTTAAAACCTTAAAATGAAACGTGTGCGAATAGCCTACTACATATTTGTGAGGTTGTCGATTCGCACGCCAATAAATGAAATTCGTGCGAATCGACTACAGAAAAAATAATATGTTTTAAAGGAGTCGATTCGCACGTTTTGTGCGAGTTAAATTCGTGCGAATCGTCCAATAAGCCACGGTTTTGAGCGCATGCATATTTAAATTGCATGTTTTATCGCGGCGGTGCAGCACTATGCTTTGTTTGTTTTTGATAGCTATTGCTATTCTGTATTTTTCATCCTTTAAAAGGTTGTTTTGTGAGGGTGTATACTATGTTGTTGTATTAAGATGATAACTCAGATTTTATAACTTTCGTTTGACTGGGTTGAGGAGGTTAGATAGACAGTCGCTCCATGTAAAACTCTGGTACTCAGCTGCATCTGATTAGACTGGAAGCTGACCCCAAAATATTTGTGGAAAAAGCTCATGAGATAAAGGTTTAGTAGTTTCGGAGCCTTTAAATTAGCATTAATGTGCTTACTAACAAGTATTTTGTGTAAAACAAGATGTTCATTGTTTGTATGGATGACTGCACTTGACCTTGGGGCTAGGTGTCGCAATTCTCTTGTCTTTCTACAAGATAATGAGACCTTCGCACACGTTCTGACTCTGACTCATATCAATTAGAATTTACTGTGTCTAGACAGATTCGATGAAGATTATATGAAGAGGAACGTAAGAAACACTGCAGGGCCAAGGAAGTTTTGTTTATTTTGTTAAACCTATTCAATGTAGGTATACTATAATAAAGCCGGACTTAATGCCACAGGCATTCTCTCCAGTCAATCTTAAGGTGATGTAGAAATAATTGAATGAGAGCTTATGAAAAAAAATCTAAGGCACCAAAATTATGTCTAACCAATTATTATCGAATTTCAGCTTTCAGTTCCATCCATCCATCCATCCATCACAGCCCCTAGGTTGTCCGTCTTCGGACGTAGACGAGACGGTGGAGCGCCTGCGAGTTCGCACCTCTCATCCCAACCGCTGTAGTGGACCAGGAAGACACCACGGGCGCCAAGTGTCGAGAGATGACTCCCGGCCACCGTAGGCGTCGGTCTGTGGACGGTGAGTTCGGGTGGCTCATCGTTCCTTCGTCTGCATAGACAACAGACCCGTGTCGGTGGCCCGAGTTGGGGCTACGGAATTGTTCGAAAGAGTTACCGCGACCCTGGTTCATAAAATGCCTACGATTTACCATAAAAAAGGGCTTTCACTTCAATGAAAAAAAAAATATTTTTTTTTCACGGTAATTCTTAGCGTTTGTTCCGTCTTGTGACGGGGTCCGCTTTCCGTATCTTCTTCTTCCACTTCAATCTATCCAGGACATCTTCCTCTTCGAGTTCGTAGATTTTAATGTCTTTCATTACGACACTCAACCACCACAGTTTCGGCCTGCCCCTGCGCCTTTGACCGGGTATATTGAGATTGAGAACACAACATTGGCGATGTATTCAGGTGGTCTCCTTTTTACATGGCCGAACCATCGTAGCCGTTTCTCTTGCATTTTGTCGACGAATACAAAAATTACTGTTTTACCGGTAAACCGGTAAAACGGTAATTACCGATATTTTATTACCGAATTTTTACCGGTAATTTTTATTTTACCGAAATTGCATGCCCTAATCAAAACTAAAAAGTTTCTTAACAATCAATTCCCACACACAAGTCCTCAAGTAACCACAAGACATAAAAATCAAAGGTGGAACCATGGATTAATCGTCACACTTCACGGGTCACTGGCCTCCTAATCGCATCATCGCGGGTCCTTGACCTCGAACGTCTGCGCAGTGGTCCGAGTTTGGGCCGACACTGCTGCAGACTAGTAAGTTTTGCACAGGTGGGTATAAGGATATAGGAGTCGGGAGTTGTGGATAAGTTTCCACCATACTTAGTGGTTAAAAAAGTAATTCTCGCAGTTTGTGAAGTAAAAAAGTTATTCTTGTTCTCTTTCTATGGATGTGGGTAGGAATATGCAAGGCCAGGACTGGTCATAGATGCTTTTAAGGGAAAGCTGTGTAGTGGGCTACCCTTAAACCCACCTGTACCGTATCAAGGGTACCATTCTATCTGGGTACTCGAAGAAGTTGTCTCAGGACGCAGGTGAAGGTGCGGGATACAGAACCTAACTAACTTGACAAAAAAAATCGGTAAAAAAACTTTTAAGTTAAACGGTTTTATCTTATGTGCACTGAAAACTAGAAAATAAAAAAATAGTTACTTACCTGTCAACCTACGTAGGTGGTCTTGGTCATATTAGACTAAAATAAAAACGTGGGGCCCATTAACTGTTGCTGTAGTACTTTCTTCTAGAGGTATAATAGGTGTGGATTGCATCGACTTACTATAATCGTAACTGGAGATTTTGACAATCAATAAATCAGCCGTAGCGGCTTCACCAGCGAACGCCGAGCTCATGATCTACCAAAGTATAAAGATATGCTTTGCCATAGGTAGGATTTCAGAGGGGCCCCACGTTTTTATTTTAGTCTAATATGACCAAGACCACCTACGTAGGTTGACAGGTAAGTAACTATTTTTTTATTTTCTAGTTTTCAGTGCACATAAGATAAAACCGTTTAACTTAAAAGTTTTTTTACCGATTTTTTATTTTCTAGTTTTTAGTATTTAATGAAAATGCCTACCGAATATTCCTCATTCTATCTAATTCATTTAGTGCATCATTATTACACGGTCTCTTACCTGATAATTTATTACAATCTAATTCCTCAATACATAGCCCTTCCAGGTACTTTTTTTTTTAACGACCCCAAAAATCATCACATGACCTCTCCTGCTGTGGGTCAGCAGCGGTGAGGGACTGCCAGACTCTTGACTAAGAACCGTTTTGTTCCGTCGTAGGCCTTTTATGTACCAGGGCCGCGGTAACTCTTTCAAACAATCTCGCAGCCCAGGCAGGCCTTGGCCCTGTTGGGCCCCGCTGGAGTTACTGACAGTTTTCTACTTGTGAAGCCCTTTCATTTGATACCCATATTGGTGGGATAGATAAAAAATTGTTATTAGCCATTTGGTAGCGGCGGCCATCTTAGATTTCAATTTTGCATAGTAAATTGTATTCTACTTGTTGAGACCCATCAACATGGGTATCAAATGAACCTAAGTTATCCGCCATTTTGTAGAGGCCGCCATCTTGGATTTTAATTTTATATAGTACATTGTATTCTACTGGTTGAGAACTTTCATTTGATACCCATATTGATGGGATTGATAAAACCTACGTTATACGCCATTTTGTAGCGGCCGCCATCTTGGATTTCAATTTTTTATAGTATATTGTATTCTGCTTGTTGAGCCCTTTTATTTGATACCCATATTGATGGGATTGATAAAACCTACGTTATCCGCCATCTTAGATTTCAATTTTGCATAGTAAATTGTATTCTACTTGTTGAGACCTTTCATTTGATACCCATGTTGATGGGATTGATAAAACCTAAGTTATCCGCCATTTTGTAGAGGCCGCCATCTTGGATTTTAATTTTATATAGTACATTGTATTCTACTGGTTGAGAACTTTCATTTGATACCCATATTGATGGGATTGATAAAACGTACGTTATCCGCCATTTTGTAGCGGCCGCCATCTTGGATTTCAATTTTTTATAGTATATTGTATTCTGCTTGTTGAGCCCTTTCATTTGATACCCATATTGATGGGATTGATAAAATCTACGTTATCCGCCATTTTGTGCCGGCGGCCATATTGGATTTACAATGTTATTGATATTACTATATTGTATTGTCATCGGAATTAAAGGTGTATACAAAATTTCAGATTAATCGGTTGACAGGAAGAGGGTGAAATTTGAATTACTAAATTTGACCCAAGAATGAATAAAACAAACTGGGTGAGCTAAATAAAACCGTTTAAAAACAACTCTTTTTGACATTCGGCTAGATGACTAAACCATCAAATTGAAAACCTCGCAGTCGGATAAAAAATAACCGTTTAGAAAAGCAGAAGATACATAATGTCAGTTACAAGGAAATAATTCAGAGTTATGTGATTGTAAATAACTTATATTTTCCTTGTGCATTTTAACCAACATTATCGAAATGTTTTTTGATTAGGTTTTCCACCTTGATAACAACTTATTTTAACATTTTCAATCTTTTATTCTCCTATTTAGGTAGCGTAGGTAATGTTATATGTTAATGTAATATGTAGTATAAAAATCTAATAAATCAAGTTGGGTTTGTCTGTCTATACGTTGTCTTTTCTAGTTTTCTAGACAAATACTTGTCTGCATTGCGGCAAAATACCGATACCCTTAAGGCTGGGACTTTACGACCTGTTTACACCTCTATTATCGACATATCGATAAATTAAACATTATAAACTTGATAATATATCGATACGCGTCACTGCCACAGGTATTTCTTGCAAAGTATTTAAATTAGTGTGTACTTATCATATAGCATTATTTTGTATTATCGTAATTATCTTATGACGTCATCAAAGATATCCGTTTTTTATCTATTAAGAATTAGAATAGGTAAGTCCCTTTTTAAAATATTGTTTAAAAAAAGGTTATAAAAGTCTGGTGCTAAGAAGTCCCGCGAAATTTTAAGTAAACTCATGATCTACCAAGTCTATTAAGTTTATTTGCTTGAACGCCCTAATCTGAGGAACCGATTTGCTTAATCGAAAAATGCTTTCAGTGTTAGATAGCCCATGAAGGCTACTTTTTATCCAGGTGCGCGAAATAGTTCCCACGGGACGCAGGTGAAACTGCTGACGGGGCATATTATTGTAATATAAAAACAGTAGTACTATGCTTGTAATGTTCAAGTATATTTACAATACCCTTCTCGCTGCTATTAAGAATATAATGAAGGAATGTATTACAATGACATTCATAGGCAGTGAGTTAATAACAATATCGGTACCAAGCCATTACTTACATACTTATTGTACAACTTGAAAACTCGTATTCTATTCAATTTTTATTTCATAGAGTTGCTTTACCACCACTACTTTATTTAACCGATTTCCAAAAGAGGTATGGGTAAATAAATACACTTGCGGCACACTTCTAAAGCCGTGTCTAAGGAAAAAAAAAGTGATTTTTAACTACATTGTAGTAGATACACACACTTGTATGTAGTTTACGTACACTTTTCCAGTTTTCATAATTTCATCCCTCACGCCGCGCCAGGGTTCTTCCCCCTAACCGTCCATTGTTTTTCCTTTATAGTAATATTGTCTTTCTTTACGCATAATAAATTATACTGTCATCTCGTCTGCCTTGAATTTCATTAATATTATTTGTACGAGTGTTTTCCAAATTATTCTCGTTGCTAGGTCCTGCCGGTTTCACTCGCCTCCCGATAAAAAATAATAATCTATGTCCTTTCGCAGTCACCGAGTAGACAGAGTTACTTTCGCAGTTATTAAATTAGTTAAGATTCACGTTTCCAAGAATAACATTGACCTGATATTGTTTCCTATAGTTTTCTACGCGGAATATCGCACAAATAATCATCTAATGAGCATGTTCAATAAATATGTCGTCGTCTCTGATTCATGCTGGAATGAGTAATTTTTATTATCTGGTCATATACTCATATACATTATGTACTTTACGTCTTTGTAGGCTGCTCACAAAGAATATGTAAATACGAAGTTAATGTGCAATCAACTACATTTAAATTATATTATACTAACTTAATTAAGATTAAAAAAATATAACTGGCAACCCTAACAGGTGAGGTTAATGTAGGGCTACCATCTTGAAGTTCGCCAAACCCGGACAAACATTAAATAAAACCCTGACATTTGGCGTAAATCTCATTTTCTCCCCGGACGAATCTGATATTTTTTTTAAACCAAACAAGACCTCATTTTTAATCCATTTACTATTACCATATACATACTTAAATTCAATGAGGTGCTTCCTTAAATGAAAAGTGTTCTTGGAACCCCGCCCGGATGAGGCCCCGGACGGCCTCCAAACGAGGACAAATTCGGAGAAACCCGGACGGATGGTAGCCCTAGGTCAATGTGAGACTATCAAAGCTTGTGATAGACGAAATATTAAAATGTATTAATGTTACATATGGTCATTATCATTCTCCCGCCTCTATCCCAATTTATTATTTGCTGTCGGCGTAACTAGTATGTCTTCTTCCATACCTACCTATCTAACGTCATCTTACAAGTTGCAGTCATAGATCCTACAGTATAAAATATCCACTTTTTATGTAAATGTCATCATTATTTTTACATTTTTTACAAAGGGGACTTTCTCTCCATGTCCTTTTCCAAAATAATTGAAAGAAGGAAGCAATTCTGGCTTCTTGTAGAATAATTGCTTTTTATGTTTCCTTATTTGTCTTACTACTATGATAACCGTAATTTAGGATATCCTGATAATTTGAATATTTACTACAGGAAGTTTTTCTGGTTAAGGAAAGTCTAATTGAAGTAGTTCTTTCAAAAATAAACAGCTTAGGTACTTGCGGTTTTTTTTGTTAGATACAATGTATCTACTATTCTTATTCGTGGAAGTCTGGGGTCAATTTCACAGCGAGCTTTTTTCTTATTTCACAATCTGTTTTACGCGGTTTTATCCGCATCTTGAAGAAACTTCGCTTTTTAATAAAAGCTATATATTTTAACCAGGTTTTATTGCTTGTTTTATGCATTTAACCAGACAATTTAAATGTAAGTCCAGTCAATTTTACTTAAAAATGTAACACACAATGTAAGATCCTTACTAATATTATAAATGCGAAAGTATCTCTTTTTGTCTGTCTTTGTCGGGACAAAACTACTCGCACATGGCTTTTTTTACCCGGTAGCAGAAATTAGTATGTCCAAGACGTGGGTGAAACCCACAGTTTCTAATATCAATAAAGATTTTACATAATCAACAAAATACCTTCTTCTTTACCTTTACGATGATTCTTAAAATATTACGTCTATTTGATTCCAACATGATGGTATAGACATGAGTCAACCGAATTCGGAGGCCCATCTGTTTAAACAAGCGCTCTGTGGTCTCTGCACGGAATATTGTAAGTTACGATTGACGACTGCCTTGGGAATTTACTGTATGTGCTATGTGTATTAAGTTTTGTGTAATCAAGTTTATTATAAAGATTGGAGAATGATGTTGATACAAGAAATTCATGTAATACAGGTTTGTTAATCGCTCATCATTTGCCTTTCCTTTTGCCAACTATGTTGGAGTCGGCTTCCCGTCTAAATACACTCGCGAGCAAAAAAATGGAATCATCCCCTTGCGCTATACAAATTCATCGATTACCAATGATACAATATTTACAGTTAAATGTTTATGGTCTCGTTTGAAAGCCTATACTTTTGTAGTTAGTTTGTGAGTGTAGATGGAGCAGAATACCAATGTTTTACATGGAGCAACTGCCTATCTGACCTCTTCAACCCAGTCACCTCTACAACTGGATCCCTTATGTTGTTAATCTTTCTTAATAAATGAGGCATATTAATGACCTGTATTCAGAAGATTTTCATCAAACAAAACCTTAACGATCCCCTTTCAAATCAAGATAATTTCTTACGTAGGTTTTCTTAACAAAATACATATAAAATTACGTTCTTCACAGTGGCCTTCAAGAGTATGTGGTCATATTCCGTTCCGCCATGGCCTTGGATCGGTCATGGTATAAAAATCTGCCGTATCTAATTCTTACAACTAACGTAGGGTGATTCATGCTCATATCTTGACTAGTTTTCATTCAGTAATTCTTCAATTATATAATTTTCCACATATACTAGAGGTTTTACCATCATCTCGAGAGAACGTCACGCCTATAAGTAGATAAATGCCTAAAACTACACTCTCTGTGGGTGCAGCGTGAGGGAGTGTCAGACGTTTACTGACTAAAATCCACTATGTTCCTTCTTAAGCCCTTGATGAACTAGGTCCTCGATCACTCTTTCGAAACATCCCGCAAACCTAAAACAATGAATTAAACATGTTTTAAGTTTTATTTTGCTGGCGCCATTTAATCAAACTATTATATTTTACAGCAATATTATCGTAATTCACAGAAATCAAACTGATATGATAAGATAATTGAGTAACGGTTTAGATACATTTTATTTTTACCACTTTGTGTAAGTTATCCGCTTTGGTATTTTATTAACCTGTAGCTGACGCAAAAAATGTAGTAACAAGATATGAATTCACTGTTTCACAGCGGTTTCACCAGCATCCCGGGGAACTTCTTCCCGTAACCGTACAAAACTCGAGAATAGTGTAGCTAGCTGTGTCAGCTGCGAAAGATTTTCTCAAATCGTTTCTGCAGTTTTGGATCCTTTGGATTTGTACTTCAAAGGATCTGAAACAAACTGAAAAAATCCTCATCATTATATTAGTACAGATCAAAAAATATGTAAAAAAAAAATACTCTTAAAATGATACATAAAAATACTAAATTAGTAGGAACTTGACAAACTGTGTCGAACTACACTTCCGGCCAAAATAATGGGCACAGGTCAACTTTCAATTAAACTGTCAGGGTTATCGACATCAACAAATTAATTAATTAACTGTTTTGTTAAACAATTTTTTTTCGACGATTGACCTATTAATTGATTAATGTTAACTTTTGTTGTGTGTAATCAAATTATGTTTAGTGGACCGAATAAGTTATGATAATTGTACGTGAAGAATTGTTTCACATAATTGAGTAGGTAAATCGATTTGTTACCATTATTGGATTTACTGTGGTTATTAACTTTCCTCTGTAGATTATGTAAAATTACATTATAATTATATTTAATATTGTTTTTTTTTACGAGTTATCGTCAAAGGATGATTTAGGATGAAGTTGCTAAACTGGTTTATCCTGATTTTGCCTAGTAACTAACATTTTGTTATGTCCTTGTAATATCTAAACAGTTATTAAAAAAACTGCTATTTATTTAATTCCATATTAACATAATAGTAAAAAAAAAAAGTAAATCTAAATTAGCATCCCATTCAATATAAGTTTAAACATATCCCTTACTAAAGACATTTCCTAGACCTTTTGAAAACTTGAACAAAAACTTCAATGTTCTAATATTCCAACAGTCACAAACGCTATCTCAGTGAACAACAATAAGCTAGTTGTACCGATGACCTTGCTTCCACATTTCGTCGGAAACAGAGCATGTACACATTAACATTATTTATTTGATGCACGCAATTAAAACCAGCTACTAATTATATTGTACGTAAAAACTGTGATGTAAC
Source organism: Helicoverpa zea (assembly GCF_022581195.2). NCBI lineage: Eukaryota > Metazoa > Arthropoda > Insecta > Lepidoptera > Noctuidae > Helicoverpa > Helicoverpa zea. Next base: position 6,860,077 of record NC_061476.1, read on the forward strand.
ACGGAAAGAGGTAATATTGCATACTGTAGTTTTGTCTTTTTTTCCTTAGCCTTTATTGTCCCACAGCTGGGCAAAGGCCTCCCCATCTCCTCTCCACACCTCTCGATCCTTAGAGTGCTCCCACCAGTCAGGGTTGTAGGCGTTAAAACAATACTTTGCAAATATGTACATTTATCGATATAGATTGTTACAATTTGCAATTTCATCTTTGCACTTATTAAAAAGACAAGAAGTTTCGACAATAGGATGTCCTATTGTAAACACTTTGATATCAATTGAAAAGTCTTGTTTACATATAAATTGCTATTAAAACAGTGTATATAATTACTCGAGATACAGTTACACATGTAGCATCAATATAGAAAACTTCATTTGTGAGCTACGTTTTTCTAAAATTCAGAACTGTTTTTTTTTAAAAATGAGTAGGCATTTCTTAATGCGTATAACGTCTGTAAATCATCTTAGCCTACACGATTTCCTAACTTAGTATGCACCTGTTCAGTTGCCTTATCACACGGTATCCATAATCCTCAGAATGCCCTGTTATCTGGGTCTAATCCCTTTTATCAGTATTTTACAAAATTATGACTACATCTTATAATCTTTACATCACGACAGTTATATCACTGGTGAGTAATATAGTTGCGCCAATCGCAACTGTTAATAAACACTCAATTGTTTGATTGTCCGTGTTTCTCTTCAAGCGTTAGATAGATATCCGTATGTCTCTCTAGTAATGTATGTTATGTCACTTTAATGTAGTCTTATCAATATTACACCAAAGTATTGGTTTGGGCCTCTCATTTCTGTAATAGAAAAGTTAAATGTTAAGAAAAATATTAAGCGTTAATTCCCGAGAATAAATCGAGGACTGAACCTATACTTGACACGTGTTTCGCCCCTCCACATCTTCAGGAGATGTTGACTCGTCGATCGCTTTATTAATGTCATGGATTTCCGCAAAGTAACACCGTTTTCTAGAAGAGTATCGCGTAAGAAACAGAGTTTTCATCAATTGTGTTATAGATAGATTTTATCTTAACATCGTGTTCGACCTATATCCTCAAAGTCCCGTCATTGTTGATGCCTTATCACGGAAACGATGATACAAGCAAGATCTTTATCAGCATCCTGACGTCACATCATCCACATATCGACGCCTTAGAGTGAAAACCTCGTAAGTGCAAGAGATAACTTTTCAGGATAATGATTGGTATTCCATATTTTTTACGATTATCTTCCAAGAAATGCAATAAAAAAAATATTGAGAAAAATGCATTTCCGAGGTTTTCATTCTAAGACGACGATATCTTACCCGTCTGACTTCTCAGTATAAACATACGTAATTTTTATGAAGCTGTTTATGCAAGTTCTGCAGTGAATCTGGATTACCATAAATACTTATGTCGTGTACTTTAACAGCCACAAAAAGGTTCGCCGAGGCCAATAATTCCTTGCTTTGCGGAACGTAAACTTATTTCTTTTGTGTGTGTTCGGAAGTTCGTTGGCCATATGGTTGTTATTTGAGAGGATAGAGGAAGGTTACATAGGCAGAAAGTTTGTTTAAGCTTGCAAACAGGGCTATACATGACAATGAAACGGCGAAAAAGATTTTCATTTTATTTATAAACTGTTGTTGTTTCTACATTTGTTTGGAGGGCCACGGGGAAAAGTAAAGGCGTATAAAATAGCAAAATTATTACTTTCAAACGTCTGAGCCGATTTTGATGACACAGGTCTACATACACAAAGGAACCCTTCATAAAAAAAAAACCTTTTCAAATACACACAGAAACACTATCGGTCAAACTTGTAACACCCCTCTTTTTCGTCAGTTGCTAAAAAACATAGGTTAAAAACCTTAGCTTACATCAAAGTTTTTGTGATCAATCTGTCAAGATCTATGTAACACATGTTTAATCAGTGACTCAGATCGTTCTGTATAAAATTAACTATGAATTCATATGAAGTCATCTTTATGGTGTTCCTTTGAGTAGGAGGTGTGAATTGACTTGTTTTATCCAGCCTTAAAAGTGTGTTTTGATTGTTTACTTAATTAACATTTCAGGCTTAAAAAAAATGTTATGTGTAACTTAATGCCCAAAATCCTACACCTTAATTACGCACCTACCGAACCCCAGAAAACTAACGCTACGTACACAAATTAAAAACATTTTTGCCTACATTACTGACTCATATTTTTAATCTATTCGTTACGGTGGCAACCCTAGCCCCTCTCTTTGCCGCTCTCGAGTAAAGCGCGTAAAAATGCCTACAATTTTCTGCCCCGCAGTGTAAAGACCGAAACTTGTAATTAATTTTACAGTCCGTTAAATTGAAATTATGTGGTTTGTATGTTAATAATATAATATGCGATAGAAAACAAAAGTGATGCTCAGTTATTTAGGTTCATAATGCAAATTAAAATGAATTATTTTCATAAACACCGCGATCTGTTTTCGGATAGTAAAGAAATAATGATTTACCAATAATTCGATAGTTTTTTTATTTCTGTGTCTAGTCTATTTAATTCTGTTACTAAATAAGTCATACTTAAACGTCAACTTTTCCATTTAAATTAAAGTATACAATACTTTTACGAACAATTGATCAAACCCTGTTCTTAAAAGATATTGATGCTGTTTGGCACGATGAATTGCCCAATAATGTATGTATTGTATGTGTGCCTACATTGACTCATATTATTTTCTCTTTCTTTACAGTTGGACACAAATAGCAGTGGCTACATCGATTTAAAGGAGCTGAAAGAAGCCCTCGACAGCGTCGGTTACAAAATACCACAATGGAAGGTAAATAATACCAAAACAATATTTACCCATCATCATCCTCCTGCCTTTATCCCAATTTTATTTGGGGTCGGCGCAGCATGTTTTCTCCTTCCATACTATTCTATCTGCCGTCATCTCATAAGTAACATTCTTTCTTACCATATCTACTTTCACACAATCTATCAATCGTTTCTTTCATATACCTAGTTTTATGAAAAACAATATTTACCCAAATAGACTAATGCCCGTTTTCACCAACAATCTCTTAATCTAAGTGCCACTTAGAATAAGGGCTCTCCCAATTTTGACATAAATAACTATGTATAAGGGACACCTAAACTTTGGTGAAAACGAAATTCTTATTAAGTGTTCCGTAAATGCTCTTAGGGAATCCCTAAATATAGGGATTTGTTGGTGAAAATGGGCATAATAAACTTTACACTTTGTTGTTTGCTAATACTTTGCTAACACTCACTAGTATTCTCCAAATAGCTCAAATACAGTTAGTATTTTATAAGAATATGCCAATAGGGGTGAATATTCATAAAAGAAACAACTAAATTGAATTTACGCAATCAATCAAAACAATTATCTAAGCAGTCAATAAATCTTGTAAAGTCTAAGTAATAGTTGCTTGTAATTAATAGATAGCTATTAATAGTTAAAGTTAGTTTGATTGATTACTTAAATCCAGTTCTTTTATTTTAGTACTCTAGTATATTATACACTTAGGCAATACTCTGTATAACCTGTATACCAACGACTGTAAACATTATGGTAGATACGCATTAAAGTATTGAAAAAAAAAACCTACAAAAAATCGGTCACCGATTTCTGACGTGGGCCAAAGGATCACTTGGAATGCTTAAGGGGGCAGCCTCCACATACAATATCCAACCCAATTTCCTAACTTCTAAAGTCTAATTTCCTCCTCCTCATCAGGTTCGGTGTATGATCGAAGAGTACTACGACAATGGGAACAACAAACGTGGCGTCAACGGCAGCATGAACGGAGACGCAAGGAAGAACGGTATCAGCCTCGGCGAGTTCGAGGAGTTGTGCGCCAATTTGAAGGCTCAACAGGTAATTGTGAAGTTTTTATTGCAATTTTTGGAAGGAAGAAATATTAGTAATTGATTTTAAAGAGAAAGTATGCTAACATTTTGACTCATTTCACTTTTAAAGATAGACTGAACCAAGTTCATTGATCCAAAATTAATAGAAAACAGATTTTTTTTAAGAAAACTGACGTTTATGTTGTCGGTAAACTTATATTATAAGGCCCATTGACACCAACAAGATGAACCTCCGATAAAGAATGAACTGTTTTGGGGATTAATATTCTAACACAATTGATTATCAAAACTAGAAATAACCAAACAGAAAACAAACAAGAAATAGATTTCATGAAAATCCTAGCTTCACAGAATATAAAGTTGTCGTTTCAACGACTGATTACGAAAACAGCCTTCGATGAAATTGACTCACATTCATAAACATCTGCTAATCGACAAATTAAGTTAACTGCAGCCAAGTCAAACATATTAATAATAAATAGCGTCATAAATAAACGCATTGACAAGACTTTAAACCTATTTATATGAACAGATTAACTCAAAAGACGTTCAATAAAGTAATAAAACTGATCATTGGGGTCAAATTGATGACAGTTAATGCAGGGTTGCCAGTATACTGCTCTCGTTACCGTTTTATAGTCATTATTCTTGGGTAACGATGTTTTTCATTGATGGCAACTCGGCCCGTTGTTATCAGAAATCATTAAATTTTATGTGTCTTTGTTTAAAGTAATCGGATAAATCCTTCATTATATTTTCAGAAATTTGCTAAGCCCCACTTTCAATCCAGCTCCTACTTTAGTGAAGACTCCCCTACCTTCTCCTAAGTATGACAAATACTATGCTGAAAACCGCATCAAAGTCTGTGTAGCCAAACGTGAGATAACCGCGCACAAACATACGGGTACATACACGTCTAACAGAGAACATACATTTTTTAAGTCGTTTAAAATTCATTTTCTATTAGAATCTGGGTTGAATATAAGACATCAGAAATTCCCACAACTTTTTTTTCAACTTTTCCTCTTAAAAAATGGTTTCTGCGCCATTCAGAGCCGATATAAAATTTGCCGACAACTATACCTCCCTACACGTCATTATAAATCTACTTTTAAATAATCAGTAATTGCAATGCACGATTGTAAAATGTCAGGTCAATGGTCTCATGTCGTTGTTTTTTATTAATAGCTATGTATATGTATAATAGATTTTACAAGGCTGGGCGTATTGTAGTCTTGTGTATGAATATTTTATAATATAACAGTTATTGTGCCGATTTGTATATATGAAAAATATATATGCGTCAGCTGTTTTTGAGTAAGTCCGGTTCCAAGGCTCTGTTTTGCAATATGGTTAGAATTACAAGCGATTACTTTAGCTAAATAGAATACAGAACTAAAATTTCGTTGTAATTTAAAGAAAATTAATACAGTGAAACTTGGTTAAGTGAGACTTCAAGGGACCTGCAATTTCGCTTTACTTATAGAGGTACTCCACTTACCCGGGGTCTCAGCCCCCAGCTACCCAGGTATAAACAAATATCTTTCTCAGTTGCAGAGGGTTCCATTAATAGAGAAATGAATAAAGAAAAGATTATTTCGGCCTTTATCATCCGTTCAATGACTTCACTATTCCCTAGTAACATTGACTATATTTTATCCCGGTACGGGCATTAGTTACGACGGGACGCGAGGGAAACCGCGGGAATACATCTAGTAGTCCTTCAAATAAGAGTTAAATGTATGATATTGGTATTCACAGTGAAATGTTAACTGTGCCTTAATTTTCAATAATAACTGCGCTAATTAAATTTCAACATTAGCTAATTGTTAGTATTCTAGGAAACCTAATAATTACTGAGAGATAACCCAATTAGTTCAGTGAGTACTTGTTACACAAATTAGTCTGTTGATGAGCAATATTTAGGTATAATTTTGTATATGAATATAGGTTTGTTAGTTATGTAACGACTGACTAAGATAGTTTTTTGTTAAGGAAGGAATTTGAGTTCAGAGAAGATTATCAGTTATAACAAAAAACTTAATCAGACGTTTAACACGATTATAAAGGATACTTAAGAGACTTTTTAGAGTTAAACACTCGTAGTAAAAGTGATTTTAAAGTAAGAATACTTTTACTTATACATTCACGTAAACAAGAATGGCCTTACTACAAAAATTTTAACCACTGTTTTACACTTGTCTAAAAAAATGTGGCTCCAAAATGAACCATATGTCAACGTAATAATTTGACATTTTTTTAGACAAGTCTTAAACTGACGTTAAAAAGTTTTTGTGGTAAGACGGTAAATGTTTATTAGATGAAAAAAAAATGGATAGGTAGGAATGAACGAGGCCGTCTGCATCTGAATATTTAGCAAGGTATTTGGGACCAAGCTCACTGACAACATAAACGTCTGTTTTTGTTAGCACAGCTATTTACTTTTAACGTTAAATTATCCAAGTAAACAGTTGTTTTCAAATGTGTTTTCTATGTTGTCGGTCAAAATAGGCCTTAATAACAGATTGTGCAAGCAGTGTCTATTTTTTCTTTGTAATAACACTCTAATATTTTACATTCCAGGTTTCCAGTACATTCAAACAAGCAGTCAGTAAAAAGGAGAATCTAGAACATTTGGGTGGCATGAGCGAAGCGTCCAGTGATGGTAAGATATTTTATATCAATGTTTATTTATATTATTAATGAACAATATACAAACAACACATAAACATAACATAATCGAAAAGTCCGAACCATTTTATAGCTTGTTTGATGAAAACGAAAGTCTTTATCGAAATGGTAATCTGTTCAAAAAAGAAGATTTTTGCTATAAATGTCTATATTTAACATTCAATTTTAATCTCGTTAACATTTAATTTCGTTAGAAAATGTTAGAAACATCGATAAAATTCTGTTTTGCAAAATCAAACTAATTAACCTGTTTGCTTTGATCACAATTGGTTTAAAATTTAATTTTCTGAGGTATATTTAGACCTGTTACTTGAGTATCTTAAGGGCCTAAACCATATTACTTTCATTTATTCTCATAAATTAGCATTGCTAAGGTCTTCCTCCTGACAAACAATAATACCCGACCTTATAATAAAATATTTCCAACTAAACAATAAGAATATAATAAACAAGAAAAAACCTATTGACTTCTTATGATAATAATAGTATTTAATGTTCACGCGAATAAAAATATGAGCCAAGGTTTCGCCACGCCAATAGAAAAACTAATAAGTATGTACCTCAGCTTATCAGTTCGAAGCAATAAAACTAAATAATCTAGGTCGCCATGTTATGTATAACAAGCGTTAGAAATAACATGTTTTTTAGTTTTATGTAATGTGCTGATTTTAACGCAGATATGACTACGTCGACTATCACTTTGTATTTAATAACATTAATAAGATTCATAAACTTCTGTTAAAAGTCGAATAAAAATCGGTCGTACCCTTAAATAAGTTCTGGAAATACGCAATAGCTTCTTCCTCCTTTCACTTCGCCGATGACCAGTCTTGACTTAAGAAATTCACCAAAAGGGAGCGATTTCTGCTCAGAGATAATCCACTCTGTCTGAGAGGACGGAGTTGTTCAAAAACTTTTTGAAAGTCATTTAGTTAGGCTTTTACAAGCACAAAATATAAATATGGTCGAATTTAGTTGCTGTCCTGTGATCTCCGCACCGCTCCGTTTTGGTGGAATCCTAAACTGTATCAGAAATGATAAATATGTTCGATTATATCAGAAATTTTACGAAAAAAAAACCCTGCTTCCAGGCACAACGCATTCAGTACGGCTCGAAGAGCAGATGGCGTTCTCCGGGTGGATCAACAGCAACTTGGAACACGATCCCGACCTCAAACATCTGCTGCCCATAGACCATGAGGGCAAACAGTTGTACGAGAAGCTTAAAGACGGTCTTATATTATGGTGAGTTTTACTTTTACGAAAACTATTTTATTTAACAGAACAAAAACGTTTACTAATGTAAAAGTTTGATAACTAGATTTGATTGAAATTTTGAGGGTCGTTGGCTATAGAATGCCCTGAGACAGGCCGATCTTAGCAATGTATTGGTTAACTGCGGATTTTTATAATCTTTCTCGCGTATATATCGCCCTTCCAAGGGATTATCTAGATAAAAATTGAGGTCCTATGTAATTACACACCTAAGTTCATTTTCATCGATTCAGCCATCGTACTGTTAAAGCTTGCATAACAAACAAACTTGGTTACTTTGAAGCACCTAATCTGAAATTATGATGATTCTTATTTAAACAACGATCCCAATTACTTTTACCAGCGAAATGTTCTATCTTGACGGCATATAGAAGAAGAAAACATGCTGCGACGACCCCAATATTATAATTGGGATAAGGGCAGGAGGATGATGATAATGACCTGTCTAACTTGTTTTTTTAGCACTAATTATTCTTTTCCATTCCAGCAAAGTAATAAACCACTCGTGCCCCGACACAATAGACGAGCGGGCTATCAACAAGAAGAATTTAACGTTATACACGAAACATGAAAACTTGACGCTAGCTCTCGTCTCCTCTCAAGCTATTGGGTGTAATATCGTCAATATCGATGCACATGATCTCGCTAAAGGTAAGGAAAATTATGTACTTTTTGTTAAATGGGTAACTGGGTTGAGGAGGTCAGGCAGTCGCTTCATGTAAAACACTGGACTAGACTGGAAGCCGACTCTAATATAGTTGGCAAGAGGCTAAGATAGATGATGATGGAAAATGGCCCCAGCTAGTAAAAAAAAAAAAAATAATTCACTCTTAACTGAACTGACGAAAACCCAGCTATGTGACGTCTGAAGACCTGAGTGATCCAGGGCTTCTGATGTTAATCAAATTTGGTCTACTTACTAAGCTTAATTAAAATGAGACTGTGCAGGTATAAAGGTCCTCAAGTATTATATAAGTACCTGCAAACAGTATTTATTTTTCTATGTATTTATTACCCCATCAAAATTTATGTAATTTTCGAATCATCATGAAAATCCAAGTTCCATCCTAAATCTCGTATTTCTCATAAACACCATGACACGTGTTGCAAATATGTACACTTACATTGCATGTATATTGTTAACAGGCAAACCCCACTTGGTGCTCGGTCTACTATGGCAGATCATCCGCATCGGTCTCTTCAACCAGATCACACTGGAACACTGCCCCGGTCTCACGGAGCTACTCAATGATCAGGTTTGTGGAATAAACACTACTATATACAAGGGAAAAATGTTCACTTTGAAAATGATTCCCTGAAAGAACCCATGAAAACATTGTTAAACTTGATGTTTGGCGACTTTAAGCGGCCATTACATTATATCAAAATCGATTTGACCTGTGGGATTGTAGATGTAGTTAGAATCCCCGCATGCTTTCTTTGAATAAGAAATATTGGGAAAGCTTGGACTATTTTACGCTTGACATGACTGCCAATGAAAATTGATAAAAATCTTACTAAGGGAAGGTATTGTTAGCATCAAACACCGTCAAGTATATTCAACCACTATTGTATCAACCACCAATCACTATTGACTCACTCAAAAACCAATCTTCTTCACAGGAACGCATCGAAGACCTCCTAGCCTTATCACCAGAGGCCATCCTCCTCCGATGGGTGAACCACCAGCTCCAGAGTGCCGGCGTCACCCGGCGCTGCACCAACTTCCAGCAAGACGTGGCCGACTCCGAGATATACTCGTACCTGCTCAAGCAGATCGCTCCCGATGATGCTGGCGTCACGCTGGATGCTCTCAGGGTATGTACACACTAGCTGCCTGCCCACGACCGATAAATCGATGACCGATTTTTTGTAGGAGAAATATAGAACACACTGATTATCAATAGTGTGACACTACAACTCGTCCTACAAATGGTCGGTCAGAAAGACCTACAAAAAATCGGGCCGATTAAATCTCCTACATAAAGTCTTGACGTGGGCCTTACTCTAGCCTTAATCTAGCTCAGAGTATCTCTATAATTAGTCTTTATAGCTGGTAATATCTATGCATATTCCCGAACGCTCCCTTTCGTGTGATCACGTGGCCTAGCCGGCCACTGATTGGCCGATGATTATTTTTTGAAAGACTATTATTGTGGCTTGTGTAAATGTTTTACTTTTATTAAAGTTTATGCCGTCTAACAGTGACTAGTTACTCACGATAACCCATCCCATCTACATGTTTCCCTTTTAAATCGCGTTTTGTGTTACACACCAATTTTAAACTAACATCTTCAATTTCCCATCACCAGGAAACCGACCACCTCCGTCGTGCCGAGCTGATGCTGCAACAAGCTGCCAAACTCCGATGCCGTGCCTTCGTCACCCCCGCAGACGTAGTGGCCGGAGTCTACAAGCTCAACTTGGCTTTCGTCGCCAACTTGTTCAACCAGCACCCTGGACTCCAGCGGTCGGCTGACACTGAGGAACTGCACCAGCTCGACGAGACACGGGAGGAGAAGAGTGAGTACCTTGTGTCAATTCCATCAACCAGCACCTTGGTCCTAACACACATCATCGATTTCTTCCTGGGTTCTAATACACATCATCTAGTTAGGGTCGGCTTCTCCCAACTATGTTGGGATCGGTTTCGCTGTCGGATGTCGCTGGGTACCAGGGTTCTACATAGAGCAACTGCCTATCTGACCTCCTCAACCCAGTTACCCGAGCAACCCAATACTCTTGGTAAGACTGGTTGTCAGACTTGCCACCACACATCATGTTTCCAAAACTACATAGTTTCACTTATCAATATTTTTAGAGTTGAAAGTAAACGGAAATGAAAATGCAGTAACCAGCGCGTTCGGTCTTACAAAATATCCTAAGTTACTAAACAAAAAAAGCAACTATAATTTTCTACAAACTCAAATTTGGTTGATAATGTTTTACATTATTTGCATGCATCGAGTGTATATGTCACCGTAAGATTACAAACATCGTTAGATTACAATCTATCTCGAGAGATTGTAAACTGTCGAATTATTGTAAACCGTAACATCTGATTGCAATTTAACGCATTATTTTTCGCTATATTATAATCTATCGATGAGAAATTGTCAAATTGTCAACTGTCCGAAAGCTCTCCCTGATTGGTCAGTCTTTTTGTAAGATCGAGAGCGATGTAGAGCGGTCAAATTGTCAACTGGCGTAGAACGGAATGCATCTTGCGCGCTGATTGGTAGAACGTCAAAAAAGACAATGTTCTTTGCTACTCCCGGTGTCACAGCTCTTTGACGTGCAAAAATAAGTGACGGTTTAATTTTTTATAAAATCAAAAATTGTACTTGTTTAATTTTTAAGACTCAAATTACACACAATTAAAAATTTTATTAAAAATTGAAGTTAGTGACGAAAACGAATCGCTGCAAAACCGACTCCACGTAGTCTTGTCTGCCCTACCCCTAGAGTGCAATTCAAAACCGCGTAGGCGCGGAGGGGCGAGGCGGCCTGCGAGCTGAGGCGCAGGTAGTTTCAGCGCTCGCCGCCGCGGCTGAGGCTGGCCGGCGCCGGCCAGCAAGCCGAAGCTGCGGTGGTGAGCGTGAAAACCATCTGCGACGATAAGCTCGCATGGGATCGCCGGAGCCCCGCAGCGCCGGAGCCGTGACAGAAGTTATGCTTGCTGCATGTTGCATGCTTACTTCCATGCTGGGTCAATTAATATGGGATGTGTTATATTTTAAACAAAAAACTCAGTAGGTACGAGTAAAAAAATTAGAAGGTAAATAAATATTTTTATGATGTCATTTAATAGTATTTAAGAAGTTTACTGTTAGAATGCATGCTACAAATTTAGATGCAAAAAAATAACCACCATGCTGAGTTGTATTTAGAGTGGAAGATAACTCGTGGCTAAGATAGTATTATTTAGATGCTCGACGCTTTATTAATTGTGGCTGACTTAGTAATTTAGAAGGCAACATACATTTTTGGGGGCGAATAATGATATTAAAAAGAAGCCTGTTTAATTAGCACCCCTTTTATTTTATTTTTAAATATTAGTTTGTATTTGAAGACAAAATACCTAACTGTATTTTTATAAGAGTTATTTTTATATAAATTTAATACTTGAAGAATTTTTGAAGAGCATTTATTTTATTTAACTGACACCTCTATTTCATTCCTAACTCTACGGGAACTCCATGGAAACAGAACGGCTGGTCGTGATTGGTCGATCTTACAAAAAGACTGACCAATCAGAGAGAGCTTTCGGACAGTTGACAATTTGACAATTTCTCATCGATAGATTATAATATAGCGAAAAATAATGCGTTAAATTGCAATCAGATGTTACGGTTCACAATAATTCGACAGTTTGCAATCTCTCGAGATAGATTGTAATCTAACGATGTTTGTAATCTTACGGTAACATATAGAAAGCGAGAGTCAATATTTTACGTGTTTTATCTTTTTAAGCATCTTGTGCGTTCAATGTACCACATTTTTTAGGGTTCCATACTCAAAGGGAAAACTGGACGCTATTAGAAAACTTTGCTGTCCGTTTTCTTTAGCTTTTTATAAATTACCTAACAGAACCCAGTCGATTTTTTAATTATGCTGTGTGTTAGTATAACACTTTTTCTTTCAATAAACGGCTGTCATGTTACATGTATTTATTTGTACCAAGAATGCAATTCTTAACTATTAGCGTGACACCTTTCAACATAACAATAGACTTTAGAATAATTCATAAAAAAGCATTTGTTCCTATTGTTTATTTCCTATTTAATCTGTGGCTTTCTGCAAAAAAATCCTTTTGAAAATCAGTGGTCCTATTAGAGAGTGTGAAGTGTTAGTGTGTGTCTAACTAATACATTTTGTTCGATCACATATTTAATGGGCGAGTTACTAAATTGCGTCTTTACTTCTAAAGAATGTGTATGTGTAATCATTATTGTAAAAAGTACTATTTGAAAATGTGTTTTTTTTTAGCAAATAAAAAGTCGATGGTTAAGTGTTATTGATCGGGAGTGGATAGTGCTAAAATACGTGCTTATAATATATCCACGCTAAAAGCCATCTAGGGCACTGACTTATAACTATAGGGACTGGAAATACCTACGAAAAAAACGTGCATACCTACAATCTGCAGTAAGCAACTAAAATGGCTGCCATTGCTAGGGTTGTACCGCAACAGGATTCAACAAGTATCGATATCGTATTCTAGTTACGAGTACGTACGAGTCTTACTGGGTGCAGAAATATAACAGAGTACAATTAATTCGTTCGTCACAGAACTATCACATTAGCTTAACTGATAACAATAATACTCAATCGTATCGTACTCAATAACTTTACTGCATACCATAATGTGTACAAGCTGGTGGGTAAAATTAAAAGAGACATTGAACAAAGTTATTCATTTCTAAACAATATTTATAAGCTTATTAAAAAACTGTCTATGAGACAGTTTTTCAGTTCTTCTACAACCGCAGTATCTAATCTTATATTTAAAAATGTTTTAATTATTGACTTATTTAAAAGTAACTTATGGTCAGTATTGTGATTGGGATCACAGTCAAAAAAAGTATTAATTTCATAAAATTCACACATAAATTTAAAAATGTATAAATAATACACTTCAGATTTAATTTTACAATCTAAATGAGTTTCAACGAGTTTCTCTGTCTTTTTAATGATTTCTATGACGCTACAAGAGGCATATTTCAGCCTTCCTCTTGATTTTACATAAATGAGGCTATTGATGTCTTCCTCCCCAATTAATAATGAAACACAAACGTTCAGTCTGCTTCTTCCTTCTTCTTTCGGCTGAAACAAACTCCTTTGGTTTTATATTTTCATGGGATAATGGCAATGGGAACACATCAGTTGATGTGGCAGTATCCTTATGCTTTCTGATGTTAGTAATTTCATGTAAAACCAACGACTCCTGGGGACCTTCTTTGGGTGTCTGATACTGTACTAATAATGTAATTTCATAGGATTTGTCTAACAAAAAAAAAAGAAAAATCTCCTTATTTCTATTAAAACAACTATCTTCAAAGTGAAGCGAACAGACATACCAATATTTATGTCTGGGATTAATATTTTCCTCACCGATAGCTTCTAACCATTTTTTCCTTAAATCATTTCGTATAGGAAACTTGCAAAAAATGTTTTTAATTAAAGAACATCAAAACTTGAACTTATCTATACTTTGATTATTTGTTTGGATTGAGTAGGCTCCGAAACAAGTTGAGCGATTTGCAAAATTCTTTCACGGTTGGGAAGCTACACTTTACCCGGTGGGCATAGGCTATTACTACTGTTCGGGTACGGGAGTTAGATCCGTCGGAACACGAGTAAAACCACGATTAAATATCGCGAAAGATAGTACTTAAGTAAATAACAAAATAGAGATGTTCTATTCAACATAATACACAACTCTGAGGGCTCAGTGTCTTAGAAACAGTAACTTCTGTTGTTAAAATGAGTAAAAGCTGAATTATAAAAGTGGATATTATATCGATACAGTTATGACAACTGTACAGCACTATGCCAATATGACATGTTATTGTAAACAACATTTATTTCTAAATATAGCTTTTTATACAGAAATAAACTTAAATATAAGTACTTTCACCATCAATTCATGTTTCCGTAACATATTTTTTATCCAATGTGAATTAGTTTATGTAGAATCTAGCAAAAACTGGTTACTAACCTGTGTAAAGACAATCCAGCTTGATTTTTGTGCTTACTTGCACCACACTTTACGATACAACACGTAGGCATATTCGTTGATTATTTCACTATTGAAATAGTAAAGTCTTAAAAGTAAACACGAGTGATTTTCTATAAAATAGCAAAAATAAGTCACGAAGAGCACCTATTTGACAGCACAACTACCATGACATGTAGTTCATTAAATGGCGGATATGGCCAGATATGGCACGCACCTACAAACAGGACGATATCAAAAGTAAATGTTATCATTTTACGCAACCACAAAAATATTGTTGTCCCTGTTTTTCAAATACACTTATCTGCTTAGAAAGAGTGAGACAGAACTATGTTGCATAGTTTTTTTCATATTTCGCCCATATTTATATAACTATAGATATGTCTATAACAACACGGCGTCTCCTTATAATTCTAAGCTCAATGATCTAGGGGGACCCGTGTAACCCAACCAAATGTTTAGGCTTTGTTCGGACTATTTAGTAGATGGGTCTATGTGAAGTTTGCACAAAATTTGTTGAGCGGTTCTTCATTTATTACATTTTTTGTAGCAAAATAGTACATTTTATGGGCACAAGTTATTTAGAAAATGTGTTTACATATATGGAATATTATTTATTTTTATGCGTTTGTATATTTATCAACATCTTATAAAACACTGTGATTGTAAAATTTGTTTACACATGGGGCATGTTATCTATTTGTATGGGCATTATTACTTATTCTACATTAGTTAACGCTTCTCGTGACTAAAAGGCTGGCTGTTACCTCGGACAAAGGATCAGCATGGCGATCCAAAAAGGTAATGCTGCCAGCCTCTTGGGCACTCTCCCAGTCGACAGCGATGTCTATAAATATTTTGATGCTTTAGTTTTTAACACGCTTACATTAGCTTCACTTGTAACTATGTATGTGTGTAAGAAAATCTTAGAATCTTAATGCGACCCACTTCCCGGTCTTCGATTAGGATACAATTTTGCATACGCTCTGAGTTCTGATGACAATACATGACTAGCTAAGAAACGTCATTACAAATCCAATATGGCGACCTCCCCAATATGGCGGACTGCCTGTTTGATATTCACCTCCTTGATATGGGTATCAAATGAAAGGGTTCCCTGTTAGGAATACAAAAAAAATTGTCACGTGTTTTTAGTATTTTTTTTTTGTTGTAAATATATTGCTTTAATAAATTGTATGTGTGTTTGTTCTCAGCTTACCGCAACTGGATGAACTCGATGGGCGTGGCGCCGCACGTGAACTGGCTGTACTCCGACCTCACGGACGGACTCGTTATCTTCCAGCTGTACGACATCATCAAGCCGGGCATTGTTAATTGGAAGAAGGTATATTTTTTATATTAATATCTTTACAGTTTTCTGCTATAATTTGAGGTAATTCATGCCTATTTTGGAGTTTCGTGAAGTTTATTTAAGACGGAACACCTGCCGAGTGTGGGTTTGTTCTTCTATTTACTGTCTCTCGGAATGAATGTTCAATATTCTTCCTTACATCTAGTAAGTATTTTAATTCTAGTAGATGCATTCATGCATCTGATCATGTCTTCATAAACTATATGTAGTCAGTGTGTCGCTGCACACAGCAGCCTCTGAAACCAAATGTTTTTATATCTCAACTGATCAAAGTATGTAAAGTTGTTGCCCTTTCATTTATTGGAACGCGGCTTCTCGCTAGGAGTCGGATGTTGTCAACTGCTCCACGATTTTGAACTTTTGTAGCTTCCATCGTACATATTGTTTTCTATGTATTTTGTTTATATACCAAATATTTTTTTGTATCTCCAGGTGCACCGTCAATTCTCTAAGTTGCGCAAATTCATGGAGCGTCTGGAGAACTGTAACTACGCCGTCGAGCTCGGCAGACAGCTCGGCTTCTCGCTCGTCGGCATCGCCGGCGCCGACATCAACGAGGGGAACGCCACGCTCACGCTAGGTATGTATGAGTCAGACATGTCGGCATGGAACTGCAACCAGCCGTGGAGCTGGCACACTTAGCTTCAGGACCCTTGAAATATAATAGGCTTGGCCACGGAAGCAAGAAAGATGAGCGAAGATGCCACAGGGCTGGTAGGTCAGGCGCCTTCTTGTAGGTCAAGTAACGGGCAGTATAGTTATCGGCACGAATCTTGAGCTCTGACCTACATCTACGCAGAAGTGATTTATTAGCAAAGAACTAATCCCGAGTGACGGCTATGACACGATGCACTGCGGGCCAATCACCGCTTTAGCCCGCCCCCGCGCCTCACTTCATACCACAAAAGGGACCCAGTAAATTACTTCTGCGCAGGTGAAGGTCAGAGCTCAAGATTCGTGCCGATAACTATAGATGTGATCAAAACGATCTGCCACTAATTACTGGCGAGGCGTTCGAGTATATTGACACATCTGTCCAATACGGGTGTACTATGCCAAATCGAATGACAAATAATCGAATGCCAATTGATCGACCACTATAAATCGAAATTCTAAATACACGAACATTCATAATATCGAATGGTTTTTAAATCGAACATTCAATACATCGCGCAGTCAATACATCGAGTGTTCAAAATATCGAATGTTCGTTTGATCGAGCGTTAAATGCATCGCATATTTATCCTATCGAAAAATCTATATTTTTTATGAATACAAGAAAAACTCAAAATTTACTAATAAATCACATTTTAATCTTTAATTCTTATCTTTTAAAGGTAAATTTTAAAATTTTGTGTGAATTGAAAAGGCAAACGCGGGTTTGGGAAGACCTACTTTACAAAAAAGAGGCAAAAGGGATGATAACGCGATTGAAAAAATGTTAAATAATAAAAACTACATTAAAATTTATAAATTATTCACACATTTTGAGTTTTTCTTGTATTCATAAAAAATATTTATTTTTCGATAGGATGAATATGCGATGCATTTAACGCTCGATCAAACGAACATTCGATATTTTGAACACTCGATGTATTGACTGCGCGATGTATTGAATGTTCGATTTAAAAACCATTCGATATTATGAATGTTCGAGTATTTAGAATTTCGATTTATAGTGGTCGATCAATTGGCATTCGATTATTTGTCATTCGATTTGGCATAGTACACCCGTCCAATACACCCTATTAAAAATTGTTATTTTATGTCTTTCCTTCCCTTCCAGCGTTAATCTGGCAATTAATGCGAGCATACACCCTCTCCGTGCTAACGCGACTGGCGAACACTGGTAACCCCATCATTGAGAAGGAGATCGTGCAATGGGTCAACAACAAGCTCAGTGCTGCGGGCAAATCGTCTTCTATTAGGAGCTTCCAGGTATATTGTTTTTCTATTATCGGTTAATCTTTTTCGGTATTCGGTCATCCTCCGAGCCTTTTCCCAACTATGTTAGGGTCGGCTTCCAGTCTAACCGGATTCAGCTGAGTACCAGTGCTTTACAAGAAGCGACTGCCTATCTGACCTCCTCAACCCAGTTACCCATGCAACCTAATACCCCTTGGTTAGACTGGTGTCAGACTTACTGACTTCTGACTACCCGTAACGATTGCCAAGGATGTTCAATGACAGCCGGGACCTACAGTTTAACGTGCCATCCGAAACACAGTCATTGGTGTCTAAGATATACTAAGAAAGTACATACAAACTTAGAAAAGTTGCATTGGTACTTGCCTGACCTGGAATCGAACCCGCGCCCTCATACTTGAGAGGTTGGTTCTTTACTCACTAAGCCACCACGACTCTTTTTTTTCGGTATTCGGTATCATACTCAAACTCAAAAGTATTTATTCATTCAAACTTGGCTGCAAAGGACAGCCCCTAAAACGCTCATTCTTCACTTTCATATATGTGTTTAGGTGCATCAATGTTGTTTTTTCTACAACCCGCGGATGAAAAGTCTGTTATGTTTACATTAAAATTCTAGCTATTTCCCCCGGTTTCACTTGGTCAAAAAGTAGATTATAGCTTCATCAAATGGGCAAATTAGACAAGTGATTTCTGATTAACATATTCAAACTATTTAGCCTTACATAGATTAATAACAGTTTCATTTCTACCAAAGAGTATTCACCACATATGCTTTAAACCACAAGTATGTTATTCACTTTAAAGTATGATAGAAAACAAACACACATCCCACAGTTATGTACAAATACATTCCTCAATACTAATCTATAATATTACCTATTTACAGGACGAGGTATTAGCTGACGGCAAAGTGGTGATCGACCTGATAGACGCCATCAAGCCCGGCTCCATCAACTACGATGTTGTACTGCCAGGAGGCAACGAGGAGGTAAGCATTTGCTATAAATATAGTTAAATTCTTAATTAAATATTTCAAAGCTGAAGCAACAAATTAAGCTTCTAGATAGAAATTCATTTAGATTTTTTTATTTGTTGGTACTGAACAATATTAATAAAACTGTTGAAAAATCATAATCTGTAAAAACTATTTCCGGCAATACCATACCAGTTAAATAGTCAATAATTTTCGTTCTAGTAGCTTTGGATTTTCTTTCCTGAGGAAAAATATCTCTCGTAAATAAAGATAATGCAATATACTGAAGTTACACACGTGTATTGTGAATTAGAATACATAATTGTGAATTTAGAAAATAAGTATGTAACTTTTTTATAATAACACTAATTGTTAACATTCCATTTATTTATCAACTGTTTCGTTTTCTTAGGAAAACCACGCCAACGCTAAATACGCGATATCAATGGCTCGTCGCTGCGGCGCCCGCGTGTACGCTCTACCGGAGGACATCACGGAGCGCAAGCCCAAGATGATCATGACGGTGTTCGCCTGCCTCATGGCGCTCGACTACATCCCCGCCATGGACGCGCCGCCGCAGTAAGATATTAATACGAGCTACATACAGACATACACGTTGTTTATAGTTTTTATTGACGTTGACGAAAAATGTGACAACTGACAGCTATTGTCAACTGTCACCATGATAGTTGACACCTTATGTCAACAGTCACTATACTAAATACCTAATCGCAAATCAACGGTTTGATAAAGTATAGAAATTAAACGTTAAGGTCAATATACATACATCTTATTATCAAACTGTGGTAAAAAAGTATTGGTTTTAGTGCTAGATTTTAAAGATCTTCTTGAATGAAGTTGTCGTTTATACCTAGCACTAACCCTAGTAGTTACTAAGACCGCAAGAGCTTGGAAATTGAAATGTTTTAAATACACATCAAAAAATCTGCAATAAGTATATGTGCAAGCTGGTCATTTATTGGTTTAGGTTTCTATGTCACTTTAAAATGGTAAACACAAGATTAATCTGTTCTTATGTAACAGGAATAAGATTGTAATAAAACGTGGTATTGCTCTGTATGTAGCACTATATAGATAGTTTGTGATGTATTGTGGTACTGTGTCGTCAATGCTGCTGGCAACACTGGCATATATACAAAATAATATCAATATTAACACATCAATAAACATTTTTTTTTATCAAAATTCTACCATAGAGGTATTATTTGTATGTAACCAATGTTGCCAGTAACAAAAAAGAGGGTTCATATTTTACATTTTGAATTGTCTGTGTGTCATCATTTTGTTATTGTTTGTGAACGTTTTAAAATGCTCGTGAACGGGCTGATTTATGCAAAGCTTAACGCTATATAAATGTCAATTTTCTTAGCCCGGTCACTATAGCATTTAAGTTTCGTCAACTTTTAAAAGTCAATACTTAGGACTTTTATAAATTCACACAAGATGTTTTCAATATTCGACACAGTGCAAGATAATTAGCTGTAAAAGTCACTTCGTCAAAGTTAACATTTCTCATACATTTAGTATGAGTTTCGTCTCAATAAGAATAAAACTTGTGACTAATAAGTTTAAGAGGCCCACGGAAACATAATTTTTAATCGAAATTATAACGATTTACCCACCTACCGGTACAATTGTGAAGCGATGGTTCTCTAATAAAAATAAGATTTTTATTTACAGATTTATTAAAGCATTTATCGCGTTAACTACCTAATCCTTTATTTGGATTGGTATTTAGTGCTTCGACAATTTTTTTGTCACATTAAAAGTTGTTAGTCAAAAGTAGCGTTTTGAACTATCTACCAATTTATCGAACGATAGTTTTTGTTCATACAATTTTAACGAACGATCAACGATCGCTTTTAGCAAGCGGTTAGCATTTATTCGACTGAATTTTGTTCTACATTCCAAATTTTTATGTTTCTGGATTTGTGTCGCTAGATAGGTGGGATAGCGTGGCGTCGCGGATACTAAATATGTATGAAATAATGTTATATACAAGCTTGCTTTCCTTTATACATAAGGAAATACTGCAATTATACAATAGTAAACTATATTTAGCAAAATATGTAAGACGTTTTTAGTATCCACGACGCCACTTTCAATATAAATAATACTTGTGTATGTGAAGTTAGCATTATATTAAGTATAACTTATTAAGTATATCAGATATAAACGTCTGCTATGAAAAAACAACAATTACGTAATTCATGACGTATTTCAACAAAAAACAGAACATTTTTAACGGCTTAAATTAGTACTTATGAATCATTAGTATTATCTACATAATGTGGTCGATGTTTTTATACATTTTTACAACGAATCGTATCGTGTTTTTAAGTACGAAGTACCGGTTGTATGTAATAAAATGTTTTGCGTACATATAAACCGATTTTGGGGTACTTAAATAAGCCGAGAATTGATTAAGATTAACTTAGAATGTATTCTTGGCTTCCAAAACCACGGTTTCGTTCTTATAAGAATGCTTATGTTACAATAACTCTCTATTTGTATTGGTTGTCTGTTTGTACCGTCGAGGTCGCTATGTATAAGATGATCGCTTATAATATGTGTGGGAATTGGCAATAAATGTGTATGTGGAATTGTTTATGTGATAATCTTAATGAACCGCCATTACAGAAATGATACATAATAGTACTATGTAGCTTTATATGTTACATTCCTGAACCCAGCATTCCCCTACATCGGCATTTTGGAACATTTATTTCATTCTCAATTTATTAGTTTTAGAAATGTATATTTTCTTATGTTATTTAAGTTATATTCTGTGAAATATTTTTGTAGCGTTTTATTAGATTAGACATTCCCCAGGGATACAACGATATTTTACAATCATAATATTTTTTATTGTAAATTTTTATTTTGTTAGACGTTTTAAGGCTTTATCAAGATTTTATTGATTACGTAACTTTTTAGATTTTTATTTTGAAATCAAATAGAAGTTTTATTTCTTAACATACAACGTGAAATTGAAAATATCTAATGAATGATTAACTATAATTACTCCACTGTATTTAGTGATTGCTAGCTATCAGTAATGTTAATATACAAGAATGTGTAAGCCTAAAATAAAACGGAATTGGTAAAACAGTTGAAACTTTTTCATTTTCCCTTTCCTTTACCTTCCTAATGACGCTATTTATTATATAAAATATATATTTGGGGTGCTTATCCTTATTTAATGTGGCAACCGTGTGCAACGCAACGCAATTGGGGATACGCACGCAAGAGGCAAGTTTTGGTTCACAAGATTTTTATAATTTTGAACCTGACAGCTTATGGCACGCGGGTCGCTTTTATATTTTATGCACATTGCTTGGTTTTTAAAGGGCAATAAATAAACTAGGTCCTCAGATGTTGTATTGAAAATTTTCAGGGATGTCTCACAAATTGCTCGGTCGGGAAATGGCTATGGTCACCAGAATTCTGTCACGACCGTTGATGGGTATGTATTCATTTAGTGAAAATATAGTTAAATATCCTCAGGATAACCGATGAGAGACAAAGTGGATGCTGTTACCTGCACCCAATTAGACTGGAACTTAACTTCAATATAATTTGAGAAAAGCATTTCTCCTTTCTATCACTTTCTAAATGCGAAGTATTGTAAGTACAATTTACGTAAATAGGGTAGCTCAATACTTTTTCACCTTTTGAAAAAATAGACTATCAAAAACGGTTAGTTTGGATGTAATGTGTACAAAAATCCGAATGATTTTGCAATACCAAGAAAAAATATTATTTTTTTAATCAAAACAAATAACACAGGATTTTATTTTTGATCTAGTCAACTACCCAATTACAGGACCGTGGTGGAGTCTGCTGAAGAACTCTACGATTCCACAGACAGCTTGGAGGTAGTCGACCACGACACCGTGGAGATTATTGACCACGAAAGTGGGGAAATCATTGTCGAAGATAATATTGTAATGGCTGATGAAGGCGAAGAAATCGAGCAGTCTGAAAAGCCTGTACCACCGCCCAAACCAGACAATCTGACGGTTTTGCCTAGACCAGAATAGGAAAAGTCCCAGACTATTACTTACCATATTTAGTTATTCCACATCTTCCTGCCCAGTTTCGTATTTTTTCCGCTTCCATTCTTCTCTGACATCATCATCATCTCAGCCATAGGACGTCCACTGCTGAACATAGGGCTCCCCCTTAGATCTCCACAGATACCTGTTGGAGGCGACCTGCATCCAGCGTCTTCCGTCTCTGACAGCCGTCCCAAAATTCACTCCTTGTTTACCCAACTGCCTAGAACGATTTTACCTACTCTTTCACTGACTTTCACACAATAATTTTTCCTTCGGTCATTTATTTATTCCACTCGCCTAGAGCAATTAAGTAATTTTTTTATATACCACATGCATTTTTCTTTGAACTTAATTTTAGCTTTGCAAGTATTTTTGTATTGAATTATGAATGAAGTTTTGTACAAGTTTTTAATATTTTTTGTTTGCTTTATTTCCAACCTACGGCCAAATTACATACTTGTACTTTGAATTTGATTTAGGTAGTGACACTGGAAAACAGCATGTCTGTTGCATGAGATTTTTTACATGAATCTGAATACTTTTTCCATGCTAATTTCAAAAAAGAATGCCGTTTTTATGTAGCAGTTCTAGTTTTGGAGTTATGAGGTGACAGAGTTTTTCATTAAAGAAACACATAGTTGAAGTTTAAATCATCATCATCCTCAGGGTCTTTTTCCCAACTATGTTGGGGTCGGCTTCCAGTCTAACCGGATTCAGCTGAGTACCAGGGCTTTACAAGAAGCGACTGCCTATCTGACCCCCTCAACCCAGTTACCCGGGCAACCCAATACCCCTTGGTTAGACTGGTGTCAGACTTACTGGCATCTGACTAGCCTTAACGACTGCCAAGGATGTTCAATGACAGCTGGGACCTACAGTTTAACGTGCCATCCGAAACACAGTTGAAGTTTAAATAATATATTTTTAAAATATTTTATTGAATTGCATACTTTTTATTGAAGTTCTAGAGTGAGATGAATTACAAGTACTAATACTAATCTCTATGTTCTACAAATAATCATTCCAGTACTCCTGGGGCCCGATTGAAAAAAATAACAATGTATGATTTCTTATGTGATTTTCCGTTTTCTCAAAATCTCCGAAAAGTGAAAGGAGATTCTCAGATTTTAGATACTTGGTGTAGTTTGCAGTAAAATAAAACACATATTTGGATAAAATTGTGATGATTTAATTCAATCCATAGCCGGCAACAAAAATTAATACTTTCACATATTTTAACATACATATTTTCCTCAAGTGTTCTCCAAAACAAATGGTATATAATACAACACAATTCATACTAGTGCTAAACAGTTGTTCATTTATTTATTTGTGTCACTATAAGGCAAATACATATTCATATAAACAATACATAATTATCACTATTAAAACCAATCCTTCAGCTAAAATATTTATATGAAATATTTGCCATTTACAACATATAATCAGGATAATAATATAGATAACAATTTTCGGTCACTCAACTATACAAAATAGCGAGTTTATAAAAAATATTTAAGTATACAACGACTTTGAGAACTAAAATGTTTTGTACAGAGCTGTTTTTTAATTATAACTTGGATGGTAGTAACTGGGCCTTTACACTTGTAAAAAATAATAATTACGTAAGTAACTTAGGCAAGTTGTAAGATGGTCTAGGAAATTGCTATAAGCGACTTACATAGTCGCTATTTATTTACGTAAGCTACTTAGGCACGTGAGTAAAACTTACAAGTGAAAAGGCGGCCTAAAATCTAATCTAAGTTGTAACTTTTTCAGGCTAGTCAGGAAACCGGGAGTATCAATTATCATAATTTAGGATCTAAACTATCATTTATGTATTATTACAATATATTAAAGCTACATTTATTTAAAGGTGGGAATCGATCAGTATAATAAAGTTAGAAAGAATTAGGAATAGGACAGTTTGAGCTTAAAAAGTATTTTTATTGCCAAATATTTTAGTATAATGTATAAGGTTCCCTGACGCGACCACATCGATCAGATATAGTAATTTTGGAATGTTCTCATTAAAATACGAAGAAGGATTAACTAGGTATTAGTCCAACACTTGATAAAACTGGCTTCCATCTGTTTGCTATTGTAGACTCTAGCAAAAACTATTTCAAGCATTGTAGACAAAGATTATTTTATTTAAAATTTATTGCTTAATATGTAGTTTTCGTAAAAAAATGTTCAGTATAATGAATTGTAATACAAAATCCATGTTCATGCGTATTTAAATTGACGCTACTATACAAGCGAATTATTCATAATTAAATAAATTAATGAGCAGTTTATTTAAAAGTTTATATCCAACTTATTGAATAAACTGCCAATACATTGAAAATTAATGGACCAATAAATAATTTAATTCAATAAATAACGTCACTTTCTTAAAAAAAAAAAAAAAACTAGTAAAGTATGAATCGTTTTTTAAGACTCAATTGTTCTAAAAATAAAAGAGTCGTTAAAGAAATAAAAAGTGGACATTCACGATTCATACTTTAAGATAGTCTTTATTGAATATTTGACTAAATTCATTATAAAAAATAGCGAATATAATTTAGAACCAATGTCAGAACGTATATAAAACATGTGATGGCAACTCAACCCTCCCCCATTAGCTAAAATTTGTACAAACGCAATCAAGACACTATTTATTATCCTTCACCCTAATATTTCAACCGATTCGAGATTTTTAAACCGTTCAGCCTTTCAGGTCATAAAATGTTCACTTTGTCAAATATAGAGTTTGTCAGACAATATGCCATGTAGCAATGACAACATCATAGACTATAATTAGACTAACCAACCAATTATACCCCGACCGGTTTTTGTGCAATTGACAGATACTGTCAGTCAATACCAACTTTATTTTCACTTGAAAACTGACAGCTGTCAACAGCACAAAATTCGGTACCACTATACAAGGCATTAGACACATGCATAGTGTTTGACAAACATCGATATATTTGACGCCACGTTTTCAAGCTAATTTCTGAGCAATTTGACTATAAGCCTCGACAATATACGGTAAATAACGTTAGAATAAATCATCAAATATCTACGAGGGCCCAGCCCTATGTTTGTTCATGTAAAATCAGTAATTAAACAAAGTGATTTAATCACACACAGTTCTTGATACCTATTTATTAAATATTCTGTTCGGGAAAGGATAATTTATTGGCTGGCAACAAAAATATCAAAATCTAATTTACTTTCTGATAGCAAGAATTTGCAGCTATCGATATCGACAAATTATTGTCACAGCACTACTGTTGTAAATTACCCGTTCCCGAACTAAAATATAAACCATTTTCTGCGGGTTTATATAGCTGACCTATAGTTTCTTTTGCGATTTGATATTGAATTTTATTAGCTCCAAATAAGATATATCAAATTTCAGTATCTAATCGCAAACCCAAGAAAAGATCGGTTATAGAAACCCACCGTTAGAGTATTCCACGATCTTAAAAATACAAATGAACTAGGCATCACTAAAAATGTTTCAGTCGATTCGATGATAGATCTTAAACATATGAAAATAATCGATTGTGGTACCCAGAACTGTGTGCGATAACTTAAAGTACACTTAAATAATAATAATAAAAGAAATATCACTGTTATAAGTATACTTACACCGGCGCGGCGCGGAAGTTGATAAATATAACAATAATTATAAGTTAACAGAGAGCCGACTAACGTTGAGTATAACAATTGCTTATGTAGTTAACTTTGTAACACTTTTGAGCCAAGTAATCATTATTAAAAATTAAGGCAATAAAACCCATACTAAGAATTTGATCTTCTAATTTAAAAAAATATGTAACCTTATTGTATGTTATATAAAATGTTAAGGTTATCAAGGTAAAAATATCAAAGTGTCTATATTTAACTATATATAAAGTACACAAAATACCTCTCTTTATCAACTCCCGCGCACGTGCAAACAGTTTAAATTAACGGCTTAGTTAATCTAACTTTGCAGTTTAATCTCTTGTTGATATGTTATCCTTTCCCCACCAATGTGCGAGTGTGTTATTGGTTAATTCTTAACTGTATGGTTAGTTTAACTGAGCTGTGTTTACCTCGGTTATAATAACGCAGTATTCCGGGACAGAATTGCAATAACACCTAAAATTCCACTAGCGATGTTTTCGGACAAAATCAACCACATAACGACTTGCATTCATACCTGCAGTGGACAAAAAGAAAATCATAATTATAACAAAAATTATAAAAAAAAAACAAACTTATAAATAAAATAACAAAAAAAACACAGAGTATTGCAATTGCGTCCGTTTGTATAATAATTATTATAAAAAAGTACAAATTAAATAAATATTGTTTAAACATTTTTATTGCTGGCAATTCAAATATTTTGTTTATAAAACATTACATGTATCTGTCATACATATTATTATATGTATCTGTCATACATATTATTATATATTGATATGATTCAAGCATCCTTTAGAGTGATGTAACAATCAAGTATTTATTTATCGATAAAATAATAAAAATGTGTATCGATTTTTTACATTTATTGTTATAAAATGAATCTCAAGTGGTATAAAACAGCTGCGTAGTGCCACATCGGTCTAAAAGATGCTTCTTGCCTATACATACGTACATACATACATTAGACGATAGTACATAACAAAGCTTACACAGAATTAGTATAATTGTGAAGTCTACAGTACAATGGCTTTGATAAAATAATAGAAAACTCTATTGAATATCATCTACGACTTCCATTTTATATTTACACTTGTTTTTTGGACACAGGAGTACTATGTAAGGATTGAGTAAGAACTTAAAAAACTTTATAGAAAATCTTGAATTGTAAGAGTAACTATTAAAAATAAAATAATGACATATTTCGAATTTTACTGTGGTCTTAAGCATTTATAAATGTCGATACACTTTATCGGTATTTTTTTATCGACTAGAAAACTCACAATTGAATAGTTAAACATCGATTTAGCTTAAAAGACAACTTAAAGTTTTGTTTTTAAAAACAGTCTTTGCTTTTGACGAATTCAAAAAAGTTTTTTATAATCAGCTGTGTCCAAAAACCAGTGTTTCTAAGTCCGTCTATATATTTTCAATTTAGAATCGATATATTTCTAAGTAATGCTCAACTTTAACTCTACACTGGACCGGCATATCGTAACCTTTACTAAAACACTTTCTTTCACACTGGATTCATATATAAAAGTTGTTTTATTTAAAGAAAAATATAATACTGAATATATATTTTAATATAATGTAAATAATCAGTTGTCAGATTTTTTGCGCAATCTGCTTGACTGTTGCGCAACTTTGCGCAAACCAACAATAGTTGCGCTAAATCGAAGAAATTGGGCAACCATATAGCTAAAACAAATACCATTTCTTTTCTTCAAAAACATCTGGCAAACATCTTTTATATCCTTTACCTAAAACTGAACTAAAAAATAGTGTAAAAATCATATATTTTTTAAACTTAGAAGCCAACCCAACAGTTCCAGCGTGAATACAAGTGATGACGTAACATCCTGGCACATTACCTGTCGTGGTGCTTGTCTAGTAGATACTCCTTGAGGCGTCTGACCAGGTGTTCTGATAGTTGTGTCACTTCCGGCCACTGTTTGAGTACCATGACGCCTAACATTACTGCCAGGCTCGTTGTTAGGACTCGCACTCTGAAATGGGGGTTGGTGAATTTATTTTATGGTAGGGGGTTTCAATGGGAAAATTGTTGTTTAGGTATGCCATATGGGAAAGACGAAAGAGTGTGTGGTTTCACATAATTTATAGCTTCCGGCTTTGGATATAGTTAGTGTGGGGCTCTGTATACAATAGGCATGATGACAAATTTTTAAATACTTTTGTATGATGTAGGTATACGTCTATTTTATATGAAAAATTATTAATTTTAAGAAAATGCGAAGTTTTTTTATCAAATAATTGCATTTTTCTCTGTCCACTTTGAATCCGGCGCGAAAACGCTTGTCAGTGTCATGTCGTCACTTGTGACGTCACGACTGAAATTACAAGACGCAAGTAAACAACGCTCGTGCAATAATTAAGTTTTTTGTGTTATTAAATATGAATTCGAAAGTGCATAGGTGTTGTGGGGTCCCCCAGTGTAAGAACACATCCAAAACAACTCCTGATAAGTTATTTGTGTACGTTCCTCACAATAAAAAAATACGAAACAAGTGGCTTAAACTTGCAAGGCGAGATTCAAAAGCAATATTGCCCAGGGTACAACTTTATTTTTGTGAAGATCACTTTGATGTAAGTTATTACATAGTTCTCTAGATTCTAACATAGAAGTTTTTTTAATTAAACTAATACACTTACATGGAAGTTTTTTTTAATTAAACTAGTATACTTACATGGAAGTTTTAACATTTCTAAATTCAGCTGAACAAAAATCTTTATTTGATGCCAAAAACTCTCACAGCATTATGATATCAATTCTAGGCAAATTAGCGCTGTTTGCCTTGATAAATCCGGGCTCCATAACTCGTGTTATACACAATTAATTAAATAAAAACAAAGATCGCAGTGGAAGTTCACAATAACGAAATGTGACGTTCGCGCGCTTTCGCGCGAGTTGTTTTGAGAAATGACGTCACGAGCTCTGATTGGTGTTCAAGATATCATGGCGGATTGCCTTATTTCGTAATTTTATTTTATAAAAATACTTATTAATCACATTATTAATAAAGAAAACAATGCGCGTTTTATATTCCAAGCTTCAAGTTTAATTTAATAAATATATTATTTTAATGATTTTTGATTACTGTCATCATGCCTATTAAAAAAGGACTCTTGAATTCAAGTTAACCTTTTTGTTTAAAATCAAGGTTAAATCTGTCCCACTTATTGGTTCATGTTCATAAATAAATACGACAAAGACATGTATATAGATATGCGTTGATTGGGACTTTGCAGCGGCAATTCTTCATCCCACCAAAAACACATAGGCAGTGGCTTAGAGGATATCCTTAGTTAATTTTGTCGTACTCAAAGTCCTGCTGCAAGGAAAGTTTATATTTTTTGTAGTGAAGTTTGCAAAGTGATTTGAGTTTAAATAAATTGAATTGATGACAAAATATGCATAACTACAAAATCAATTTCCTAGAAAATAACCGATATCTGGTTCTTTAAACCTTGGTCAACAACTATTTTCAACATTACCTAGTCCTCAAGAAAGGCATAGCAACTCCCGCAATGGTAGCCACCAGCAGTAAGGCGAGCTGCAGCAGCGTGAGCGCCACGTTGAGCAGCTTGACCAGCAGCAGGCGCGGGGGCAGCGCCCCCCCCGCGCCGGTGTCGCCCGCCCCGCCCGCCCCGCCCGCGCCCCCACCGCCGCCCGCCATCCATTGTTCTAGTTTGCTGATCTGATGAACAAAACACGAATGGTATTAGGGTACATTCCAAGTATTTATGGCATCACGGTTGGGCGCTAATATTGAATACGGAATTATATTCTTTCACGAGAGGATCCATCATAATCATAACGACCATGGTATTTAAAAAGCCACGATTAGTAAAATACCACTGTCTTACATATTTTTAGATTGGTAATCATGACTTCTCCCATTCTAGGTGAAGTGTCAAACTTTAATTAACTAAAATCCTTATCTTTGTTCTTTCTGGCAAACATTGGACTATCAAGGCCGTTGGTATATTTATGTTTATGTTTGTTCCTCTTCCGTATACAAACTATCAGGTGGATTTTGAATATAAGAATAGTATATTATAAGCTAC
This sequence comes from Helicoverpa zea, assembly GCF_022581195.2. Classification (NCBI taxonomy): domain Eukaryota; kingdom Metazoa; phylum Arthropoda; class Insecta; order Lepidoptera; family Noctuidae; genus Helicoverpa; species Helicoverpa zea. The sequence goes on from NC_061476.1 coordinate 6,890,773, forward strand.
GTTTTATCCATTTACAGAAAGTAATTCAGGATACGGGTGAAACAACGGGCGGATGCTAATTTTATTTATAAGGTGTACTCACTTTAGTCTGACAGAGGTCGAGTGCCTCGTGTATATCTCGTATCCGCTCTTCGCTCTGGTATTGGACCTTTTCTTCTACGTCAGTTAAAGCTTGCTTCAGGTTCTCCACCTATAATTTAAAGGTAATATTTAATTACTATCCATATCACATAATTACCTGTTTCTTGATGAAGAAAATACTATAACACACTTTAGGCTAATAAGTAATTTATTTATACATTGTCGATTAACACAATTTAAAGGATTAGTAAAAATCATCTGTTCGGATAAATTTATCAATTTTATGATACAGTTTATACGATTTTTTCTATTGAAGTCGAAAACATGTGGTTGGATATTACTGAAGGGGACGACCAAAGAAATGATGGATGTAATAATTGTGAGGCTAGAAAAAATGTTACTTCCGAGATGACAGCCGTTGGAAGAGTATGGATAAAAGGGTGAGAGGGCAGGAGGATGATGTTGAAGCCAAAACATAGATGTAATATTTATTACTAGCTTCCGCCAGCGGCTTCGCCCGCGTGGTGTGTTGATAAAAAGTAGCCTATGTGTTAATCCAGCGTATCACCTATCTACATACCAAATTTCAATGAAATCGGTCCAGCCATTTTTGCGTGATTGAATAACAAACATACATCCATACATTCTCACAAACTTTCACATTTATAATATAAGTAGGATTACAAATCTATATATATAAAAATGAATTGCTGTTCGTTAGTCTCGCTAAAACTCGAGAACGGCTGGGCCGATTGAGCTGATTTTAGTTTTAAAATGTTTGTCGTAGTCCAGGGTAGGTCTAAACGGTGAGCAAATAAGGAAAAAAAAAATTGCGAGTAAGATTCCCGGGACGGGAGTGATTAGACAAAAAAAAAATTACGGAATGCCGCAGAACCACAAAAGTAAAGTACTAGGACAGCATAATTCACCGGAGTATAAGTATACCAATAACGAAATTTCGATGCAACTACTCACCATGTACCAGGGTAGCATAACTTATATGAGTATACCAATACCAAGTGTAGACGCTACTGCTCACCATGGCGGCAAAAAATACACCGGGACGCGGGTAAAACCGCGGGGAACGGCTAGTTGTATATAAAAACGTGGCATACCTCATTTTGGTGCAGTTCAGTGAGATCATTGATTTGTTCCTCCAGGCGCTCCGTCTTGAAGCGTTCCTCTTGTAACGCGGCAGATAGGAACGATACCTCTTGCGACAGGTTCTGTACGACAATTGTAAAATATATACATTAGTATATGATATTTAAAATGTAACAAATATGTAATTATTAGATAAATAAATGGAAATATAAAACACTTTTGACGATCTTGAATGGGACTTCTGATGTGCATTTTTTGTTTACTATAATAATCATATGTAGTCTTTGGTTTTCGCGATTAAACATTATTAGAAAGAACTTTTTGACAGATTTTCATGGTGATATTTATATTGTTTTGAACTTTTGGCATTTGCTTTGCGGTCGCAGAATGAACACTTTCTAAAACACAAAATAATAACGAACGTAAAAGTGTAAAAATATAATAATGGCGTCCACGGCCGATTTCGGTCACGGTGCACTCACTATTAAACACATAGCCCATAGTCAAAGTGACACATAAGATTCCTCACTATAAGCCCTTCACAAAAATATTAATACATATACATATAATATATACTTAATACCTTGAGTGCATCTATCTTTTCTGATAGCCGCTCGTAGTCCTCCCTGCGCTCGCGCAACTCGTTGAGTATCGGCTTCAACGTGAACGTCGTCTCCGATATGTTATTTGAACCGGGCTGCGCTGGGTAACTGGAAGGAAATAGAGGTATGTATGTAAAATCATATCAATGTTAAAATATCAAAATTAAGAAAGTGTGGAGGGGATAAATTGGATTGTTGAGTTAAAAAAAAAATATCTGAAAAGGTATAGCATCTCTGTTCAAAATTTAAACTAACATGATCAAAAGAGATTGTTTGAACATGCTGAACTTGAAAAATTACTGAACCGAATTGAAAAAATCTTTCAGTGTTATCTAGCCCATTACACGACCAAGTCTGTACTTCTATTCTAATACTGTATACTGAAAATAGTCTAAAAACAAAACAGTTTTTGCTTGCACCCAAAAAGCTTCGAAACTACAAAACCGATTTAAAAAAATATTTTACTATTGGGAAGCTAGACTATCCCCAAGTGATATAGGCTGTATTTTGTTCGGGTCACGGGCAGTAGTTCCTTATGGAAGCAGGTGATACTTTTGAGGGCAGCTAATTGTTTTGTTGTACCTCGTTTTAACATAGAAAATAATTGTTATACTCACGGCGCCCCCTCACTGGTGACGGAGGAGCTGGGCGAGGCGTCGGGCGAGTACTTGGGCGCGGGCGAGGTGGCGGCGCGAGGCAGGGTCGACCCGCGCGGCGCCGCCTCGCCCGCCTCCGACGCGCGGGACCCTTCCGACGACGCGTTCGCTGCCACGTTGTAGCAATACTCAATACATCGGATATATGGGGGTGTCACATATATTGCAAGTAGACAGGGGATATTTCGGAAAAGATGTTACAAAAATACTTGTAAAGGAAGAAATTAGTTCCGAATAAAAAATACATTTGTGATTGTATTTTGATGAATAGCTTTCGAAAAACACTTTGATATGCAAACACTTTTTAAGTAAATTCAAAGAGTGTATAAAATAATTAGACAAAGAGTAATAATAAACAGATGTATAGGATTCTCTATTGCTATTCACGGGTATTTTTGTAACAGCTTGTATTATAAAACTTAAAAAAATATTTGAAAGAATCAATTCTTGTGAAAATTTAAGTATTGAACCAGAAATATTGCAGATATGTAGAAAGTATGATACGGGTCATTCATGGTATAATCACAGAAGAAAATAAAAATTTTCGTAAGTGGGATTTAATAGAACATTGATTGATTTAATAGAACATTGGCAGCCACCCAAAGGGTCTAATATGTAGAATGGTATTATACAAATAATTGTGTAATAAAATATGACTTATGACCTTGCTAAGTTAATCAAGTTAATAGGATATAAAAAAAGAAACAAAGACAATGATTTCCTAAAACAATTTATCTACTTTATGTTTAACTGTTTTTACAGTGTTTGTTAAACCCGTTATTTTATTTAAGCGAAACTCAAAATAAGTTATTTTGCCTAGATTGCAAAGAATTTGGAAATATATAAAACTAAAATCTGTGCCAATTATTGCCGAAAGCTTTACTAAATCGTGTTTGTGTAGCTAAATGAAAGCAAAAGACTATATAATGTACGTTATTAAATTTTTTATATAAAATATTTTTTTTGAACAGCAGATCCCAAAATTTATTTCTGTATAAGTGTCCACTGCCATAATAGATAAGTTTATTCTTAAAAATAAAATTGCAATAATGAGAATAAATAAATCAGCGATATACAGTATGTAAACTCCAGTTTACATTATGTATCTATTATGTACACCAACAATCTGTATATAGTATATATAGTTTATAAACATTCATAAGGTTTTATTAACATAGTGACACTAATTATATTACAACGTTCAGTATGTCTGATCAAAGGTAGTCAAGCAAATAAAACAGATATAAAAAGTTATATTATATTGACCTAAACTACTACCGGCTTACTAATTTACACAAATTAGTCGCAATTTCACTTAAAACACAAAAGTCCGTTGTTCTAAAAACAACTGTTAAATATGAATTTTCAAGTTAAATTTTCAAAGTAGATAGTTGTTTTAAGAAAAACTGAAGAAAACATTTATGTATATTGGTAGTGAACTTGAGACTTAATACTTAAGGTCGACATGAAATAATTTTAAATATGTTTTATTTACTTGTATCTTTGTTTAGAACTACCAAACGCTGTGTTAAAAGTCCCACTATATAATCAAGACGTTATATATTGACTAGTTATATATTATATTGTATATAAAAACGTTTATTTACCTCGTAATTCCGCGTGTGGTGGCGCTGGCGTGCAAAAGGACAGCATGATAAGCAACACAAATTGACAGTTCGTATTAGACACGGAGTAGTATGCTAATGGAATGTTCATGCACTATTGTGATTGTAAAGTAATATTACATCACTACTGAATATACCTACACATAATTCTGACTGAATTTTGTACGAAAAAAAAAACATTTTAAATTTTTAAATTTAAGTACATGCTTACTAAATGTAGCGTTATTATTTAAATTTTAAATTGAAGGAACTATAAATCAAATACATTCAAAAGTGATGCAATATTCAACTATAATTTCTTTAAAGAAGACTTCAAAATTGTAACAATTACTGCTACATTAATCTGTCGCAGAAATACAAAGCATGATTGTACTTTATATAAAATCATGAATAATACATGGTCACTCCATTCGCTATCTACTCTGCGTAATAGGCTAAATACACAAGCGAATAGACAAGCGAGGGTTTACAGCTATTATTATTTAGATGAGAGCGCTATATGATTTGTGGTTTACTTTATAAGTTTAATACCCATAGTTTATTTCATTTTAATGTATATTATGAACTTTGGTCATGAATTATTGTGATACTGGTTTTTATCATGAGATAATGGAATGATGCACCTGGCTATAAAAACTAGTAAATACGAATGACTTTGAAATGTATGTTTACTTAGCTAAAACTATTTAAGATTGCTAATATTCACAATCCATCAGTTATTATAAGTTAATCATGCGAAACCAACAGAATTAAGTTTTTTATTTTCCTCAGTTATTTGCACTAAAACTCCATCATTCACTGATAACAAACTCATGCACCGTATCAAACCACAATATAATGACAAACACAACATTTTAGACGTCAAAATATTACTCACAACTTTAACACTATTATCAATACGATAAGAATGAGATGTACTAAACAATCATGTAAATTGTAAATGATTCATACATAAAAAATAGTATTTACGTACATCCTTTTATATAGAAATTAACGTCACTTAGTTGTAACTTTATAACTCAAGAACGGTCTCACTTATGCAAACTAAATGTTTAGGCATTCGGACTATTTCATCATCATCATCTCAGCCATAGGACGTCCACTGCTGAACATAGGCCTCCCCCTTAGATCTCCACAGATACCTGTTGGAGGCGACCTGCATCCAGCGTCTTCGGACGACCTTTATAAGATCGTCTGTCCACCTTGTTGGTGGACGTCCTACGCTGCGCTTGCTAGTCCGTGGTCCCTACTCGGACTATTTAGTAGGTGGTTTATTAGAAGTTTGGACAAAATCGGTTTTCATTTATCACATTTTTAATAACAAAATTGATGGACTTTACATAGCGAAGCACGTAGAACCACTATTCAGGTAAATGATTCACACAGCCGCATCCGGTTAGACTGGAAGCCGACCCCAATATAAATTGGGAAAAGGCTCGAGAGATGATGATGATTCACATATAAAAATATAGTATTTTATTTACATTTTTTGCGGCATTTTTTGCACTTATTAAACAGCATGACGTGCGTGCCTCACTGTGTTTGATAATGTACTGAGCACTGAGCTGATTATCGAATCTATGACGTTGGGGAGATACTACTGGTCGAGTAACTGTTTAGCGGCAGTGCGATAATTTGTTTGTGTGTGAGCTGAGATTTGTGGGAGTTAAGATTTGAGATTATTGTTTTCAGTATTGTAACTAGTGGTGGTTTCGAAAATTATAAGTCTATAAGGCTGCCTGTCTGTTTCACCCCCGTGATTGTGAACACCCAAATAGCATAACATAATAGTTATTTGTTAAAAAATCAAAAAGTATGTATGAAAATTTATGTTTGTATATTATAATCTTCGTACTTCTAGATATCTATACAATGTATCTTTTAGGAAAAGATAAATATATCCCTACTTATCTGTAATAATAACGTGATATTTTCATATAATATTTTGATAAGTACATAAAAATACTAATTATTGCGTGATTTTAGACTATGTGACTGTGTATGTAATTAATATTTCCTGAATACGTAAAAATAACTATCAAAACACTACCAAGATAAGTGTTTAGCTGTCGACAACAGATAGTACCTAATAGTTTGAAACACGTGATGGATACAGCCTTTATCTTGAAGCGACCGTGAAAATAACAAGTAGGTAACACTTCAGTCATTATGTACTATACATATGTATAATAATATACATAGGTATACGAGTGCATGGAAAACAAAATGACGAGCGGAGATGTCATAATGTAAAATCTCCTACGTGAGTCATCATCTCCTGAGCCTTTTCCTAACTAAGTTGGGGTCGGCTTCCAGTCTAACCGGGTGCAGCTGAGTACCAGTGTTTTAAAAGGAGCGACTACCTATCTGACATCCTCAACCCAGTTACCCGGGCAACCAAATACCCCTTGGTAATACTGCTGTCAGACTTACTGGCTTCTGATAGCCATAACGACTGCCAAAGATGTCCTTCTAAGGAAGTAGCGTCACCAAAATGCGGGTGTTCGGGGGTCAAGAAACTTTACTGGGTACCTTTGAAACCCGTCCCTTTTTCTAAACCAAATCTCAAAAAAGTTACCACCAATTTTTGAAAGAACGCTTCGTTACTTCACTAGTAACTGATAGTTTTGATCACGCCTCTCATACATCCATATTTGACCTAGAAGAAGCCGTCTGACCTATCTGCCTTATTGCATCTCTGTTCATCTTTCCTTCCTCCGTGATATGTCTGGCACGAATGTATAATGTCTTTGTATTTACGTAATGTGTGAGATTTAAATGGGTTTATTTATACTTGTATTGTGTTATTTTTGTTCTGTTTAGAGATGTTTTTTTTTGTAATTTTCATAAATGGATTATACATGTGTGGGGAGGATATTAGGTTGCCCGGGTAACTGGGTTGAGGAGGTCAGATAGGGCAGTCGCTCCTTGTAAAGCACTGGTACTCAGCTACATCCGGTTAGACTGAAAGCCGACCCCAACATAGTTGGGAAAAAGGCTCGGGGTATGATGACATGTGTGGGGAGAAAATCTATAATACAGAGAACCTCATATTATAAAGGAGGTCTATGACATTGCAGTTTTTTTTTTTATACTAAGTGTATATGAAAATTATCGATAAAGATGTGCTTAAAATTATCGACCACAAATAACCGTACAACTTTCTACGAACAACTATATTTCGCATACCTAGTGACCATACTAAAAGCTACTCGTGCATCAACAATAATAATACACTAATTAACTAACGGATGTGCTAGTAGGAATTTATCTAGTTCCTAATTACACTACATACGTCATAATTATACTTTAGTACGCTAAATATCTACCTAGTTAGAGTATACTACCTAGCTATACACATTACGTATTTCATAGCACTTTTTTAATTGCTCAAACAATAGTTAATCAAAAAGGTTAGAGCGAATATAAGTTAAACCTTAACCGAATGAAGTTAAGTATAGACAATGAAGATTTTAAAAGTTAATATTATTTACCTTGTTATGAGACATGGTCTTAAAAAAAGTACCATCTTTAGTACTATGCTTAAACCGAGTGATCTAAACCTAGGACTAAAGTGGGTACTTTTTAAAACCACGTTTTATAATAAGGTAGTATATGTCTTTATGATGTATGAAGTTAATTACAAATGGTCTACACTTATATACATATCATATACTCACTAGGACCCGTGTTCTCTGTGAGACAAAATACATTGTATATTATATAATGTACTATTCAATCTTATTATAATAGTAATATATATAGTTCGGCCATTCAGAGAATGCGTTCCTGACACGTCGCGATTGAACTGACGACGTAACTTTGCAATGGCGTTGCAGTTACGATAAAAATATTTTTGCTGGTTGTTTACCGTTTTAACAATTGAGGAGCATTAAAACAACATTATTATATCAATAATCAATGAATGTAGTTACGTCGTCAGTTCAATCGCGACGTGTCAGGAACGCATTCTCTGAATGGCCGAACTATAGTTTATGATTGATAATTAATATATGGGAATATGTTTAATTATGATTGAAGAGGAATCTGACCCAAGGATTTTCCATGACGATAATATTATGTTTCATGAATTTTTGAGACGAACAAAAATGGTAAAAGCATATACTTTAGCAAATATTTCAGAGAGAAGAGTTGATTTTTATGGTAAGGTTTTGAATGAGAACAGAAACCAGTAAAACTAAATAAGCGAACAACGGAAGCTGGACTACATTTATAAAGGCAGTATTTACATTAAATATTGTATTTTTTATCTATTCGTGGATATAAGAAGAAACTATTCATGTTTTTTAACAGAAAGTTAAGTTTTTTTTTTTTTTATTAATTTTTCACCATTTTACATCTACCTAACTATCGATATTTTCAGTTGCAATAAGTTTGCTCTGCACTACTCTAAAAAATAATTCGTATTTGAGTTCAATTTTCTGAAATATGACGTGTTGTGTGTTTTGAGAAAAGTGAGAACTACTTAACATCTTGTGTAAACTGTAGTACAGCCTAGCAAATTCGTAAATGACACTCCCATGGTATATGGCCGTCAGCTGGACTATTACGATTATTTGTCGATTTCTGTCACGTCCATTTTAAGGGCCAGTTACTATTTTGGACGGCAGATTGCTGCTTACGTTCTGAGGTTTATCTGACTTTCAAACCATTATTAACTGTAAAAATGAGACTTTGCTGGTCTAAATATTCAGATGTCTCTCTCTGAAATTCAGGAGTACCACGTCCTCCGCCAACCATGCAAGTGTCACATACTAATTTACTAAGCTACAGTTGCAACTCCAACATACTGATGTGGTACAATATTTTAATGGCTATCGAGTCATTGTCAGGCTATCCCGTAGGCAAGACACCGATGCTATGCACTGCAAAGCTAACACAAGTGTAAGATACAGACCGGCGAGCTGCGCGATGTTGTCGGCGGAGCCGAAGCGGTTGGAGCGCGAGAACAGGTGCGCGAACTCTCGCGGCGCCGCCATCACGCTGCCGCCTAGGCCTGTGATGCCGTCGCGTATGTTGCCGCCCACGTTCCTGGGAAAAGAATAATGTATTTTAGCGACTCGTGTAAATGTTGTGTGGTGAAGAGTGCTAAGTAAGCAAAAAACATTGGTTGTCTGTGAAGTTCGAATGCAGTTTTTATTATTTATGCCGCCCGCGCACACCGTGACTTTCCCGTTTGTGAATGATTCCGAACAGTATAAAAATGTAGGACGTTATCACGGCAAGAGTGTGGAGGCAAGTGAAACGGACAAGTAATCTGCAACAATCCTGGGGCGCGATTCTCCTAAGTTAATAATGTCAAAATTGAATAGAAATCGAATCGCAATAGCAGTTTTAACCATATGGGGCATTCTGCTACTAATAAAAGACCAATCGTATTCCAACGACATTCGATTGGTTTGCTATTTTGGTGATTTTAGTCTGTACGGTAGTTTGCTCTACAATCATATTGCAATCGTAAATCATTTGCAGACAAAATGATTCATTATTGAATGACAGAAAAGGATAAAAACGTTTATTTCAAAGAAAAAATAGCGGAATGCCACATACGCTTCAATTGTAATCGAGTCGTGATTGGATCGCAGTCGAATGCGAATCGTATGTTGCTTAAGTACAATTAGGAGAATCGGGCCCCTGAAGTACATGACATTGTTGAACCCTACATAATTCTCGCGAAAATTAATGGCAACATGCATCTAACTTCTGAGTACAGGTACGCGCATATGCAAGTAAACTTGAGCTGGGAAAGCAACCAAGCCTCAAATATCGATCGCATATGACTTTTTGAATGTGACAATGTCTTCAAAAATACCATTTTAATTAATGAGATATTCACAGAATTAAGAATATGATGAAATAACTTACTTCAGCCCTTGTCCCATATCCCTTAGCACCTCTCTGGGTTGTCTGTGCGCTTGTCCACTGGTGCCGTGTTGCTGGGAAGCAAAGAACTTTACACTAAAGTTGAAATCTATTACGTTTTCTAGTACTACATTTGTAATAGGATCAGACAAAAAAACATAAAAGTTTAAATGTCAAGAAAAACATTAGATGCGAATGGAAATTAAACGATTTTTAAGTGCACGTAGGTCGGTTAGTGATCCCAATGTTTACCCTAGTTTTTAAATACTATGTACCAGCAAATCCACTTCGTCTTTTTCCTTTACACAAGTATAAATTAGAAATTATGTATGTTAACCTTCCTTAGGAATCCTTTTATCTGTCGTTTCCGAGATCATTACGATTAAACAGTCAGACACCCGGTTAACATTCTTTACATTCACCTATTGTGATCCAAAAACGTAAATAAGAGAAATATCCAAGTGCACCAAAAACATAAACGCCAGTTTCCTTAAATCAATACTCCATGAATTCACATTCAATTTTCAAAGTAATCTGTCGACTCAAGAAAAAACGGCCGTTTTATGATGTCAGTGAACTTGGGCCAAATCATATGTCTATAACCCCCTTACCTCCCAATTCTTGATGCGTTTGTTGTAACCTTCTAATTTCTTCTGTAACTGAGCGATGCAGAGTGCACTCTTTTGGTTCTTTTTCTCGAAAACTGCTTTGATGCGCTGGAGTTGCTGTTTGTCTGCGTTTGCGGCTAGCTTTAGATACTCGTTTACGTTATCTGAAATATTAGTATATATTTTGTAGTTAATACCTACTTGTAATAGTTGTAATATGGGTCTTGCTTGATTTATAGACAATTGGTTAAATACAATCTTAACTTTCTATTACATCAAGTTGTATTTTTTAAAACAGGTCTTTAACTGAAATCCATTTTAGAACATGATTGGTAGTCGATTGCTAAATTCAATCCGTTATTTTGATTGATTCATAACTTTTGAATTTCTCTTGGGGTTAATGGAAATTCGTTTATTCAAATAGGCTGAAAACAGAACTTTACAAGTTTTATGACAAATCCCTCAAAAACTGCCACCAGTACCGACTGTTTAAAATTATTTGAAACCGAAAGCGACAGATAGTTCTACCATTCAATTTTAAAGCAGACCGCTTAGAGAGGTTGCCAACAGTGAACACATTATATTTTCGGGTGGATTTCATATAAAAAACCTTTATTGCAATAAGTAACTATTTTATAGTAACTTATGTATATTAAAAAAATGCGTAACTCACCATCCCGTATAGTCTGTTCCAGTCTTATGAGATCCTTGGTACGCTCGATCTTCGTATTAAGATGCGCAATGGCAGCCATCGCTTTAGACGACGTCACGTTCGCGCCGTCACTCTCATCTTCAAATATTATGTACATTTTATTTTATATTTTTACACTGTATATTAAAATCATTGAGTTAGGTAACACACAACACTTTAGTCAATTATGTTTGTCAATAAAACTTATGCTTAAGTTCACAGATAATATAAACTGAAGTTTTTTTTTTTTAAACAACTGTTTACTTTGAAACTTGAACCTGACAATTCATGGTAAATAGTTATTTTAAGAAAACTGACACGTTTATGTTGTCGGTGTACTTGGGCCTAAGTTGTATAAATGCTGTTCCCAAATATTCTCCCTATATGTATTTAAGGTTACTAGAGACAAAATTTTGACATTAATCAAGTCCAAGTTATGTCAAATTCCTGCCTCTGGTAAGCAAAAGGAAAGAAAGAATATTGCGAACGACCGTAAGAAGCTATAAATACTATGTAAAAAATAACTAGTTTTCTAACAATAAACAAACTATTTACGGACAATTAGTTTAACAGCACAATTAAAAGTTAATATTCTTCTCAATATTACAAAGTTACACACTACCTAACCTCTATATATTCTAAGATAAAGTAACTTGATCGTCACGGTAGCCAATCAAATCACGGTTGAGTAATTCAAACTACATACCAATATATTATTATTTATATGTATAATTACATATACAAGCTGTTGATTTGCATTCGTGCCATATTCAAGGACGTAATTATGCTACTGATTCTCGACCCAAATCAACAAAAAAATTGGTACGTAATTTTTTTTTTTTCGGAATTCCGTCAATGTCATCTAGCCGTATTTAAACTTCGCGCGTGTGTTACTGGCCTTAAAACCGTGCTGCGCCCTCACACAAACGCAAACACAAAGCATACGCAACGATTATTCATAAATTTCATTCATAAAATTAGATTATTTCTGAAATACTACGACATTACAATGACAAAAAAAGCAGTGCATATTAGCTATTTCCCGTCTACTGTAATTCCAATCGATTATTAACGTATTGTATGTCCTCATCCTGAAGTATGGCACAAATGCAAATCAACACCTTGTATAGTTATATGGTCATTATTAGATAAGAATAAAAGTGTGTTAGTGGTCTAACGATGCCGTCGCGAAGTTATTTTTATTAGCAGTTATAAAGTATGTAATACATATTGATATGTGTATGTTTAATGGGCAAGAAAACATGTGTGACAAATGTCTAAAACCGTAGAAAACAGCTGTAGAGCGATTTTGAGAGAATCATTATTAGGTTTTAGATTCACTCTGAGGTTTTTCTTGTAAAATTAGGTGCCCAATGTGATCAGAAAATATTGTGTTTTGACCGCAAATATTCATTTCACACACAAATAGTAAATATGTATTTTATTTCTAGTTACTAAAAATGCACTCCACAAAACCATTTAAAACTGTTTTCAACACTGATTTACTGCCGTTTTCGTGGTTGAAAAACGGTTACAGTTAGCGTATGTATATATTTACACAAATAGTAATTGTTTTCACCTCAATGTTTATTCAATATTTTTCCTATAAAGATACCACGTAGGTAATAATTTGATTATGTCACTGATTTATATAGATAGTTAATTTATTTAGTCATCTTATTTTAGAGTATGTATTACAGTTTAACGTCGATTATCAACTAAATAATATAGTTGCGGTATTTTTGCTATACACTGTTTGTTATCTCAGGGAAAAATGGTTGTCGATATAACTTTATCGATTATAATGGTATATTCTAATTAAATGTTGGAATAATACTGATGTTAGTTTATTACCCAAACGGCCGTTCCCAATAATCTGTCTCTTTTGTTTTGATATAGAAATCTGATATTACTTGGGTTCATGTCAAACTCTGACTGAAAATCACTTATTCAAGATTGGCTGCAAAACAGAACCTTTTAGAACGTTAAAATGTACAATAGATCCAGCCCTTTCACCACTTCCTATATGTTTTTTGGGTCAGAATTCTATCTCGTCTAAGGAAATCAACAAATGGGAAATTATAGTATATTGGGAAAAGCCGTAGAAGTTTATGATAAGCTAAACATTACTCTAGGAGTTTATTAAGAAGCTGTATGTATTGCAATTAGGAAAATTAGTAAAGAATACCTTGATTTGAATATTCCCCTTCCTGACCTGCAATACCAAAATAAATACATAAATAGTAATAACTACTTAAATAAATACTTGCTCGTATAAACTACTGATGAAGTAGAATAATAAATAAAGTCTTTCTAATTAAATATTAGTCCAAACTAGTCACTGAGGCAGATGAAAAAATGTTATGCTATATCTAAACCTATGTCTATTAAATATCAGTTTAAACTACATACGCCCAAGTTCATCGAAAACATAGACGTCAGCTATCTTAAAACAACTGTTTTCCATGAATTTTCAAGGTCATGTGTTAAAGTAAACAATTGTTTTAAGAAAAAAGTACTTTCATTCTGTCGGTGAATTTGGGCTTTACTGATGAAGAAGTTTTTATGCTATAAGCCTATTTTTGTCAATGTTAGTATAAACTACGTAGTGATAAATAAGACTAAATCTATTTAATAGTCTATTTTTAGTTAATATTAAGTCTTAGTTAATACTAAGTCTAAGTTAATACTAATTTATATTTATTTACCTCTATAAGCGGGCGACCCGTATTCATCGGAAGACAGTCCATAGGACACGTTAGGACTATAAACTGTGCTCGCGTAGTCACCAGGCGTTATTAAGCCAGGTAGTATTTTCTTCTGTGGTGAGTCTTCCAGCCTGAAATGGAAATAATAATATTTAAAACATATGTGTCAGCTCTCCGGATTCTATCGGGTGTGTCGTTCATAATCACATTAAATGAAATGCGTTAATATACTGGTTGATATATGTCGATTAACACAAAAAATGCATTTTTCAAACAAAGTAAATAGAATAAAAATGTGCGAAAATTAGAACACCATATAAAAGTCAGTCATCACAAACAACTGAAATTCTCCCTTGAAAACTGACAGCTGTCACCTGATCAAATTATTCGATAGTCCTAACTTTATCTCTGCTTTACACATGATGTTGTAAATTATAAAAACTAAAAATGACCACTGAATGGATTATAGTTCGGCCATTCAGAGAATGCGTTCCTGACACGTCGCGATTGAACTGACGACGTAACTTTGCAATGGCGTTGCAGTTACGATAAAAATATTTTTGCTGGTTGTTTACCGTTTTAACAATTGAGGAGCATTAAAACAACATTATTATATCAATAATCAATGAATGTTATTACGTCGTCAGTTCAATCGCGACGTGTCAGGAACGCATTCTCTGAATGGCCGAACTATAGGTTATTTTTTTTACAATTCACCATAGAATATCATAAAGTATATGCGATAGGATTTAATGTGATTGTGAACGACGCACCATGTATATGGTTTTGGTCTGGTATATCAAGATGATGATCAAGAGAGAATTACGAAGGTAACAGCCGCAAGGGTGGATTGATTTCAGTTTATTACAGGGTTAAGAGACGCATAGAGCGGTCGGTCCTTAGATGTGTGACAATCTTGACAAGTTATTCCATGTTTGGTGGGTTTTTGGTTGTCATTTAACCATCTTTAGCAGTTGTTTCAAGTAGACGGGAGCCAGAAAGTCACAACCTGTTTTATCAAGGTTTATCTCGGGTTACCCAGACGAGAAGGTAGGACTTCACCATAAAAGCCCAAATATACCGACAAATAAACGTCAATTTTCGTTAAAACAACTATTTATTACGCATTTTCACGTTCAATTTTCGAAGTAAACAACCTAGATATCTTAGGAAAGACGGGCGATGGGTCCAAGTTTGTCCAATAACTATATGTCAACTTACTCTCTAGAACTGTTCCCGGTGGTGTTGGCTGACAGTGGACTGTTGCCCAAGTCCCTGGAGTGAGACTTGACATGGTGCGCCCTCTCCCCGTGGCGGGACGACGAGCTGGATGACGGCTCCTGAAATGAGAAAAGACAGGAATTATTGCAAGAGAAATTGACATAGATATAGACATTTTTCACCCCCCAGTCGAAAGAAGTTCCTATCAAGGTTGATAATGTCCTGGAGACGGTTATAGATACCATTTTTTAAAGGTTTGTCGAAGGCAATTCTTCTAAAAAGGGACGAATAAATGAAAACAGAAGAAGGAGTCACAAAAGAGAATCGAAAGAGGATAAGAAGCAAGTCTCAAGTAAATTAGGCATTAACGCCCAAGGCCTCGGGTTAAACGTAACTTTCGACATCAAATATACTAGCACAATCTTAGGCGTCAATAAGGGGTCAAAGATATAATCGACAGGCCTTTCATATACCAAGTATTCTAACAAAATGAATACGCATCAATATTAAATGAAGCTCTTGATGTCTTATAATGTCTATCAGACAATGGCCATGACAAATGGATTTACACATGCTGTATTATATATGTATAATAGATATACTATGCCGTGATGATTGATAGATTGATGCACGATACGTCTAACTAAACTGATTGACGTGACAACGGTAATCTGCATTGATTGATTTGGAGGTGAAACTTATGTGGTTATGTACTGAGTTATAGTTACATCCTAGTGATATTATAAATACCAAAGTATAAGCGAGTTAGAACATCAAAATGAATGATAATAAAATCATTATCTGTAGACATAGCTTTTCGAAGATGGTTCAAGGTAGCGACTCCGTATGTGTGTCGCTCTTTCACACCAAAACTAAAGAACCGATCTAAATATTTGGGACACAGATAGTTAAGAATCAGAGAAAGGACAGAGGCTAATATTTATCTGCCTCCGGGAAGAAGTTTCCTCGAGACGTAGTTGTAACTCCGAGAACTCTGGAGTAATTTCGCATTTGTAATATGTAACAGTGGGACAGTAACAATGCTGTAACTTTACTATGTATAGGCATACAATAATAATACTATAACTATCAAACAAAACCATTAAACTTATAGAGAATTTCAAATTGCAAGCTTTATTCACGCTTTATTTAATTCCATTCATAAACTCCGTTATTAATTATTATACCTACATAGAAATAGAACTTTATATTATATCTAGAATTTTTTTACAGGTATTCCCATCCTATCTAGGTTAAGGGGCGTGCTCATCAATATTCGTACTACTTAGTAAGACGGTAGGTATGTATTGCGAACCTTATAAAGACTACAACTTTCTATTTTAAAATGTCGTAGTTCAAATGTCTGGTGCATTGAAACCATTTGCTAAGAACAATGAGATTGTATTGTTCTTAGAATTAAGTTTTGTTTTAGTGATATAAAATAAAGGTTCTCATACAATACGTGCATATGATGACAAGCTTTGAACAACGATTTCTGAGACATCGGAAAAAGTCAGTGGCGAAATAAACACACTACAATAAAGTCTAGGTACAGACTTTTAGAGCCATTTACATTGAAGTATTTTTTTCGGCACTTTTAGGAGTCGGTTGGTTTTTTTTCTTCTATAAACTAGCTGACTCCGCGGTAGCTCCCACGTCCTTAATTCGACGGCTCCTAAGTATACTGAGTCAACTAACAAATTTTGCGAATTTCACTTTTTTGTGTATTTACAATATTGTTATTGTTATTTGTGTTAATACACAAAAAAGTGCTATTCGCAAAATTTGTTAGTTGACTCAGTATACTTAGGAGCCGTCGAATTAGACTACTAAGTGTGTTATTCTAAAGTTTAAGTTATATAAGATTTTTTTTTTTTTCAAAATCAGTTAAGTAGTTTTTGAGTTAGTATCTAGAGCTCACGTTTCTCTGACAGTACCCGCATTAACCTAGGTAGTAATTTGCAGTGGATGCCTTAGTAAACAGATTAACCAGTCAGCAGAATGGAATCGGATTCAACTGCCCACATAGCTGCGGCCAATCAATTCAACACCTAGTAGTTTCACATCTAGTATAGATAGACAGACATTTGTACATGTATACGTATTAGTGACTCTATTTAAGTAGGTACTTAAATAAAGGGAAACAATTTCGATAGGACTTTCAACATAAAACCATATTTAAAAAACTACTGCTTCAAATAATAGTTAAATTGATTAAGTAATTTTTATTATAGTGTTTGCATTTATTTTGATCTGCATTAAGCTTATTTTCACAGAAAAAACAGTGGCATTTACATCATAAAACTATGAACATATAGGCTTACTAAGGTCACAAATGTAAGATAGGACTCTGACTCCTAAACAAGGTAACTAAGAAAGTCAGTGATTCACCGTAACAATATTTTTTTTTTATCTTAATTTGTAAATAAAAGTCATACCTAACTACATTGTTAATCTATAGTAAAATACTTAACCAAATGCAGTATAGAAGCTAAAAGCTATTAATTAATAATATGTAATAACAAGTCTACAGTTGTTTGCTTTGTCAACAAATGACTCACATTGAAGTCACACAACTTTCACAAAATACAACCGTCTCGTTATTATTTACTTCCTCGATAATCTTACTTATATTGTAAATGTGAAAGTTTGTGAGAATGTATGGATGTATGTTTGTTATTCAATCACACAAAAACGGCTGGACCGATTTGATTGAATTTTAGTATGTAGATAGGTGATACCCTGGATTAACACATAGGCTACTTTTTATCAACACACCACGCGGGCGAAGCCGCTGGCGGAAGCTAGTAATATATGTGCATAAAAATACACGTACTAACATTCCAATGACTTAATATATGATGTTGTTTCAAGGTGATAATGTATGAGACATGAGAATCAGTGCGTTCACGTGAACGGAGTTAATTGAGGTAGTAACAAAGGTACTTTTAGTAAACTATACTACATTTGAGAAGATTTTTAACTAAAGGTAAACATTCTTGATATTTAGGACTTTTTATCTGTAAATCTGTACTAATATAATAACATAGGAAATATTTTTTTGTTTGTTTGTTTTTAGTACTATAAACTGATTTGAAAATATCTTGTCACTGTTGGAAAAATTCACTCTTCTCGAGTAATATAGGCTATTTATCCCGGTACGGGCAGTAGTTCCCACGGGACGCGGGTGAAACCGCGGGTATTGACACAGATTTTTAGGTGCATTTTATTTTTAACTGAGTTTTTAAATAAAAATTGTAAAAGTATCAAGATTATTTACCACTAGCTTTCGCCCGCGGTTTCACCCGCGTCCCGTAGCCGGATGGTGACAAAAACTATCCTAAAACCTTCTCCCGGGTCTAAGTTACCTCCCCTCTAATTTCCAGCCAAATCGGTCAAGCCGTTTTCATGTTATGTCGTGACAACGGAAATCGGGTTTCATTTTTATATATATAGATTAGTTAAAATGCAAAACAAATAGAGTATTCTACATACTGTACTTTTAGTTAGAAGTTTTAATTTCATGTTTTGCAGATGAGTTTTTACTGCAGTAATGCATTACAGCACACAGAGAAAGTTAGAAAACAGTCATAGTTTTTAATGAAGGCAGTGTTCAGTTTATGACGTTATTTGCATTTTGTATAATTTAAAAGTGTACTAAGTAGTGGAACGACGTTAGGTTTTAAAATACTCGAGCATAGGAGTTTGAAGGGTTTATACGCGTTTTAGGGAGGAATATAATAAACTAAGTGGTCCCTGCCTTTCAAAGGAATTATTTCCCGCACCAGGATAAAAAGTTAACTATGTCCTTTCTCATGGTTCACTAGACCATCTATACTATATACACTAAACATTTTAATTGGTTCACAAGTTTGGGCGTGAAAGTCAGACAGACCGACAGACTGATTTTCGCATTATGTGTTGGTAAGAAAGTAAGGATTTACTTAGATACGTAAAAAGTGCTGATAATAATCAGAGAGGTAAAATACTTCAAACATATAATAATCCCAATTAGAGAACAAGACTGAAAACCCTTATTTACGGCTTCAACCTGTAATTGGACATAGCAAAAGAGCCATTTAATTCGTCACATAGTCTGTGCAATATTAATATGGCAGACAAAGTCAGAGAGGTCAGTATAGCAGTGAACTTGTGACTTATTATGTGACATCACAGATTTGTGTCCTTGACATCGTGTAGTCTGGCTTTATTGAACCTATCTGTCTGATAAATTAGCTAATAAATTCACAGTTTAAGAGAGGTATCCGCTGGGAAATATTTGTTGGAAATTATAAGTTTTATTTATACTTTGCTAACGACGCGCCCCCACTTACGGGATATCAGTATTTCCCCACAATTTAATGGATGTTATTATACAACCCTTCCTCTTCAATCACTCTATCTATTAAAGAGACCGCATGAAAATCCGTTGCGTAGTTTTAAAGGATATGTGGACAGAGAAAGCGACTTTATTTTATACTATGATGAAGTGATTTAGGCCTGATTGCAGCCAATTGATTTTCAATTTAATATCTTCTTACGTAAGATTGATATTTATACTAGCTTCTTTCAGCAGTCTCACCTGCATTCCGAATAAATAGTAAGTACACAACGGTCTTCCTCGGTAAATATGTTTTCTAACACTAAAATAATTCAAATCGGACATGATTTGAATTCCAAACGAATCAACACTTCAGCTTTATAATATTAATATAGATGATAAGTTTGCCCTACCCCATCAAATCACTCTTTCACTCTAAGGTTGTAAGAGAACCCAACACTGGGTTAAGCTCGCCGTTGTACATAATCTCTCTGATCTTCAGTGTGTCAAAGTATTTATGTGTGCAATAAAGAATAATAATATGTAGAAGCCCTTACGGCTATATCAAGAGCATATTAGCAACTAAGAACAATTTAACTGTCGAGGACAATCCAGCCTAGTACTTAGAACAATTGAACCTATTTCTCATTGATTAGTACAATGTTAACTTCTCTTATCATTTGCTCTATCTAGATAAGGATTACGGAACAATCAATCAATCATGAAAGAAATAAAAGCTATGCTTCGAAGAAAATTTAATGTGTTCAATGATTTAGAACAATGCTATGGAAAGAACATGTTGTATTGTGATGGACGATGATTTAGATTAAATATTTCTTTTTCTTATGTACACACAAACGTTTAGGATTAATGGCAGTTTCACCGGATATTGACAAAGTCTCTGACAGCCTATCAGGAAGTTGTCTGACAAATAAACTATAACTTTTGGTTTCATAGGTCTATCTGTTACTGGAAGCCGACCCCAACAGAGTTGGTTTTATAGGTCTCATAGCCTATGTCACTGGAAGCCAACCCCAACAGAGTTGGCAAAAGACTCGGCAGAAGAGATCTCATAGGTCTCGGGTAGCAATATCTGGCAGAAATTACAGCACACTTTATCTGGCAGATATCATTAACTATCAGATAAATAATGGACACTTTATCAGTAACCAGAAGATTGATAACAAAACAAATAATTCCAGATTTCAGGTGAGAAATAAAAAGTTTCCATTAATACTCACACTGACAACATGATGCACCGTCGACGGACTTTGCACCCTGGATCTGATCACTGCATCATCAGTCACCACAGCTGGATCCCTCGCCAGGTCTGCAGTCGAAGGTGACTGACTCCTACTGGACCCTTTACTGTGCCCATGGCCGACATGAAGTGTGTCCATCTCAGGGTACCCTCATATGGGAGTGAACTGCTGATTACGTATGCTGGTTCATAATAGA
The DNA here is from genome assembly GCF_022581195.2 of Helicoverpa zea. NCBI lineage: Eukaryota > Metazoa > Arthropoda > Insecta > Lepidoptera > Noctuidae > Helicoverpa > Helicoverpa zea. Next base: position 6,911,731 of record NC_061476.1, read on the forward strand.
CATAGGTCGGTCAGTGCTCTCGCCATCGCTCGCTTTTATCTGAAAAATAGACGCGTCTAATTAGTAAATTGGAACTGTGAACTGTCATGGACGTTTGACTTTTGTGACATTTTTGTTATCGTTCTTTATTGTTGCGTGTTAATAATTTGTAGTTTTGATAAGATACTTTTAGGTACATTTTTTTGTTGAATCATATTATTTGATAGATATTAAGCGCTGAGAAGCCTTGCGTTTTAAACAGCAATTAAAATCGTCTGCAGAAATCACAGATTCACGCGAAATTCACTTCTCGTATTCCAAGGGTGCCATTTTCTCTATTTAACTATGTATATCGATACCTAACCATTTTCAGTTGCCATTTCACCGATTTGACCAATGGGCGGCCGTTTCACGGCTGGTTAAGGTTTGGCTGTCGCTTTATATACTAACTATATATAATATAATGGAGCAACCCACCCTTAATAAACGAGAAGTTGCTCATGTCATACAAAAGCGCTTCTTATTACTCCCCAAGTTCTCATAAACCCCAACTGCAAAGACCACCAACTTTGCAAGAAAACCAAGTCTTTGACAAACTCCTTGGTAGAACGACCTAAAACTGTACTCGCCAAGCCTTAAGTCAAAATAACAAATACCGATAAACTAAATGGACGTATGTACTTGATTTCTGAATGAAAACAAAATATCAATGCGTCTATCGACGGCTTAGATTCTGTTATGACTGCCGATAAGCCGATAACGCGATTTGCACATGAAACGTTCGGCGGTAAAACAAACAATATTGGTATTTGACGGCGCTTTATAGAATGGCTTGGGGCAGTAACTATCAATAATATTGCTTGTGCCAGCGGTTTCACCCGTGGGATTTACTTCACACACTGGAATAGAAAGCATATAGCCTCTCTCGATAAATGGGCCATTTAACACTGAATCAATTTTTCTAATCTGGCCCGGTCCTGCTGAGATTCCAGAGAGTAACGCTTTCAAGCAGGCAAACAAATAGACAAATATTTCAGTTTTACAGTACCTATGAGTGCAGATAAGTTTGTATAGATTTATAAACAACATCTAAGCTTCACCTAGTCACCTTTCTTTTGACGAAGTATTTCCCAAAAACGTGACTAATATGATTGAAGCACGTCTTAGTAAAGAAAGCAGATGTTCACGATAGGCAATTAAAATTAAGTGGGGCAGACAGAGCTGTATCAACATTGTAAGCTATAATATTCATTTTATAAACGGGGAATATGATGACCAAGTACTAGAGAAACAGCTGTTCTAATATCTACAAGAGTAGGTCTAGACTTTGGATAGCGTTATTTGCTAATGGAAACTAAAACAAATAATCCACAAAAAAATTCGCGTAGCCCTTGAGGCTCATTTTCAATAACAAGATTAACGTCCGATTAAGGAAACTGATGTTTATCATAAACAATCTTCAAACTAACGTAAAAATTCTCATCTTCTCATTTTGCATCACCCTAAGGTTGACTCTAGCTAGAGAACGCTTGTGGCATTAAGTCCGCCTGTGCCTGTGTAATTAATTATGCATAAAGTTAAATAAATAAAAAGTATATTTGGGGTTTTCATATTAATATGTATTATGTGTTTGTATATTTGGTATTTAAAGACGTTTTAATACTGGGCTTTGTAAAGGCCATCAGAGTCGATCAACTAAAGATTACATTGCAGTTACTCTACCACCATGAACCTATGTATCAGTAACTCAATAACTATGTTCCCAGAAATATTTTTTTTACGACAAACGACAGGTACGAATGACAGTAGACTACGTTGCTATCAACCGGTGCCAGGAAGTCTAGCCGTCTGCCAAATTGTACAAACATATTGAATACCGTTCTCTATGGCATTTTGTATGAGCGCAAAATGTTCCGTCCGTGCTCGCTTGGGTGTCCCCCAAACGGTAACTAAATATTGTTGACAAAGTTCGTAATGTCGTGGTGCCCTAAAGAACCAACCTCTCAAGTATGAGTGTGTTGGTTCGATTCCAGGTCAGGCAAGTACCAATGCAACTTTTATTACTTTAAGGGAACGTTAAACTGTAGATCCCGGCTGTCATTGAACTTCTTTGGCCGTCGTTACGTCAGAAACCAGTAAGTGTGACAACCAGTCTTACCGAGGTGTATGGGGTTGCCGGAGGAAGTCAGATAGGAGTCGCTACTTTTAAAACATTGGTCACCTGAATCCAGTTAGACTGGAAGCCGACCCCAAAATAGTTGGGAAAAGGCTCGGGAGATGGAAAGTGCTTAAGACCGTATCAAACGAAGGACTCCTTAATATGGGATAGAAACTACTTTGGGTTTCCGAAATTCTGAGGAATCCTTTGACTATCGAAGGATTCCTTTCTGCTAAACGACATAACATTCCTGGAATGGGTTTCTTGGTATGGACTGTTCCAAAATAATGAAATTTTTATTACAGTTTTGATGCTTCGAACTAAAAATATCTTTATGACTACTAGTTCTGACGGTTATGACATCGATTAATATTCGTTTTAATCCATAAAACCACTTTAGTTTTGCAATTAAAACATGGAAGTAAATAGATAATATTAATACTGTCATAAATTGGTGGACTATCACAGCGATTGACCTACATTTGATAGCCGCGGCTTATTTACGAGAACGCTGTTAGACTTTACGACTGGCTGATTGAATAGGACGTAAATTGGATACCTGTGATATAAGAATGATCTATTAAAGTTCTAATTAGGAATGGTCGTTAAGAACGGGAATAATTATCAAAGCATTTGTTTGAAAATGAAACGTAGTCCTCTTTTGATGACGTTGGGTTGAATTTTAGCTACAAAACAAGGGTCCACTATTTTGGCGTGGTTACATAGTAATAAATGCGAGCTGCCCATGACAGGGATGGTTGGCATTCCTTGGGGGAGAGCTACGTTCAGCAGTGGACGGCAATTGACTGATGTGATGATGATGACACAGTAAAGTAATAATTACGAACACAAATCACAAAGATTTGTTTAAACTTTAAAGTGTAATTGTTTTCAGAAGCATCTTTCATTGTCTTTGTATTATGTTAAGTCAGACTATATTATTTTCTGCCGGGGCTGCGGGATTGTTCGAAAGAGTTACCGCGGCCCTGGAATATAAAGGGCTTTAGAAGGAACATATGGGTTTTAGTCAGTAAGAGTCTGATACGCTGCACCTTCAGAGGGAAAAGGGTTCCCATAAGAAAAAAGAGTATATAATTTAAGACTTTATAATGCTGTTATAATTAAAGACAGAACAACGAGCTATACTTAATCTTAAAGGAGAGATATATGAATTATGTGCCCTTTTGTGGTTTGCCTGTTATGACTAACACTTATAAGGTGTACTGCGCAAATGTTCCTTGTTCATTTGTAAACAAAAATGTTACAATACAATAATACTTATATTATGGTTATATTATTGTCTTTCAATATTTGCTACTAATTAATAACGTAACCGACGACATCAAAAACGACATGGAACAAAGAACGCGATTGCTGTTTTGTATATAAACATTGGGCATAACTTCGAAGAAATCTATCTAATCGTATTTAATTTATTACATGCAAAGTTAACTATATAAAATTATAGCCAAATGAACACACTTCTTTTGGATCATAAGCATAACCTTCTCAGAATACTTAATCATGAGTTACTTGCATAATAATATTTAATAGTATGTCTGTCGTACGTGTGTCATCAGTGAATGGCATAAGACGTACATTGTAGTCTTAATAGTGATCTTTGTTCTTATTACAATGTAATCTGTACTAAAGACTGATTCAATAGGTACAAAGATTTTCTTGAAGTATCAAGATACAACACGCTAAGTTTAAAAAGCTTCGGTATACGGCAAACTTTTAGTCGGCCGATTGTTTGTTTGGGCTCATAGATCGGTATGAAGATGAATGGTAGTACACACATTACAAAGATCAGGTATTTAGTCGATATCAGACTGACTGAAAATTTTGGTAGGAATCAAGATTTTCTTTAAAAAGCAATTGTTGCTAGTCACTGGGTCAGCTGTTTAGTCTCCAGTTTGCGGATACTCTAAAGTCTTTGTATCCATATAACCCTCCTACAGAATATCGAAATATAATACATAACTTCTATCGCAGTGTCAAAGCGTTATAAAAGCGCCCACCTTCGTCACCTGGCACTTTTCACATATTTTACTATATTACCAAGGTCATATATGTATTGCACGAGCCACCAAGGAAGAATCAAAGCTTGAAGAGTATTAAAAATTCAACCATTTCTTGGAAGAAGTCTTGGTTAAGGCCAAAGGCCATGCATTTATAGATTTCACGTCAATTTAGAGTCGACGGGCTATTATAGTTAATCATAAATGGCGATTTGCTCTATATTGGTGTCTGGTACGGTCACGCACGCTGAAGATAAAATGTCTACAAATCGTATAGAAGAGACATTCGGTATAAAAATTATGATGTTCATATGCAATGAGGAAATAAGTGGTAGATTATATTGTACGAAATCTAAAGCTACTGTTGGCGAAATTAAGAAGTCTTGCCTTTTTTTCCTATGTTGGGATCGGCTTCCAGTCTAACTGGATGCAGTTGAGTACCAGTGTTTTACAAGGAGTTACTGCCTATCTAACTTCTTCAACCCAGTTACCCGGGCAACCCAATACCCTAAGGTAAGACTGTTTGTCAGGCTACCCAAATAACTGCCAAAGATGTTCAAATGACAGCCGGGACCTACAGTTTATCGTACATTTCGAAACACGGTCATCGGGTTCCAAGATAAACTTAGAAAATTGGCGTGGTTACCCAATAATTATGTTCGAAGACGTCCAAATCAAGAAGTATAGCAAAATCAAAGATAATCGAACGAATAATTGCTCTTCGACATATCAAAGTAATTATTCTCGTTTGCACTGAAATATGACTAGATGAGTCAATGCTCGTACAAGTATAATTTCCTGTGTAGATAGTCAATTATAACAGTGCATCTGAGTAATGACCGGAGTAAGATGATTAATAGTTTATTACCTATTATTGACCTGATTCTAGTATATTAACTGTTTGTTTCCTCTGTTGAAAGAGGTTATAATGTACTTTTCTTTGCGTTACTAGTGGCCCAAGGTACGTGCTTAGCTACATATAAAGTCCACCATTTTGTTATCAACAATGTGATAAATGAAGAACCCTTCTACCGATTTCGTGCAAACTAAATGGTCCGAACAAGTCCTAAACTTTGGTTTGGATAGGTGAGACTGTTCTAGAGTTCTGAATTACAACGAAAAGTTGCATTATTTTTTATACATTATGTACTTATACCTATAGATGTTCTCGAAAGTTCCACATAAGGGAGAAGCCAGTTCTACAGATGACCTTTTCCATTTTATATGTGGTTACCTACTTTCTCCTAATCATACTTAGGAGGGATTGTGCCGAGTGCATACCACCCCGCATTTTTGAGCTTACTCGCCTTTTTCCTTTTCTCTACCTCATTAATTTCTCTCTTTGGATGAAAATGCTCTTTGACATATCTACTGTCTTTGACATAGTATAGAACTTATACCAACCACATTTATCTTCATCTAAAACCTCAAATAAATAATAATACGGTATGAAATGCAGGACATTTTTAGCTTTCTCTGTGCCGAAATGTTTGCAAGATGGTAGACTTAAAACTAATCTTAATAAAAATAATGGAGCCGAGATGTCTGAGTATAAAAGGGTAACATCAATAAAAATATTGTTTGAAACGCAGACTAATAAAAGTAAACAGCACATATAAATATTAGTTTACAAGCAATTTTTTGAATAAGGCAAAAAGTCGTATAATAACATAATATTATGTAGACAAGCAATTTAGCCATGGGCTCTTAACATTTTACAATACATAAATACTTAGGCTTATACATACACAAATAGGCAAAAACACAAATAAACGCCATTTATTTCTGTATGAAATGATTCATATTAGCTGTTTGTCAAACACATTATTTCAGCTTTATATCCGTAAACTGCCAATAACAATAGCTTATCTAATTATAGCTTCGACATGGATACCTACTAAAAATGATTAGGTTTAATCTCATCTTCATCCAATACCATTGCAACTTTATTTTCGTAAGTACTTTCTGAGTATATTGTGGACACTAATTACAGATTAGAGGTGACATCTCGAGGATACCTGGACTATAATGTCTGAAATATCCAACCCTCATTGAGCAGGCTTGGTGATTAACGCTCAATCCTTCTCGGTGTGAGAGGAGGCCTGTGCCCAGCAGTGGGGCAGTAAAAAGGCTGATGATGATGATGTAGTACATAGATATTTATTATGACGGCGTATATTGGCATAGTGAACTGTAGCGACGTAAAAAAAAACATTTGACCAATCCCTATCAGCTAATAACTCGTGCCCTATCTTCGCGACCAGTCATAATAATAGAACGGCGTAGTATTATTATAAATACAATATATTTCGAGTGTTTTAATATGTATGTATGATACTGTAAAATAATAATCAGGGCGCTACATAGTTTTAAAATGCGTCAATCAGACGACGGAATTAGATAGCGTTGATTTTTCGAGTTTGACTCATTGACTAGCAGGAAATTCCAATTTGTGGATTTACTGCGGATTCGATAACCGATCCATCTGTTGTTTTGAGATTGGAGATTGAATTTTTGAAATAGGTTCTTATAAATTAGCTGCTTTCCCGCGGTTTCACCAGCTTGCCGGGGGAACTACTGCCCGTACCGGGATAAAATATAGCTTATGTTACGCGGGAAGAGTGTAGCTTTCCAACAGTGAAAGAATTTTCCAAATCGATTCAGTAGTTTCGAGTCTTTAGGGTACAAACAAACCAGCAAAGATTTTTCTTTGTTATATTAGTACAAATAGAGAAGAAATATCTTTCATAATATCAAGTCTATCCGGTTTGAGAAGTATATTTGCTATGATTACGTTATTGTTTATTTGCAAACAATGGATTACAAACACATTATTAAACAACTAAAGAAGCGACGCGTGTACGTCCAGCCAGAACTCTTTAAATAAATATTAATTCTATTCTATATATAAAATGATTGTCAGTATACATTAACAAAGCCTTCTAAAACGAGACATATAAAATAAAATATTCATGGCTTGTTAGCCACAATAATCTATACGTACCTTTTATATGTCCGCTGAAATATTTTAAGGTAATCTAGGCAAATTGGATCGAGCAAATACCAACTTTATGACTAGGATACAAAGTCGAAAACTGCTAAAATTGTATAGAGTAATAATTTAGTTCGTGTGGGACACTGTACTCTAATCAGAGTTACAATACAGTCGAAATGGAGAGCGATTCACAGAGATAACAGTGTTCGTATTGTTGAAAACGTGAGTCCATGGAAAGTTAATTGCAAGCATTATAATGCTCAATGCTGCCGAGTTTTTATATTTATAAATATAGGCTCTCGCCATTTCTACTAAATATTTACATAATATTAATAGGGCTGTAAATACGTAATATGAATTAACTAATGACCGATGAGAAGTTTTGCCAATTGGCCGTTACTCCCATTGGACATCTTGCAAGTTGGACATTCCACAAAAAATTGGCGCCGTTCTATTCATATATTACGACTGTCGCTCTTACCATGGAATTTTCTGACTTTACAGCACTTTATGCTTTTTGCAACGTTGTCAGTTGTCACACATTTCCGTGAAATAATTCCACACACGTAATTATTTTACATAATATACGTTAAGCTGTTGACTGCGATGGCTTTGGGCCGAATCTATACTAAAATAATTCTAAAACTGAAGTGTTTCGTCAGCAAAAAGAGCGAATCTCAGGAACTACTTAGCCAATTTGAAAAATATTTCAGTGTTAAATAGCCAATTTATGGATGAAGGCTATTTTTTATCCGCACTGCACTAAATAGTTTCAAGAGAAACACGTGAAACCGAAGAGGTTCTGAAATATAACTCCATCGCATTTTTTGTGAATAAAAATTTTAAATCAAGGTCCGTAAAAACAGACCCACATAACCAGAGCATGACACAAAATGTGAGGGACAGGGGACAGTCAAACTCTGATACAACGTAATGAATAAATCAAATACGAAATAGGGTCACAGGCAAAGGACCAACCTTTAAAAATTGTTCCCAAACTTATATGAAACATTGGACCCTTCTAAAAGAATTCTTTTCGCAAAATTCGATTCCCAGATGCCTCAATTCTTGGGACATTCACGTATACTTGCGAGTAGGTACAAGTTTTGAAGTTTGTCCGTCCTCAAGATCTTTTCGGCGTTCCATGAAGCTCAATATCACTTTAATAACCACAAAACTTTGTGTAAATACGAATTCTGCTGTAACAACACAGGGAACTCCTGGAAATTGATATTGTTAAAGGTTCTCAGCGATGAACGAATTAAACATTTTAGCTTCCCAACAAGTATTTCTGAGGAACTTAAATGAGCATGAAATTTCCTGTTGTCAGCGCTGGTATTGTCAGATAGATGGCATTGTAGAGGATTTTAATAGGCATTTTACTAAGGAACAAAGCTTCGGCTTGATTCCCAAGTTTCATTACACGGGTCAATGGATAGGGGCTGCCTTAACCTTGCTTTTTGTAGAACTTCACATATCTAATGTCGGTGTAGTTTTTTAGCTAACAATACTTAGAAGACCTGTGTTAGTTAAGGAATTAGGTGTCGTTGAACTTTGATTCTTGACTTATAGCGAGGCTTATGACATAGGATAGACCATAAGGTGCCATACATCGAAGATTCAAAGAAAAGAGTATACGATTTAGAGTTCACAGAATATACGGTATAATGCTACACGTTTATAGCATAGAAAACATCGGTCGATATTATACTAGGTAGTGTAGGTACTCGTTAACTGCTAGCTACTAACCTAGGCCAGTGTTCAATTATCGTCAATTCATTGCAGTTGTGTTATTTAAACCTTTAGCGCAATTACTCGTACAAACAGACATATAAATGACTTAGCTTCCGATAGAAGTCACACAAACGTCCCTTAGGACTTACTCCACTCACCTGGCTGAAAAGATGCCTATACCCTTCCTTGATAATTAAATGGGCTATGTAACACGGTTCAGTAATTTCGAGATTCCGAGATTAGAGCGTTCAAACACTCCTCAGCTTCATAATATTAGTATTATAGATCATGTCAGAGTGCCTATTGGATAATCGAACACCTGTGGTGTCGCGTGACTACGCTCGTTTTATAATAACATCAAAGTTATTAGGAATACTCTACAACGCAGACGTTAATTGTATTGTTCCTGTTGATATATTTAGTTCCGGGATGGGAGTTTATTTTAGCACTAGCTAACCATCATGAAGTTCTGTATGAGCACAAAGACTCTGTAGTATTTCAAGTCTTCAAAGTTCCTCTCTGCCATACAGGTTTTTTTTATTTCGAGGAAGAGATAGATTTCTTTAATTTCTAATTCTAATCCATGTGCCGTCAGCTTTTTGAAAAGTACTATTTTGGCACTAATAACCGTTAGTATTTGTAAAATTCGATAACAAGATTAAATGTCTCTCTGTCGACTATGACTTCCTTCCCTATTGTTTAGTTTTTGTTTAGCTGTAAGTCCTCCATAGTGTATTAAATAAATAAAAGCGTTGATTTAATTTGTTAATACAATGTATTCTGATTGACCAATCTATGCAACATTTTGGTCTTACATTTACCATTATTAGTACTCCATAAATGAAATTGCAACCACTTTAATGAATTCCGAGAACTGATATCAGAAGTTATCGTAATTTCCAATTTGCAGCGGAATTATTGGTTTAATCAATTTATTGTTTTAATGATAAATTGAAATTCAATATTCCACTCGCCATTCAAGTATTTATTATGTCTACATTGAATATACATATTAAATAACATTCGTTATAAGTACTATGCCACAATTATGAACATATTTGGCAATCGTTACGGGGTAAGTAAGTATTGGGTTGCCCGGGTAACTGGGTTGAGGAGGTCAGATAGGCAATCGCTCCTTGTAAAACACTGGTACTCAGCTGGAAGCCGACCTCAACACAGTTGGGAAAAGGCTAGGCAGGCGTTCGTTTTATTCGTAATTTGTACCATTTTGCTTATTATTTTTTAACTAAATATTAAAATGATCTAATTTTCAATGTGTTTTTTGTATTATCTGTCTAGTTTTTTTAGATTTTGTTTATCTATCAGTCAGTACATCTTATTTTAAATGTTTATTTAACCTAATTCATTTTGTCGTTTAAAAAACAAACAGCCATCCTTATCAGTGTTTATCGCAGTATTTACACGAATTAGATAATTATGTACTTAGGGGTGTATTGGCGTTTATTTGTATCTTATCGACAATAACCTGCTATACGGTATTATCCTCTATACAACGAAAGACCAGACTATATACGGAAGATAAAACAGGACGAAAAACCTGTTTATATACTAAGTACCGTTCCCTATAACAATGGCGTCCGACTGCAGACCACGGCCGCGTCCTTATATAAGGAGATCGGCCAGCTGCGCAGGACATATTATAGTGCACAAGCATTTGCCCAGACACAGGTGCACTCCCTATTCCTTCACTCTCATAGCCCGATGGGACGGCAATCCGACACGACCGGAGAGAGATCAGGCGCAAATGGAAGAGACTCCTATAATACGTAGTATATGCACCTACTAAGTATTTTAAGTAGCAGTTTCTTACAACATTGTATATGCTTATGCTTAAGTATAAATGACAAATGAATAATACTTGTGAGTAAGACAGAAGATGTTTATTTTTATTTTGGTTCAGTACACGTACATGGTCAGATGTTTTATTTATTTTGCACCAGTAAGCATTTGCTTTGTTTAATAAATTATTTTATCCGACTATTGCAACGTGCATTATCTTTCTCCACAGTCATGGATGGTTGGAGTTACGGGGTTGCCCGAAAGAGTTACCACGGCCCTGGTACATGAAGGGCTCAAGAAGGAACATGGTGGGTTTTAGTCAGTAAGAGTCTGACACTCCCTCGCGCTGATCCAACGGCGGGAGATTTCATGTGATGATGTTCAATTTTACTTATAACTCTAGATATAAGTACTACTTCTATCAAAACTCAGTAAGGGTAAAGTCAGTAACCTGCCAAAGTGCGTCACAAAGCAAGCACAGGCGTCAACATTGGCTATTGTCCATTGTGCACGAGAGAAACACAAAATTAACCACTACATATAATCCAGTATTAAAGTCAGTTATCAGTCTACTCAATTAAATCTATTATATCGCCACGCTAGTAAATTTTTTTTATAATAAAAAAAGTGGAATGTCAAATGGATGGGAGCCAAGTTCTGTAGATTTAATAAAAATATCAAAGATTTAGTCTTTGCTTAAGATCTGTTTAACCTTTGAACGAGTGACGCGCACAGTTTGAAGAGCAAAACAATTGTTAACTTGATGTAATGGTTATCTTTTGTAGTGACAAACTTTTTAGAATTTATTCATGATCATCACCATCATCTAAGCCTTTTTCCCAACTATCTTGGGGTCAGATCATCAGATCAAATTATGCACACCTTTTTTGTAAATGAATTGAGCATACACTGAAGACGATTTTTTGGAAATTACATTAAGACTATGTGAAAACGCTGAAACAGTTTTTTCATGTACTCACATTATTAGTATCTCTATAGCAAAAATTATAATAATGCTATGCTACTAATTAGCTACAGCAAGCTAAGTTCCTTATTTAGAAAAAAAATTGTCATTTCAAACAAGTATTACATCAGAATTTAAAGAGATCTTAATTAAATATCAGCAGACTATAAAAAGAAAAAGATTTATGTAACAGTCAAAGTAAGCATTAATGTATTTTCTCAAATTTTGTATCTCAAGGCTGTACTCTGAATAATTAAATATACTAATTCCATGAAGCACAAAGATATAATGTTAATATCATCATGAATTAATTATAAGGAAACCTGTTTAGTGAGTCACATCATACTTTTGTGACCTCTACCATTTTTGAGTCCAATAACATTAGATTTTATACAATAGAAATGAAAAAATGGTCCACCGACACGATTCTCAAGTTAGAGAGACAATACTAATTCAATTTAATACTACTAATTGGGTGTCATTTATTTGAAGGCCAGTGAGACATTGAAATCCATTTATAATATAAAAAAAGAACTTTTAATAAAATGAAATATACAAGACTAGAAAAATATAATTATGGATGGATCATCGTTACTAAGCAGTTTTCAATGTTACCTGATTTATGAAAGTTATTTAAAATCATCGCTTTCTTTTTTTAATACTAGCACATGAACGTGAAGACTAGATTTTTATACGAGGTTGATGAAAAAGAAATCTCATGTTTAACTGATATTTGCCAGCATTTATGTTAATGCATATTCTGAGTATTAGATAAATAATTTCCTAATCACAACATAAACTATATAAGTTCTTATAAACTTATCAACTAAACTGTATAGATTACACTACCACATACTTAGAATACCACAGATAAACACTATGACTCACAAAGTAGACATGGGAAAAACGTATCATTGAAAAGAAAAGATTGATATGAATCTTTTGATCACTGGGATATGTATCACTCTTTTGTATCTCTATATCCTTTCGTATCCGCGAGTGACATTGTACTGTTGCTCAGAGTGACTCGCTTCGTTCAATTCAATCCAATGTATCACTAAATCAGTACGAACTAAGAGTGATAGAGTCGTTTAGGATAGATAGATTCGTGTATCAGTTCATAATATGTTTAAGTGTTTTTTTTTATTTTTAAGTTTTTTTTTAAAATTTGAGTTTACGATATGTAATGTTTATGTAATTGGCTGTTAAAGCCGTGTAAATCGTATAAATAAATAAAAAGTAAAAATAAATAAAAAATAAAAATGGTCAAACACTTATACTCAGTATCGAGAAAGTGAGACAGAACATTCTAAGTAGGGAAGTGCGAAAGAGATGTCTGGACTTTCCGATGAGAAACCGTGACGCGAGCCGCTCAACGCTGTGTGTGCGAGTGCAACACAGATACAAACGGACGACGATTGAATGAGTTGTTAAAGATACACTGATACATTCGGATTTGAACTGATACAAAGAGTGAGTGATCAGAACGGAAAGATACATATCTTTTTTATCTATCACTCCTGAGTTACCCATCTCTATCACAAAGTCATAACATTTAAAAGAGTTCAAGTAACAAGGAGGTTCATAATTAGCCATAGGTTTTGTTAACTTTTTGTGAGTCTGGCTGGTAAGAAAGTGGGGGGAGGCTCAAAGAATAATAAAGAAAAAAATATAGCCTTGGTACAAGTTTGTGCCATGTTCACAATCAAGATTTAGCTAACAATGTTTTACATTATGCTGAACTAAGAAAAAAAGGTTAATGTATAATTATGAATAGATTAACAAAGAGCAATTAAATTAATTATCTGCGTGCCAATGTTAAAAAAATAGATTAGTTATAGTCTAGTCATAAATTATAAGATTCAGATCATTGTTATTCTCAGTTTATAAATTTAAGTCTGCTCATCTAACAGCTGAATAAAATAACAAAGAATGAAAAGATGATGTATTTTATCTTATTTCACTACACTTAAGTGCAGCAGTTGTTTGATGCACTGGCAGGCGGCCAAACACCACGCAAATGATACGCACACTTACGTAGGCCTTGGGTAAGTCGAACAAGGAAGTACTACATGAGAACACATTACAATAACCAGCCCATTCTTGCGCCCTAACATTACCTTGAAAGGTTCATGTTTAGATGACGTATGCGCTCTATAACACTTCATATCAAGTACATTTGTTTTTGATAATGATATTTTTATCTTCATTGCAATCAAGACACGAAAAGCAGTCTTTCGATATAAAAATTCAGAAATCGAATGTTACGAATTGCGATTCAAATTCCGAATTTGGCAGTCACTCTACGTCTAATCATTTAACTATCGAACTCATTATATTTCAATTCAATTTATCCGGCACAAGTAGGGAGTACGTATTAATCATATATTTATCGAAAAAGAAATCACAGCAAATGATTGCTCAAATACAACACTATACTTACAGTTTTCTTATCACCAAGATCTCCTTGTTTGTTTTATTAACATTTCTTTGTTACCCACAAGATTTTGTACGGTCTTTTCCACAAAATTAAACACTACAGTACAGTTTCTATTATATTTCGGATTGCGATTGTAGTAAATGACAGAAAACAACGGAATAGAAAAAGACGTGTGGTAAGGTTGGATGGATGAGCGGTTCTTCTCTGTTATGATCCGATAGATGGCGTCGGCGTCAGCCCAACCATAGACAAGGCTGAGAAGTATGATGAAAGACCGAAATAAAATGAAAACGTTGCCATGCTTTGTTTCTACGATGGTATTTTTTTTAATTCACACATAATAGCAGACATAATACGAATGAAATTTTACATGGATTACGATTCTTATATCCTCATTAATGTAAATAAATAAGTTGATGTTTTAATGTCTTACAAAGGATGTCATAAAAGAAATAACATCAAACATTAGTATGTTTGATGTATTACTATTCTATTTTGTATTTAGTAGCCTATAAATAATATGTGCCTTTCGAGTTAAAAACCATTACCTAGGGTTCAAAGATCAGTTAGGGATAAAAATATCATAATTATCACTTTTATACAATCCATTTTATATCTGTTTTGTCATAACTTTTGTACTATTAACTTTTTCAGAGTATTTATTTAGCTTCGTCAGCTGTGCAGTGTCTATTGTTACGAGGTGGACCTATAAATTATTTGTCTTTGGGTCTCTAATCATAACCTCCCATCGACTGCTTCTGCTACAAAAGCGACATCTCGTGGGAGACAATGGAACGTTTGAAAATCGTTCTATCTCACTTGCACTCGTGGGTTCCATGCGGCCGAACGGTTCAATGACTTTGGCGACCGTTTCTATTTTCTCTCTGGTTTTGTCGTCGGGTCGGCCCGCAAGGAAGGGGTCTTTGTTTGCGTTTCACGTTCGCGTCGCACGGTATCATCTGCGACCGCGGCTCTATCGTATCGTTACCGAGACGGAATGTGCCCGCATAAGTGGAAGCGTGGGTCTCGCTCCTCCCGGTCGATGTGAAATGTGGTGCAGTGTGCCAGAGTGGCGCCGTCATCGAGTGCAAGTGCAGTGAGGTGCAGTGGTGTGTGCGAGCGCGCGTGGGTCGACTCGGCCACGGCGAGCGAGGTGCGCGGAGTTGGCGGCGGCCGCGCGGCCATGACCGGCGACATGCCTCTAGGGAGCGCGCACGCGTTCGGGCGCGCGTTGCTCCGGGACGGGGCGCTGCCGCCGCTGGAGCCCGGCCCGCCCGCGCCGCCAGCCAACAACGCGCAGCCGCCCGACAAGCGGCCACCCGCCGCGGCGGCCAGCCCCGAGCAGGTCATGAAGCTCTACATGAGCAAGCTCACCCCATACGAACACCGTGAGATATTCGACTACCCCCAAGTGTACTTTATAGGCGCGAACGCCAAGAAACGGCCCGGGCTGGTCGGCTTCCCGAACAATTGCGACTACGACAACGAGCAAGGCTCGTACATCCACATCCCGCACGATCACATAGCGTACAGATACGAGGTGCTCAAAGTGATCGGCAAGGGGAGCTTCGGGCAGGTGGTGAAGGCGTACGACCACAAGAAGCGCGAGAACGTCGCGCTCAAGATGGTGCGCAACGAGAAGCGCTTCCACCGCCAGGCGCAGGAGGAGATCCGCATCCTCGAGCACCTGCGCGAGCAAGACAAGGACAACACGATGAACGTGATCCACATGTTCGACTCGTTCACCTTCAGGAACCACACATGCATCACATTCGAGTTGCTGTCGATCAACTTGTACGAGCTGATCAAGAAGAACAAGTTCCAAGGGTTCTCGCTGCAGCTCGTCCGCAAGTTTTCGCACAGCTTGCTGCAGTGCCTGCACGCGCTGAACAAGAACCGGATCATCCACTGCGACATGAAGCCGGAGAACGTACTGCTCAAGCAACAGGGACGCTCCGGAATCAAGGTATTGTAGCTACATTCCTAATACATATCCCTAACTCACAGTATTGTTATTCTGTCGACCAAAACAATAGAAACTATAGACAACTTTGGAAGAGTGATTGTCAGACTGAATTAATTGATCTTCTGTAATTGATACCAAGTTGTTACTTATGTACGTAGAATGTTGAACCCGTAATCCCTACTTGTAAAGCGTTCTTGTCAATTTTCATAAAGTAGGTATACGTTAAAGTGTCCATAGTGCAAACTGCGACATCAGTTTAGGAATAGGAAGTTTTACTCCAAAAAAAACAATCACAGATCCCGAACACCTGTTTCTATAGCATGTTGAACCGCGGATAAAATCAATAAGCAGTCTGTAGCGTTTTTCGTAAACATTTGCAGCTGTGTGCGTGCGGTCCCGATCAGCTGGCCACACCCGCACCCCTATTTACCGACCCACAGTAACACCCGCGATAACGGTATTACTACACGCTTCGTTAAAACCGTGTGCATAATGACTGTATTTATTCAGTTTTCGTAAATGTATTACCGAGAAATGCAGCCGGATTCCGACAAAATATGATGTGTTATTACTTTTGCTCGGACGATAAACGTTATCTGTGGCCCGCGTCTCGAGTCGCTCACCCGATCACGTTCTAAATTTAAACTTCCCGATACATTCAGTAAGTCGGTCTCCCGCCATGTGATGTTACACTGGTTATTTACGTCAACAAGCAAGCGAGCATCCAAAACACGGTTAAGACGAATGAAATACGAACCAATGTCATTGTTTGCATGCATCGATAAAAGAAACTGGCAAAAATACATGAAAACCTTCAACCGTTCACTAGTAACAAAAACACTGACCTACAATTTGATGATTGAGCTCTCTGAGTTAGCTGATGTCTGTGGAAATTTTCTTGTGAATCTTACTGAAGCTAACGGCTTTAATATGTGTGCTAATGTCAGGTTTAATTTTTGGTGAATGCAAGCCATGAACTACATACTTCTGTACCAATAAGTAGGATTCCATTGAAAAAAATAATATTATTTTCTGTTGATTAGAGATTAAATATCTTTGATCAGATCGCAATGCAACGTAAAGCAAAGAAAGCTGAAGCATTTTTATCAGCAATATATGTGTGTACGTATGCGTTACGTAATTAATTTATCTAGGTTGCACGCAGTGTCAATGACGCGTATGCAATCAGGTAGTATGTTCTACATGAATGCGATTCAATAGAGTATTATAATCATGCAGGTTGCATACAATATTTGAACAAAGCGTCAGCCATGACAGTTACAACCCCAATATGAAATTTAGCAATAGTTATTTATTCAGGTGAGACCTAGATACAACAGATATGCAGTTTGCCGATAAGATAAATGCTCAATTGGAGCGTAGTGTTACCACGCGCGTCTAACGGTACTTGCGCACACGCACGTCATTGAGACTGGCCACTCTAAATCCATTGTTTTACGAAAATTCATAAGCATTAGCTAACAGCCGTTAAAATGTCCTCGTTATAGACGATGAATATGGTTAGCCGTCTTATTTTTTCTCCGTATAACGGTAATTTTTCAAACCGGTTATTGCTTATTTGGCAGTCGCCGTAAGTTTGCAGCAATTAAGGTTCTAATAAGCGAAGAAAGGAAACTTTGTTCGCTAAATATTATCCTTTCTTTACGTTACTCATCGGAGGAGACAATGAGAAAC
Source organism: Helicoverpa zea (assembly GCF_022581195.2). Taxonomy (NCBI): domain Eukaryota; kingdom Metazoa; phylum Arthropoda; class Insecta; order Lepidoptera; family Noctuidae; genus Helicoverpa; species Helicoverpa zea. The sequence goes on from NC_061476.1 coordinate 6,929,483, forward strand.
TTTTCACATAATTTTTATTGTTCGTTTCCTACTGCAGTGGGTATTGCTCATTTGTTTAAATTACCGCAGGCTTAATTATTTTTATCTCGACTACGGTGGTTTATTAAGTGGCCGTGTAGATTTATCTGGCCTGCTTTAAAAACATGTAAAGCACGGAACGTTAATTTGCTGGTTTCTGATTACTCACTGGAGCTTGAACTAATAATGATTCCCGGCATAGTAATATCTCGCTTATGTAGCTTATTGATGAAGATGAGAGATCTTCAGGAGATTTTTGCACGGAAGCGTGTAGAAACACTGTGATTACGAACTGTAAGTAGGTAGTAGAGAAAGATAGTATCCATCTTACCACATAGAAAATTGAGGAAATCTGACATTACCTATTTATTTTTTTGGTGGGAAATCATCAAATGACCCCTCCCACTGTGGGCGCAACGTGAAGGCGTGTCAGACTCTTTCTGACCAAAACCCACCATGTTCCTTCTAAAGCCCTTTATGTACCAGGGCCGTGGTAACTCTTTCGAACAATCACGCAGCTCCGCCAGGCCACTGATGTAGCCTTTACCTTTCGTTTATTTAATAAATAAATATAAGGATGTCTTCTAAAAATACTTGACATAAAAAAAAGTAGAGGTACCTGCTGGATTTAAAATCCTTTGTTGTCCGGGTTTTTTGTAGACACGACTAATCGTCCGCTAACGTTGGCTAAGTCCATTATTTAAGAACGTAGAAAAAATCAGGGCTAGCTAGATAGGTAGCAAAAATTCTGGCAAAAAAGTAGTTTTTATTGAACGTAAAATTTTAGTTGCAATGTTCCCCAGTTGATTTTTATGTAAATGAAGCTGCAAAATGGCTTAAACGGATTTAGTGTATTTTTTGTAAAAAGCAGTTTTCACGTTTTTCATTTCAACACGGATTTGGAATTTTCCAGCGACTGGTTCGCCTCACGACCGCGTCCAATGCCAGATATTTCTGACATGGCTGCATAAGCTGCATTTTGTCGTTGCAACTTGAAACTCTGCGGTCTGTCAGTCACGCGACGATGCAACTAATCCTCCCAGCAAATGAGCAAACCATTTGTTTTCTATTGACATTCCTCATTTGAAATTTGAATTAAGAATTCGTGCGCGTAAGATTCGTAACCACAATTTCAGCCAGTTCTTGATGGATGCTAATTTGTATCGGGGACAACGATTTCTTTTTAATTACAGCCAAATTGGTTAACCTAAAATTCTGAGTAATTGCAAAGGCAATCAATTAGCTAATTTGCGATGATCTTTGTTTAACGGATCAGCAACCTTTTGGTGTTACTGACGAAACAAGATTGATCTTTCGAAACTGAATAAAAACTAGTTTTACCTCTGTCCCGACATAATGGTTGCAGGCTGCACAAAAAAACGTGTTTGGAAACAAGTCGCCGGGATGCACAGACCTTACAAAGGAACACCTGTACCAGGTAGATTTAAAAATAAAACTTACCTAACTAGAGCAGGTTCTGTCCATAAAGGAACGCATCTTTGTGAATAATGTATGGATCACTTGCGTCAACACGTAGACAGTACAGCCAGTAGGCACACAAGTCTTGTCTATTCGCTTTGAATAATACGGTCTTCATGGTAAAGAACTAAATAAAGGTTCATGTTCTACTTTTGAAGTTTCCTGAAGTAAACAAAGAAATAAAATAATATTTTACTACCCGCTTCAAGTGCTTACCGGATTCAAATCGTTCGGCGAGCTTAAAAAATATCCCTGAACTTTTCATAACCGGCATAAGAAAACATAGCTTGTTTGCTTGTTTTTACAATTTAATTTATTTGTGCCGAGGCAATTTTGTTCGGATGCAGCTTTGAAACGAATTATGTCATTATGTAGACAGGTGTAACATTGAGAACTCATACCTGTCTATAATTTAGTACATTATGTCTGACCTTGTTTGAAAAGAACTTACCACGGAGGAAGGAAAGATGAGTGGAGGTGTCATAAGGCAGGTTGGTCGGGCGTCTTCTAGGTCAAATACGTACGGTGGTCGTGGTCGAAACGATCAGTAACAAGTGAGCTAGTGAGACACATTTCTTAAGACACCAGTCAACGTTTTTTGGTTTAAGCAAAAATGGTCGTGTTCTAAAGATGGCGTATAGCCAGTAGCGCTCCTCGTCTCCCGATCACCCGCATTCTTTTTTTATCGCTATTGTCTTAGGAGTATGGCTGGTATCTCCGCTCATTATTTTGTTCTCCATGGAAATTCTAAACAAAACTACACATGTCAAACATAGCAACACGTGTATATTATCAGTATCTAATGTCCGTAAGCAAACCATATTAGGGTAACACACGTGTGTATTACAATCGAAGCTCATGCATTATGGTCGTAATCGCTTGGCGACCGATTGGCATTCCAATGGCTTCCTCGTCTCCAGTTAGCATGACAAACAAACATTGCCTTCACAATTTTAATGAGTATTTACTTCATCAGTACATAACACTACTTCAGAATCTGATCAACATAAGTGACTAGGACTAACAAGATTTGACAGTACAGCCTACCTCAATCTGTCAAATGTCTTTATTCGACTTTCAACCTTATCACAATAGTGGAAGGTTAATGTTCGATTGGTGTTTGACAGATTCGGGTAGGTTGACCAGCTGTACAGTAAACTGCACAAAAGTGGTAACTGTCATGCACCTTAACTCAATAATAATAAGTACGATTTTCCTATAAACTATTACCACTGACCTAAAGTTGACTGTACATAGGATAATCTAGTAGTGTATTAGGGCACCTACGCATTATGCGGTTAGCCGGACTGCGGTCAGCCGTGCGGCTGACCGCAATAAAAAATTTGTACGAGAATGTAGTTTTCATTCGCACTACGACGCGGCTGCCGCCCGACCGCTCCGGTCGTTCTGAGCGCTGCGGCCCGACCGGCGGCCAGCCGGACGGTCGCCATACACACTACGCGGATATGCTAGTTTGCGGTTGCCCGCCATTGACGGTAAACGTGTTCACCAACATTCGCGCATTTAACTGATACTTTATTAATATGGATTTCGTTACCGAAAAAATTATAATCGAGATACAAAATAGGCCAGCAATCTGGAATACTAAATCCGCAGAATATTCCGATAAAAACCAACCGCAAACCACTACGGTTTCTAAACGCACTTTCCGGTTGGAGTTGCGGCTATCCGCCACCCGGCTAACCGCAAGCGCAACCGCTTCCTACGGTTATCCGGACGGCTGACCGCACTCCGGCTAACCGCACAGTGCGTAGGGGCCCTTAGAAGAGCAAATATCTCGTAGGTGGTCATTCCTTCCCATAAGATAAGTGGCCAGGATGTTTGTCCTATTCATTATTATAGTTTACTCGAGGACTTTGCCCTACATATGATCAAGCGGTCTTTCTTAACGATTTATAAATGGCAGGCTGAATTTATGAACTTTGTCCTGCTGACATTAAACGCTAGTGGCGCCATCTTGTCGTCAAATATGCTCTAAATAACGGTAGACAAATTAGCATAGACAATTACATAGTTCTTAATGTAATAAAGAGGAAATATGTTTTGATTGTTTGTACTCAAAAGCTCCGAAACTACTGAACCGATTTGAAAAATTCTTTCACTGTTTTAAAGCTACACTCTTCCCGAGTAACATAGGCTATTTTTTATCCCAGTACGTCCAATAGTTCCAGGAGTGAAACCACGGGAAAACGGCGCGTTATTAATACAAAGTCTGTAACTCTTTTGTTTCTTCAGTGACGCATACAAGTATATCGGTTACATTGCAAGTAGGTTTGTGTCACAAAGAGGTATTATGATATTTGCATAAATAGATCTTAATGAAACCACTTCTTGAATTAACTTGTTTTATAATAGGCACAATGTAGAGTAAATAATGTTGAGAAAACAATGACTGTATTTTGCGTAAGACTTAATAAAGATAAAGTAGGTACATACTCCTGAAATGACCGATCAAGACTTAAACGTAGATCTTTATGATTATTATAGACTATATTCACTTACATAGAAACGTTAATCGATGATATTCTAGCACCTTTAAGTGTAGCTTTAATTTAGCTATAAGTTGCTTTTTGGTTATTTTGTCATTGAATTTTTCCACTTTTGTGATTATTAATAGTTTTGACGCAATTATTTTATTGTAATATTAATACCAGTATTGTTAAATTAATACCTTAATTAATTTAGTGTTCATTCTGTTCAATGTTTTGTTCGATAGCTGCTTATTTATAGTTCGGCCATTCAGAGAATGCGTTCCTGACACGTCGCGATTGAACTGACGACGTAACTTTGCAATGGCGTTGCAGTTACGATAAAAATATTTTTGCTGGTTGTTTACCGTTTTAACAATTGAGGAGCATTAAAACAACATTATTATATCAATAATCAATGAATGTTATAATTTTGTGCCAAACTGAGTGTCAAATAACTTGGTAAACAATATTTTTCTAAATCTATACTGCGCTATTACAAGGTTATGTCAGCGGTTTATATTTTGTAGTGCTGTGCTAAAAATAACAGGCAAGTATCGTAATCTGTTCTTATACAGTTATAATATAAAATAATACGTTTTGATTTTCTTTTTAAGAATTGGAAAATAATGGACTATAAGACTTAATTATAACGTTTATGAAATATAAAAATAAAACTATGACCAAACCGCATTTTTATACTTAGATTAAAAATGGTAACCCCAAATGGCGTTATGGGCCGCCATTTTGTGACGCTAAAACAGTCGTCCGTTGTCGTTTCGTGCGCATAGACCACGTTTTTCAAGTGTTTTTGATCTGTTTTTATTTGATTACCCGGCTTTTGTTAGACCGAGATATCAGGATTGATTCTGTTATTGATAATAATATAATTATACATGTAGGCGAAGATGATGATGAAGACACCACCTCCTCAAGCAAATCGGAGTCTGATTAATATTCTGTTCGCACATTCAATTCAATGTACTTGTAACAAAGAATAAATAAAACAATTTTATTATATGAATATTACCTTTTTTTGGTTTCCACTTAAATAACTAAAATATAAAACAAATGATTCCGCCAATTTAAAACGAAAATAATCTTAAAATAATGCGGCGGTTCATTTTGAAGGAACGGTAACGAACTCAGTGTTATGTTGTGCCCATCACTAGTCGTGACTAACTGATAGGTGTCAGGAACGCATTCTCTGAACGGCCGAAGTATAATTTATTAAATACTGGTATTATTGAATGTAACTAATTGTGTGTGAAATGATAGTAATTAAAGGTACTATTTTAACTCGTAATTATGTATATAGTGTGACTATATTCAGATTGTTCGAACGTTTGCCTTTCTAGTCCACACGCAAATTCATTGTGATAGGCTAATTAGTTCCTGGTTTATAATTAATAATAAATTACTAATCAACCTCATATTAGTCAGGCTTAGCTTTTGAATTTTAAATTTTCCTTAACAAATGTTATCAATGTTAATATTAATAAACTCTAATTTAATATTATTTAATATTAATTATTAATTTACCCATTATATAACTAAAACGAAACCTATATCAACATGTTTGAATTAAAATTCATCCTCCTGCTTTTATCCCTTTTTATTTCGTGGTATATCATATTTTCTTCTTCCATATTAAATCCATGTCATTTAATTTTATTTCTAATCATATCTACTTTGGCATAATATATCTACCGCTTCTTTGCTTGTATTTAAATTAAATGATCTTGTATTAATGTAGGAATTAGCGGCTAAGTGCATGCCCTTACAACTGAGATGAAAATAGGTCATTCGGTCGGAGACGTCTGTAATCGATTTGCCGTCTCACTCGAATTATTTTAGTGTGAATCTGAAAGAATTTTGCGAGTTCCTGTGAGAATATGTATAAATCTCTACACTGTCTCAATTCTAACGAGTATTACGTAACTCATTTTAAAACAGGTAATTACTTTCTCAAATCGGCAAAGCAACTAGCGAAATCTATAAATTTATCCATTCAGCTTGATTTACTTATTTATTGCAATCATTACGTTGTGAAAATCTCTTACAATAACTATACGAATTACCTATCTCGTCAAATTATTCTGATAACATTCATAGACGCAATAACTACTACCTATAATAGATAGAGATAAGTCACGTAACACAATAAGTTTGCCTATAGATATCTCTACCTAAACACTTAATGTTCTAGTCTTAATTATAAATGTATGTTAAATGAAAGTCTAAATTATGAATGTGTAGAAGATTATCTACAAAACACACCACATTTGCCTTTACCTAACCTAGTAACAGGACTAACAGGTCTTAGTCTAAACGCGTCACAGGCATGGAATACGGCGAGGGGAATTCATAGCAATTGGGTCAGAGTTGACCGACACAGACCGACTATTAATAGACTTCACGCTAATAGATTGGAAATGGACTTCCAATTTATCAAAATGCAAATTTATTTGCTCGATTAAACGTCAGTGGAAACTTGAGTCTTTCAAAAGTATTTAACAGTAACAACTAGCTTTGTTGGCGAAGTTTGAAAAGACGCTAGTTGAAGCGTCTCCGGCCGCCAATGCTCGGGGCACGACTCTAGACTTTGTCCCGTGCACTGTACAGTTTTTAAACGTTCATTAAGTTATTTTGGTCTCTTTTATATTCATGCTCAAATGCATCGATAATTCGTGTTGATTAGCAAAGTTGTTTGTGTAATAACATAATTTCACGCGACCCATTGCTGCGAGCCGTTTTAATTAAGCCGACGAGTGGTATAATACAGTTTAGCTACGTATGCAATACGTGTCTACCTTGCTTTCGTCCAAAGATTTATTTGTTTGGAAAAATATTCAATCTTGTCGATATTTCTTTTATTAACCAGTATTTTTTCATGTATATGATGACGAGTTGCTGCAATGTTTAATTTCATTTTTAACCCCCGACGCAAAAACGACGGGGTGTTATAAGTTTGACGTGTCTGTGTGTGTGTGTGTGTGTGTGTGTGTGTGTGTGTGTATGTGTGTATGTGGCATCGTAGCTCCCAAACGGATGATCCGATTGTAATGCGGTTTTTTTTGTTTGAAAGGTATGTCATTCGGGAGTGTTCTTAGCTATATTTGGTGGAAATCGGTTCAGGTCTTCAAGGTCATCAGCTCGTTTGTTAGGTGTGATAGGAATGTTACACGCTCAGTTTACTTGCAAGCATATGTGGGATCAGAAATTTGAAACACTAATGTCTTCTGGAACCACTGAGCTGGTCTGCTGTTAGGACACGAAGATAGGAGACGTAACCCTGAACTGCCTTTTAGTAAACCCATCGAGTTTGGGCTCGTTGAATTTGTCTTGACTAGCTCTCTTCATTTTTCTAATTGACTAGAACCTGATGCTGGAAATAGGATGTGGCGGATGAAACCCTGGAATGCCGGAATGAAACGGATAAACCGATTTATATGTATTTTTGCTGAAAGTCTAAAATGACCAAAGGTTAATCTTTATTGTTTCTCAATCTGTGCAATTCTCCCAGAGCCAGTTTGTCATGAGGATTGTTAAACAGCTTCCTTTGGCCGAGATCGCATATAGCGACCACATCTTAAAATAAAAGAAATTAAATGAAAGAATGAAAACTTAAGGAGCTCCTTCAAAAAGCATGAAATAAAATTAAATTATAAATTTAAAAAAACCCCCGACCCAAAAAAGCACGCAATTATTATGACAAAAGGTTAAAAACGCTAAACCCTATAAAAAGCAAAAAATAACTTTTAACACTACGTAAGTACCAACTAAAGCATGTCAGACTAAACTAAATTTTGACGTGTCGGGGGACCGCTTTTTACCTTTAAAAATACTACATTAATCAAATGATACCTACTTAATTACAACATTCGTATAAAAAAACACGTATCTAAACAAAATTATATAAAAAGTTATAAGAAGTATATATAATGTAGTAGTATATAATTACTTCTAACGTTAAGCTAATAAATTAGAGCGGTCCCCCGACACGACAAAATTTAGTTTAGTCTGACATGCTTTAGTTGGTACTTACGTAGTGTTAAAAGTTATTTTTTGTTTTTTATAGGGTTTAGCGTTTTTAACCTTTTGTCATAATAATTGCGTGCTTTTTTGGGTCGGGGGTTTTTTTAAATTTATAATTTAATTTTGTAACTAGTGAAAAAATACACTGAAATAGTAGTGTTTTAATTAATAGCCGTTTAGCACGTAGTCGTCGCGATGACACACAATTTGTGTAGACATCGTCTACACCCGACACTCAGTGTCGAGTGTCCGTAACGAAAGTCTAACGAGCCAATTAGAACTTTTTATATTATAGTTATCTGTCAAACCGTGAGAAGTAGACGTGAGGCGAGAACAAATGGTTCAATTCGAGACGCATTGCGTTACTGATAACGTATTATTGCACGATAAAGTCTGAGCTACATAGATCATTTCATTTTATCAGTCATAGATTTTTTTTAATGTGACCCGTTCCAATAACATGTCTGAAACGTTTTTAAAGCACAAATATTTTGACAAGTTATCGACGATAATGCAAAATCAATGCAAAGAGACTTTGCTGAACCAACTCAAGTAGTCCTCAGGGAACTCCTAATCGAATTCAGCTTTATTTGGAGATCATTCTTACATAAGAGGAATGACGATGAAAAGAAATGTTGCTAAATTGAGACGAAACTTGAAGAAGCCACGAGAAAAACAGATTTACATTAAGCCAACGAAGCGTAATAATTTAGAATCGGCCAAAAATATTCAGAGCGCTTGTTGACTCCAGTATCTCAATTAGGGACGTTTTTGAAAGGAGTTCATTTATCGAACAGTTTGAGAGTATCTGTGCACGAGCGGACGTTGGGGTGGGCCTAATAAGGTACTTGTCGAAATGCGTAACCATTACGTCGGGTAGACGAGTGACGCGTAACTGGGTCACAGACGGGAGCAGGAGCGATCGATTGCACCAGCTTTACCAGATATCCAGTCGAGTCAAGTACTGCACTAATATTTTTTTACTCAGCCGTAGGAGTGTTTTGTAATGTATGCAACTGTGTTTGCTTATGTGTGTCGTGTTCGAGTTTTGAGTATGTACCATTGTGTGTTTCTAGGCTAACAAATTTATTTGGTTTATTATATTCGCCAGGAAAATGACGGTTATGTGTTTCATATTCAAGATTTAAATAATGGCAGTACTAGAAGCCATTTTTTTTGCATTGCAATTAGAATACAATAGCAAATTATTGTACTGTACATACTCATTCGAGTATGAAAATGTTGAAAACAAAAGAGAACTGCCCTCCTAAGTACCTGGTGTTGTTAATTTCTATCCCTGGATTATTGTTGCCTCTAGACGCGGCCTGTGTTTAATGAGAGCGTTATTAATCAAAGGAACTTTGTTACACAACCACCATTTGTTAATTATGGCTCTTTGTTCGAGTTTCTACTGCTAATGCAACTTTATCTTCTTCAACCAATTCTTCTCAAATCTCTTCACGTTTAACTCTGATAACATCCGATAGCAATATCTAACACGTACTTCTATTGGTACAAAAAACATTATCTCATCGATAACCCAGTTCCCAAAAACGGTATTTGTAATGTAGATAGCTGGCAGCAGAATGTTTACCGGCCAGTCAATCTTGGTAATTGGTCAGGTATCTACCGTGTTCAGTCTAAGGGCCAGTTCAGACTAGCTGTCCTCAGACACAAGTGCTTCTAAGTGCTCTTCCCGTCTCGCAGTAACTGTTAACTTGTGGTCCGAGACCAAAACTGAAGCGATTGTTAATCAGGCATCCTTCATTTTTCTAAGAGAATCGATTAAATGGTTTCCTGTCTTAGTCATGTACTCTATTGATGCCAAAGACAGTTGAATCACTCTTCAATCATGTGTACGTGCATCGAGCTCATCACATGACTGATGCATCTGATATTTATTGTGAACTTGACTCATTGTCTGCAGTGCATTTCACAAAGATTAAACCAGTAGCAACAAAAAAAAGAAAAACGTTCCATTCTTATTATATTCTTCTTTTAATTATCCATGAGTTGTTACTATTTATGCTGTTCTCACCCTTGAAAAAGTTTTCTCGCAAGTATATTGCAAAAAAAATAAAATTTATACATAATTGTTTGAATAACTTTAAAATATTTCAGTCCTAGTTATGCAACGGATACTGTATCCGCTCCGATGCATTGCACCAACACCTAAGGCGTTTGGAGAAACGCCAAGTCAAACTCACAATGCGCACGACGACTAAATACGAAACAATTATTATTTAAAAATCCAACAATAGAAAGCAATCTTTTGTTACAATAATGAGATATGTGGAACTCTGAATACACAGGCCGGCCGTGATCGTGAACTCGATACGAACCAACATCAATGTCGAGCAAGTAGGACGAAAATCTATTGATGGCCCTGATTTTTTGCAATAGGATGTAAGCACAACGTGATTTATACTAACAAAAAATTGTATGAAGAATCTAGGCCATTGTAATAAATGTTGTGTATAATTTTCGCCTCGATTCAAAGCTTAGTACATAAATATACGGTAGATCCGCCCTCACATCAGTGTTTGTTAACCAAAGTTTCTAATGCGAATAACTAGAAGAGATTTAACCATTATAAATGAGAATAGTTCTGATTTCACGGCAACTGAACATTTCAGCTAATGTTAGATTTAATAGTAGTTATAACTGACTGAAAACGCGACGAAATGGCTTTAATTTTCCGTCATTAAAATCATTATTTTAGAATACCGACGTTGGAATGCTTTCGAGGAAAAATGTCACCTACTTTACTCATATCGCTAATGCTGGTTATTACTAACTTTCTATTTCACAATAACATTGCTAGAACAATCAGCGAGATCTTTGCATTCAGGGAACAAAAAACTATGACTCAGAAGAATTTATACGAAAAAATCTCATCTTAGATCCTATTAGAGAGGTACCGCATTTTTTTTGGATGAATTGGCTTACTTTACGTCAGATATCGATTACTTAGCTCATTCTTATCATAGTTTTTCACGAATCTTTCGTGAAACACGTTTACACAATAGCCTGATTGCCTAGCTAGTCACAAGATTACCACAACTCAGCATCAATGTTAGCAGTTTATTCTTAAACTGTTGCGGTAACTGATTGCGTATGCGCAAACAAAACGTTGGCGGATTTTTTTTATCTGTTTTTAATTTTAGAACGGCCTCCCACGGGCTAAGGAAAGTGGGTTAATGCCAAGCCCACACGACCTGTGGCCTGGTTGACTGACATGACTCCTTACACTGTAACCTTTTTGTCTTTATCCAAAGTTAATTAAAAAAAAGTAAGAGTAATTTCAGATGGGGGATTGAGGCCATTGGCAGAGATGGCCGATCGAATGTCGGCTTTTGTTAGTAATATCTGTGTCGCTGTCTGTTATTTCACACTGATTACGTTTTACCTGCATGCTATTACAATACGAGTTATTCTGAGAAATGCTGATAGTAATTGGCTATTTATTGGCTTGATAACGTTAACTACGAAAATCCATAAGGTAGGTTCTCAGCAAAACTGAGTAGAACGTACTATTATTCCATGCATTTCCTTACACCTAATAAGACTTATAACCTGTTTGATTTGTTCATTATAATACCTGTTATGGTAGTTTTCGCTAAATAATTCAATAATTATTATGATATTGTTAGCACGACGCTGTTTGCTGTAGAGAGCGTGTAAAGTAACTTTTAGTTGTTTCGCAGATACAAAAACATTTTTATGAAAATTGGCAGTGAGCCGAAACGGACCGACAGTACGAGTTTTTTATCAATGTTAAACAAACGTACAACCTTAATTACAACATACAGATTTTTTACTATTTTTCCTTTTACAATTGTGGCATTTTTACTAAAGCACAGCTGTTCCTATATAAAATATAGCATATGTGCTCGGGAATTGCTTTCCAATTGTGAAAGATTTTTTCAAATCTGCTCAACATTTTTGAAGCCTTCAGGATACAAACAAACCAAAAAATGTTTCCTCATCATGTTTCTACATTAGCGTAGATGTACCTAGTTTTTGCAAGTTTAGGAAGTTTTATTAGCATATTCTTTTTCCCACATCCGTTATCAAAAACGACATACCTGCCTATCTCGTTGAAACTATCAATACATACCGTCTTGCCCTATTTGTCTCACAGGCCACGGAACGTACCAAACGGTACCAACTGCTTACCTAACGTTACACGTGTCACTGTCATATATTTTATTGTGCTCCACTATTACATCGGATATACGGCAGTACATAAATTGTACATGGCTGATCCTATAATGATGTCTGCAAATAGTGTAGACATCTTCGCATTGAAAGACTTCATACTGCTGGGTTTAATTATCTTACAGACAATTTTTCAAAATCAAGAATCGTTTATTCAAAATTAGCTGCAAAACATTACTTTTCGAAAGTCAGAAATTTACAAAAGACAGGCCCCAAAGCGACCACCCTTTACCACTACCTATGTGTTTTTGCTGCTTTCAATAATGAATTAACTTCTATCTGAGGAATAAATATGGTGGTTTCAGGTGGTTTGACATATTTTATTTATTTCTATACAAAAGCTGTCAAACGTATGTAAAATATATTCTGCAGATAAAAGTTATCTGACGATTGAAAAATTGGCCCTTGAATAAATAAATAAGCAGTACATTTATACTCAATTGTGTATTGCCATATAATTATTGTTTACAGTGTGTACATACTTAAGTTATTAAATAAATAAATATCTTTCTCATTCAATGCGTCTAGCTCAAGGAAAAATATTTATGCGTTACAGCAAAAATAATATTTACGCAGCTCATCTATACTTAATATTATAAAGCTGAAGAGTTTGTTTGTTTGAACGCGCTAATCTCAGGAACTACTGGTCCGATTTGAAAATTTCTTTCAGTGTTAGATAGCCCATTTATCGAGGAAGGCTATAGGCTACTTTTTATCCCGGTACGGGAAGTAGTTCCCACGGGATGCAGGTGAAACCGCTGGCAGAAGCTAGTTGTAGATATAATACAACGATACCATACCACTTCTATGGATCGATAAAACTTTAAGATCTCTGTTTGAAGTAGGTATTGAAAATTAAATCAAATGAAATCCTACTCTGATTTCATTGAATACTTCTTTACCGCATAATCAAATCAAATCGGCTTCCGATCCTTTAGACTGCCTCTCAAATCCAGGTCAAGACTGGTGTTCCACTAAGAGAAAAGAAATATCTATTCAAAGCAATTAATGATAGAGAGTTGGTATTAAAAAGTACCGTTATTACATCAAGTTTAGCGTGGGCTGGCCAAAACAATTTGAATCTTCGAGCTCTTGCTTAGAAGTTTGGCACAATTAATATGATTAATTTATACGCCAACACTTCAGATAAACTGTATTTTGTAATTTATGGAACCCAATCCCCATATTTGTTGTCTAAATGACCTGAATTTATTCTCCAAAGAGCTTTTCATTTCATCATTGAGCATGATACATTTCTACGGATAGATATCGGTCTCTCTTGATGACCCAAGTCCTGACTTACATCATTCTAAGACTGTCTTGACTAGTTTGCCAATACGCCAAAGATATTTTCAACATCATCAATAAAACAGTATAATCCGTTGATTTACTCGAGAACATTATAAAAGCCGTTAATTACTGTGATCCCATTCCATCGCCACGTTTCACTGCTTCAATACATTTGAATCGACCACTAGAAACTTGAAGAGTTAGAGTAATTATATTTAGCGTAAATTCGAATTGAATTCTTTATTTCCTACTTTAATACTGCTCGGAGCGGCCATTGGTCGGGGTTGTTAGCTCTCATTTCCAAAGGGTTTATTTTTATTTTCTGGGTCATGATAATTAAAGCAAACGGCAGTTTTTATTGCGAAGTCTATGGAGGATTTAAGCCATATAATGTGGCTAAGAGGTTATCTTCATACGGTAATGTTGTATTAAGAATCACTTCCTATACCTTTTTTATCTTAGCTTGACACTAATTTTGTTCTTCAAGGCAGATCTTTAGAACTTTCGACCCTGAATTCTCGACTTTAATCGATTACGCGTGATTTCATTCTTAGGCATCATTAATATTACATACGAGTATAGAATACAAACGATAGCATTATTTCCTTATCTATATTTGGATACTAAAGCTTCGGGTTGTTTGTACTGTCAATAATTGAAAACCGCTGTTTGAACCATGATTTTACTATACCTATCCGTTCAGTCACGAACACTCAAGGTCTGAACTAAATGGGTAAGCAGAATTGTAATTATGGTGAGGTACGGAGCAAAAAGTTGGAGGCAAAACGTAATTCCTTAGATTACAGCGAGTTACTTAAATGTTGCTTGAAGGCAACAATTGATTTCGGAAAATTAAACGGTTATGAAGTTTCTTTGAGAGTTTATTGCTGTGAAGTAAGCCTTGTTAAACTGTTCGTGATTTCATATCCAAATGTTTTTTTTGTTTGCACTTTTAGCAAAAAAAATGAGATAAAAAATAACTGTGCAATTATCAGACTCAAGATATCTGCCTATATAAGTTCCACTTTTTTTCTCTCCGACCTCCTAGGACAATTATAACTAAAATATAATTTGCAAAAACTAAAGAAGATAATTAATCAACCGACCTCCACCGCCGTTATCTCTAAATTCAATCACAAGCAAGTCATATCAGTTGAACAGTACAAAGTTCATGCAATAACTCAAACGTTCTTCAAATGATACGTTATTCCGATCACAATAGTTTCATTCACTTCTCAATTGAGCACTTGTCTGTCAGCTCAAATCAGGGAACATTCATACTTGGTACTTCATCTCAATGTGGATCCCCTGCTACGGCATTTTCAACTTTATCTTCAGAGATCAAAGATTGAAATTCGTCTACAGCAACTCTTCGTGATGAAACCGCTATTGAGCGCAAGTCATGACCTGGGTAAAAGAGTCATATTTAATCAGAATCGATTACGCAAAGTTGATCGGACCCCTTGTCTTGTTGTCAAAACCCAGACAATGATTATCAGTAATGATTTCAAAAAAGATAAAACTTGAAATGCTGTCAATATCAGATGGTTGAGTAAATTATTTCGTTGACAGACGTTCCTGGTGTTGTACTAGTTGGAAAAGTTTTTGATTGAGTCGATTCTCAAGTTTAACGAAGTATTGTAAGTTTAGAGTCTTCTTCATTTGCTACAGATGTGTTTCTTTAAGATAGTATTGTTTGTAATGATTGCAAAATTTAATCTTTGCTACCTTTCAAAAAGAACTTTTGTGACAATTTATGCCCTAGAGTGAGTTACATGAGTCCTCATGCTAAACGGCGTACATGGGCGTTGGACATGATTTTCAAAAAGGGGCTTCAAACCTTGGAGATACCGCATGGTTCTCCTAACTTGTCATCATCATCCAGAATCTTGCCTTGGTATGCTTCCAGAGCACATAATAAAACTTGCTCCTGCCAGCGGGCTTACTCAATAAATTCATCATGTTTAAAAAGAAACTTGCTACCTGAGACTTCAGTTTTATAATATATGTACCTTTAAAAGACAATCTAAGAAGTCAGCCAAGCTGTATGGAAGCAAGTGTTCTTCCGGCGATTGTGCTATCCCGCCGGAATGCGCCGGACACGACAATCGCTTGGAATTGTTCGAGATAATTGTTTACTATTGTTTAGATATCCTGTTGGTGGCGTGGCTAAAGTGTAGCTTACCTAATGAACATTTTACATTGATGATGTTTTAAGTTGGTATGTCTTTTTTAGATTTTTCTTATATAAGATTTACGTTCGCAAAATCAAGTTAGAATGTCATTTATTTTCTGGTTACAAGCTAACAGATGACACATCCAAATCGGTATTACACATCCTGATAAGATACTTTACGTTGTCTAAAGTGTTAGTTAATATTTTCTCTCTGCTTTAGGATTCTAAGGGTAACTTATGCTTAGTAAATTGTTTAACTGTGTTCATCTTAATACTGTCCACTTCTTAAAACTTTACGGTTCTATATATACGTAGAACTGTTTCCTCAAACAATTGACTCATATAGAGTTATACTTAAAATAGTCTCCGAGGCCATAAAATCAAGGGGATTTGAACCCATCAAACATAAAAACTTTTATTATATTGGTTATATTGGACGGCAAATAAAAGCCAATAAATTAATGGACGATCGTCAAAAAAACAATTTGACGTTTGTTTGACATGAGAGGTCATTGTGAATATGTACTTACTATTACAGAGGAAACGGATGTCGTTCTTTCCATACCCGTCTTCGAGGACATTGATCGATCGACATTTACATATATGAACTTCTTACTCATAACAATAGAGTTTTTTTTTCTTTTTATTGACGGCCAGCAGCTTCCCCACCAGGAAATTGGGTATAAAACCTTTTTGGAACGAAAAGATTCGTATTTAAATGTGTTTAAATAATAATAATAAAAAAAACAATTGACGCATAAAGTATTTGAACATATCTTGTTACAGGTCAAGAAGCCTTTGATATTATAGATTTAGTCGCTATGTAAAAGTATATTCGAAGTACTACGAAGGCCGATTATTTTATTCACTCTGCGATTTTCACTACGGGTAATAAAAATCATTATTTATACTTGCGGAATCTTAAGTGAGTATTGTAGATGCTTACACGGTACAATTTCACTTCTTTCCGAGAGAGCGGTACTTTCAAGCGAAATATTATTAAACTTTTGATAAAATTCAAGTCATGTTTTTAGAAAGAGATCATCTGATGACTATGTTTAGGTACCTATAACTCTTGATGAAGTCTGACTCCTTTCACAGGCGTCAGGGACAACAAAGGTCGAGCTAAAATGTTTGAGACCGCGCCCTTTTCGCACCACGTATTAATTAGGTTACGAGCGCGTAACTCCGATATTTTGGGCTATCCTACTATCTGGCCCGAGTAAATTTGCGTAAACATCCCTCAAAGGGTCTCTCGTTACAGCAATTATACGCATGACCCGTTTCGCCCTACAGCCTCAAAGTCTACCTACATAATATTATTCACTTAGAACCTATTAAAAGTATATTAAGTTGCTCTGTAACCGGAACAACTGACCGGAGGTCGTTTATCCAAGACTCGAAGGCTTTCGGCACGCGATTCGTTGACTACATCAGTTCTAATTTTGACCTGAAAAACAATGTTATTGGACTCATTTGACATCGCGAGGTCATTGGCCGTGCTTCACACTTTTGATATTTTTGTAGAAAAGATCACGCTGTATAGTGACTGACAGTCACGTCATAAGCAATAAGATTGATTAGTTTGTTCAATGTGATAACGGCACGTAATCAAGGCTGTGTTTGACCAAGCACTGTTAACTTTCTACGCGATTTAAAAAGTTTTTCCTATGTATTAGGTACCTTATAATTTGTCCATCAATACATTCCACTTAATGACACTCAAAATTGGTCAGACGTCTATAATTTATTAAATTCAAGTGTAATTTGTCAATTTCTCTCAGATGACAGAGCATTTTGCAGTCAAATATACGTGAAATTCAGAATCTAGCTAGATCATTGCGCATAGCTGAGCCGACATTTCGCACTAGTGCACACCAGGGGAAAGTGTTCAGCCACTCGGTCAATTATCATGTCCGTCCGAAAAGGAATATATATCCAATACTCAGAATATATGTACATAAATATAGATAGGTATTTAAGTATTTTCGCCGCTTGTAATCACGAATAATGTGTGCATGAAGTGTTTGACAAGCTATCAGGTGATTCATGAAATTAGAAATGTTGGAAATCGCTTTAGTATTAAAAACTTAAAAACATATTGTAGAAATCGAATTTATTTGTATTCGATTTACTTTCAATGTAAGTAACTTAGTCTATAAGAATATTTCAAAAAATGCAATTTGTGTTTACCTTCTGCCGTCGTCAAAAACTCAAACACATCATAATCTGTGTAGCCATTATCGACGTCGGAGATGACAGATTTGCACTTGACCGCCTTTCAAATAAAGGCCAAGCTCGTTAGAAGAGCGTTAATAGAGAATCGTTTGAGCTCACTAAATTGTCTAGACTAGACACAAAGACGGTTAACATATCTAGCTTACGCTGCTTGTAATACATGACGTGGTGGGCTCCGCTTGGCTGGTTACACGCTCGCTGGGAGCTGTTTTGCTGAGAAACATGTAGTTAAGGATACATTTATTTGCTGTGTCATGGGGTTTATTTTAGGGTTGCGAGTAGGCGCTAGACGCAAGTTCTCTGTCTCAAAATTCTATGGAAAAGGCCTATGTTCAACTATGGACTTCCTGCGGTTTGGATCACGGGTAAAACTCATGAAGTTTGAGTGGTCCGAAAATTGATATTTAAGTACACAGACCTAAAAAAACTGCTTCAAAATACTTTGTAGAGACACTATCTTTTTCGTAGCCTTTATCAAAACAAAACACAAGCGTCACGCTTGACCAGACAAAAGCATATCGTCACCGGTAGTAACGCAACGTAAATATGTTTCGTTTAGTACCCTCATTTAGATTCACATTAGATAAATTTAATAGTGCTCCAGCATTTGCGTTTATTGACACAGTCTTTGTTATCTCACGGTGGTAATAGGGGCGTAATGTGACCTTAGGAACTCATACTTCTTTAGTAGTCTGGATAACATCTGTGTGCAGTTCCTCAATATAATATTAATGGTGGTATGTGCAATGTGCATCGTGGGCTGTCGGTCAGATTCAGATAGCCTTTGGACAAAGAATCTTACTCATTAATGACTGTCCTTGTCATTGTTCATTCTTGTGATACACGAGCGTTGAGGTTCAAGGATTTTAGAGTTATCTTTTTTATAGATTGGCTAGGCATTTCCTTTGTTTGGTTTGGTAAATTTTCCATAGAATGCTGGTGGGAAAATCGCTGGTGTAATGTTTAGGCTGTATCTTTAAATTAATTTTATTTTTCTGTATCACCTAGTGATCGTCCCTTCTCTACTTATTCTTGCTATTAATATGTAGTTCAAACAATTTCTGTAGTTTTCTTAACTAAGTTCACATTATTGATTTTAAATGTTATAATTCTTTATTTCTCTGCATTCTTATCTTCATTTGGTTACTACATATATCAATATAATTTACTACTAACATATAACTTATCATGTAATATCTGATCTAATAGATGTATTTATTTGTTTCAGGTAAACACAATTTTTCATCTACAACAGAATTTCATGAAGACGTAAGTGACCTATGTCGTCATTCTAGAAAAGTATCCTTTTGCCGCATAGACCTACGTAATGTAAATATTGTAATAGGTCGTACATTTTAAGTCTAGACTAGTCCGTCGCCACGGTCTAGAATCTACACTGAGGTGTACAATGCCTGTGCTACAATATACTTGTTTCTAGAACAACTTAAGACAGTGACGTAGTTGTCAATTGTTTAACTTAGAATGACTGTCTGTTGGTTTACAATCACTGTTTCTGCGGGTGGTAAAACAAAATGTATTGGTAATTTGTAGGGTACAAATAATTATTTAAATAAATGTCTATAGGATCGAAATTTCAAATATAGTTATCGGCACGAATCTTGAGCTCTGACCTACATCTGCGCAGAAGTGATTTTTTAGCAAAGAACCAATCCTGAGTGACGGCTATGACGCGATGCACTGCGGGCCAATCACCGCTTTAGCCCGCTCCCGCGCCTCACTCATACCACAAAAGGGACCCAATAAATTACTTCTGCGCAGATGTAGGTCAGAGCTCAAGATTTGTGCCGATAACTATACTTACGGTGACTTACACCATTCCAAACCATTTCCAGTTGTCAAATCGCCGATTTGACAGTATACGGCTGGTTATGGTTTGTTTGTCAACTGGTTTGGTGCAAGTAGGTCTGAGAATCTAACCAAGAAATACTAAATCGTTACTTAACTTTAACTTCTACTTAAAAGTATTTCTGTAGCTGAAATTAACGTAGAGTTTGAATTTTGTTTGAGCAGTCTTTAAAATTGAGTAGCGTTTCAGTATTCGGCCGTTGTTAAAACTTAAATTGTTACAGCCTTTTTATCGTCCCACTGCTGGGCTCAGGCCTCCTCTCACACGGAGAAGGATTGAGTGTTAATCACCACGCTTGCTCAATGCGGGTTGGTGATTATGTTTTCCTTCACCTTTTTATCAGCCATTGGTGTCCAAGATATAGGTACTTAGAAAGCACATACAAACTTAGAAAAGTTGCATACTTACATACTTAAAGTTGCTTAGAAAACTTAAATTAATGAAGTTTTAATATATTTATTCAAAACCACATTACAGTCGTACATGGCCATTCATAATTCCAATCAAAATATTATTTTACAATATTAGCATTAGCTTTTTGTGTTGTCGGTGCAAATGATTTAACTTTGAATTTGTGAATAAATATTAACTCGATGTTTAATGTTTGCTTAGTTAAGTAAATATACTCGTAAATGTGATTCCGTCAATTAGGTTTACGTTTAAACACTTATTTGTATCGAAACACATATAAATTTAATTTTGCGTCCAATTTTAGAAAAACTAAATTCATAAAAACCTGAATTGTTCATGCTTTTTGCTAGCATAGATAACTTGTGATATTAAAATATAGTTAAAAAAAGAATAAATCCTTTTAGAAAAGTAAATCTTTTATTCATTACTTTAAGTTCTACAGAGAACTAAGCAATGATATATTGTTAGTATGTATCTCTATCGAACCCAACACCATCAAAATTTATAGCCCAAATAAATAATGTTAGTATCTAATTTATACCAGTCTAAAATATTGTTTGCTCTAGTTTTCGGCTTTATCTTAGTATCGATTAGCTAAACTATTGTGAAATGAACTGATTTTGCTAAGTAGTATAACGAGCTTATTTATAGATGGACGTAAGCGACATTGCGTAAGCCAGCGCGACATTTTCGGGTACAGAAATAGTGCGAGTACGGCCTATTTATTTGGTATACAGGGTTGCCAGATTATGTGAAATGTACAAAGGTGAAATCATATATCAATGGGTGCCACTCAGTAATTTCTTGTCCTAAATAACTTCAGAAAACTAAAATATATAGTACTATTTACAATGTTATACTTACAGTTGTGTACTAAGTTTGTATGTACTTCCTGAGCATATCTTAGACATCAATGACCGTGATTTGGAGGGCACGATAAGCTGTGGATCCTGGCTGTCATTTGAACATGTTTAACTGTCGTTACGGCTAGTCAGGAGCCAGCAAGTCTGACAGTCAGTCTTACCTAAGAGTATTATTGGGTTGCCCGGGTAACTGGGTTGAGGAGTTCAGATAGGCAGCCGCTCCTTGTAAAACACTGGTACTCAGCTGCATCCAGTTAGGCAACATAGTTGGGAAAAGGCTCGGCAGATGATGATATTTACAGTGTTACACTTGAATGGACGTTTAAAAGGTATTATTATCGTTGTTAAAGCTATAATTTTGCTACCTTAATTATATGCCTTTTAATAGAATCCCGTGTGACACCTTATGATGTTAATGACGGTACTCAATGTTGAGACCACACGCGGTATTGTATTATAGGAGAACAAGTTTACACATTCATACATATGTAGGTATATAGTAGTAGGTAAAAAAAAAGTCGTGGTGGCCTAGTGGGTAAAGGACCAGTCTCTCAAGTATGAGGGCGCGGGTTCGATCCTAGGTCAGGCAAGTACCAATGCAACTTTTCTAAGTTTGTATGTACTTTCTAAATATATCTCAGACACCATTGACTGTGTTTCGGATGGCACGTTAAACTGTAGGTCCCGGCTGTCATTGAACATCCTTGGCAGTCGTTACGGGTAGTCAGAAGCCAGTAAGTCTGACACCAGTCTAACCAAGGGGTATCGGGTTGCCCGGGTAACTGGGTTGAGGAGGTCAGATAGGCAGTCGCTTCATGTAAAGCACTCTCTCTCTCAGCTGAATCCGGTTAGACTGGAAGCCGACCCCAACATGGTTGGGAAAAAAGGCTCGGAAGATGATGATGACATTATGTAGGTATATCATCAGTTATGCTATGTGTGTATTATTTTTGTTCAAAAGTATTTGAAATAGCTGAAGGTTCTTGCATTTCTTTAAATGAAATAGTCATTTATTTGTAAAACGAATTTTAATATTTTATTTAAAAATACTAAGTGCACTTGGAGAGGCCTATGTCCAGCAGTGGACTGCGATAGGCTGATGATGATGATGATGATGAAGTAAATCACTTTATATCTTAACCTCTAAATGATAGGATCACCTCTAAAGAATAACATAACGATGAACCTCAAAAGAATGTAATAGTTGTCGTGTGTATCCGGGTGTGAGAAGGGCCCTTAGAAAACGGGTGAAAAGTTAGTTAGTACATTGAAAAAAAAAAAAAAAACAACTGGCTGATGTCATAAATGTTGCTTACGAGACGTAAGTTTGCGTTCTCGAGAGTTTCTCCAAAATTCCTAATTACCCGAGAAACAGCTCATAAAATTTAAACAGCACCAAGTAATAGTTTATATCAAAGTAGACAACTTGCGTGCTGCCTACCCGTAGCCCTCACCCATTCTCTTTCTATTTTGAGTAATGCTGAACTGGTCCTACCTGTCTTGTTCCAAGTGATGTTTGTCGCAATCGCACCAGGGACCCTGAATATTTATTTGCAATTAATTTATAATTTAATTCATTTTATTTTCACATTTATGAAAATGTCAGTGCAATTTATTTTATAGAAAGAACGGTTTCTTAATTGTAATTTTTCGTATTGGAGAGCAAACATTTCTTTTATGATAAAAATTCTGTTTTAAAGAAAGTTTCAGTATCGGATTATTTATTTATTAGGTTTCGACGACTTATTCGTTAAACGTAAGTTGTTACACATGCATCTCTCATTATGGTGAATAAATCACTTAAAGAAGTTCACAGCACTTATTCCTATACAAATGTTGATTATCGTAATACAAACGTGCTAACGACCAAATTGAAAGCCAAAATCATTAGCAGATTTGATTAATTAGAAGTCAAACGTGTTTCCCTAAATTCATGTTGCTGTGTTACATAAAATTCACGTAAATTACTCAACCGTCAGTATTGGAAAATGCAACGAAACGTTATCCGTAATTTGCAACGGTGAATGATTAATTAAAAACGAGAACGTGCTTGGCAGTATTGTAAAAAAATATGGCGAAGGAAATAATTCAATGTTACTTGGATCGCGATTTATGCTTGTTGTTTGAAAAAAAAAACGAGCGAGTCGGACCATGCGAAGGGTTCCGTACCAATCCGTACCATTATCTATAAAATTATTTAAAACCATAATTTATTTTTGGGAGCCCCCGAAAATACTTCTTTTATTTTAGGTTTCGACGAGAAAGAGTTACCGCGGCTCTGGCACATAAAAGGCCTTCGCTACGACGGAACACGACGGTTTTCAGGCAGTAAGAGTCTGACACTCCCTCACCGTTACTAACCGCCAGCGGCCCCTCCCGCTCATTAGATGATTTTTGTCGAAAAAAAAATATACAGCCTGGCAACAGACGGACAGCGAAGTCTTAATAATAGGGTCCCGTTTTACCCTTTGAGAACGGAACCCTAAAAAATAAGTAATTGTATGAAAGGTTCTAGTATTGAACGTAGTTTGCGTGCAAAAAGATAGACTAAAATGTAGTGTGTCATTATAAATAGCTCAGAAGAGAGTGCGTGATTTGACTAATTTGTATCTTTCTGAGAAATAATGAGTGTGTACGTAGAAGACCTAGGTCCTGTCGTTTAACATTGTCATTAAACGATGTTCAGGCTATTACGGGATGAAAGGACTCATTACTGCTTCGTTTACTTTCGTTTAAATAAAATATTCACGACTTAAATATGGCTTAAAAATACTCTATGCGTCAAAGTCAAAGGTTTTTATGTCATACCTAGTATCTGATTTCCCGCGGTTTCACCGAGATATGAAATGATTACAGAAAGAAAACGACAACTTAACTTATAATTTTTTGAGCCTTTATAGAAAGATGACCAGACACTGTAATACCCATCAAAAGGGATTCTGTGACAAAAACATACACAACAAAATCGACAGCTTATCTGATCATAATATATTTATATAGTGATATCGACACACGCTCCTGACATTTACCACACTGAAGATTGTGCCGACCTTTAGAGGACCCTTCAGATTCCCGAGCCTAAAGGCCCTACTATGAGTTACCTTTATTGACACTACTAATGCTATAAAGAGGATGTTTTTGAGCTGAAGGCTCCGAAACTACTGAACTATTTTGAATTTTGTTTTCACTGTTGGAAAGCTACACTCTTCCCGAGTAAAATGGGCTATATTTTATCCCGCTATGGCCTTCTATGTCTCACAGGACGCGGGTGTAACCGCGGGGACCAGCTAGTAATTAATATATCACATCATCCCATCATAGCTGCAGATTTTAAAATTATAGTTTTGAAACCATATCATGTACTAATTCAAATTCAAAGATTTCAAATTGATAGCCCTTGTTTGAAAACATGTTTATGCCTCAGCTTTCCTTGTAATTGATTACGACAGTTCACAAGTAGCAGCGTGTTCACCATTTTGTCGGCTGCCTTAACAGTGTAACCAAACACCGCGTCTAATCGCACTAGATCGTGCGTTAATCGCAGTTGCAGACGGCCACGTAATTCCAATTAACTATTGTTTTAAGTGTCACATGTTAGAAGGGAAAGCATTGACGGTATTAAAGGAGCTTTGTTTATGTAACAAAGGGTTTAATATCGTGAAATTTTATGGTTCATACTAAAACTGAAGAGAGTTTCTTTGAATCCGCTAAACTCGGGACCTACAGGACCGATTTGCAAATATGTGTCACTGATAGATAGCCAATTTATTGACGAAGGGTATGGAATAATATTATCCGAGTGAGCAGAGTAGTTTCCGCAAGATGCGGAAGAAACTACTGGTGCGAAGAGTGCTCAATAAAAATAGCATATTTTTATTTAGAATCGAGATTTATGGCACGCGCCTACTGTGTAGGTCTATCAAGCAAAATGTTGCAATTGTTTTAAATGATACTATAGTGCATGTTACACATAGTAACTGCAGTCCAGTTCATGAGATGGCGTTTAATTGCTAGGAGCAATGTTGTGGCTATTGAGGCCAATCACAGAGTGTTTCATCCTTCAATGTTCATTACTTAAGTAACTAGTTGTTGTAAAATTTCGTTGTACGGCTGTATTAGTCAACTATTTATCCGGGTGAGCAGAGAAGTTTCCCTACGTCGCGGCAGAAACCACTGCTGAAAGCGAGCGTTCAATAAAATTTGTATATTTTTATTTAGATTTGAGATTTTATGGTACGTGCCTTCTAATCTATCAATCAAAATGAAGCTTATTTTGTTAATAATACGATGTGCATGTATAACACAGTAGCTGCAGTCCAGTTCATGAGATGGCGTTCAATTGCTAGGGGCAATGTTGTGGCTATTTGAGGCCAATCACAGAGTGTTTCATCCTTCGATGTTCATTACTTAAGTAACTAGTTGCAACTGATTGCTGTATAATGTGTTGTACGGTAGTTAGTCAACTATTTATCCGGGCGAGCAGAGTAGTTTCCCTAGGACGAGGAAGAAAGTAGCTGAAAGCGAGCGTTCAATAAAATTGTATATGTATATTTTTATTTGAGATTTTACGGCACTTTCCTCCATCTATCAATCAAAATGATGCAATTGTTTTAAATGATACTACAGTGCATATTACATTAGAGGAACCCTGAAAGTAGCGCCAGTTACAGAAAAGATAAGAAGTAGAAGATTGTCATGGCATGTAATGAGGAGGGATGATACGCATGCAACAAAGTGTGTGCTAAGTATGAATGTAGATGGATGGAGAGGAAGAGCAAGACCTAAGAAAAGATGGATGGATTGCCTGAAAGATGACATGAATAGGAAGGGACTGAGTGGAAATAAAACTGGGAACAGGGCAGGAGGAAGAAGAAGAACTGCATATTACACAAAGTAAGTGCAGTCCAGTTCATGAGATGGCGTTCAATTGCTAGGGGCAATGTTGTGGCTATAGAGGTCAATCACAGAGTGTTTCATCCTTCAGTGTTCATTACTTAAGTAACTAGTTGCAACTGATTGCTGTTGTATAATTGTGTGGTATGGTTGTTAGTCAACCCTATTTACTTGTAGCTAACTGTTTCTTTGGCATTTCGGGGAACTTCTTCCTGTGCCCCAATAAAATATTTGCCTTTGTAACCCGGGGCAAATGTGGTTTCAAAATAGTGAAGAATTTTACAAATCTGTCAGTAGTTTCGGCGCTTTTGAGTACAAACAAACACAAGTGTGTTTCCTCTTTCTTGGCATAGAACAGATAAGACATCTATGGAAATTTAAAGGGTCATTCATTCTAGTTTTGACTCTCATATGAATGGCATATTGAAACAAAGTATTGGTAGATTACTTCCGGTTGTCAAACAGTAAACATCTGAGTGAATCGCGCAGTCGAAAAGTGCAAAAACTTACGAACAATTGTTATCCTTCAACTATAAAAGCTACTACTGTGGAATAAGAAATATATGTGTGACATTTTTAACAATAACGTTCCGATAGTGAAATCCACAATATCGAAAAACAACAACATATTACACAAATCGGAACTTTGAGGTTAGTTGTCAAATATTGCATATCATAAACTATAGACAATAGAGGAAAACAGTGAAGTAGTTGTCAGAAGAGCCAACAAAACAAAAGGACGTTCGGATACACACTCGACGAATATTGTTAAACGTTTGGTTATACGTAATAATAATAACGTTTTCGACTCATTTGAACAATGGATGAACAATTTCAAATTCTATTTGAAAAAATGAAAATCGAAATGGATAAACAAACTTTGACTATAACTAATAGTTTGTTAGAAAAGATGGATGAAAAGTTACAGCCCATACTTGAAGAAAACAAAAACTTGAAAGAGAAAGTGGAGGTTTTAGAACAAAAAATACTGAGATGGGAAAATGAAAAGAAAAGAAAAAACCTATTGCTATTTAGATTACAAGAAGCCGAAAATAGCTCATTGGATTTAATTAAAACTGTTAGAGACATCATCAAAAACGACCTCAATATCTCTGTGGATCCCAATGACATCCAGAATATTTATCGCATTGGCAAGAAAGACAGACAGAGAGTAAGACCTGTACTGATTTCGTTCACAAACCAGTGGAAAAGAATTGAAATTCTGAAGAACAAGAAAAAATTTAGAGATGTTTATATAGTCGAAGATTACCCAAAAGAAGTGCTAGAAAAGAGAACATTACTACAGAAACAACTTAAAGAAGAAAGAGCTAAAGGAAATTTTGCGTATATAAAGTATGATAAGCTAATAGTAAAAGAAAATAACGCGACACTAGAAAAAAGGAAGAGGGAGCAATCAACTTCCCCACAACCAAACACGAACTCCAAAAAGCAACAACTAAACGAAATTTCAAATATCCAAATGAATAGAAGGAACGCTTACGATATGCTGAGAATAAGATCAAACTCCTTTTCCTCTTCACTATCCACAAACAAAACGAACTAGCAATTAAACATCAGCAACCGGAGTCAAAACCGCCCCAAGCCGGCTGGTCCCCGTGGGGCTGGTAGACCACTACCCTCAAGAACTACTCCACTTACCCAAGAAAACAAGAGAGATAAATTACATATAGCCAGTTTCAATACAAGGACGTTGAGAACAGAAGAAAAACTAATTGAACTTGAAGAAGCATTAAGAAATGTCAAATGGGATATACTAGGACTTAGTGAAGTGAGGAGAGCCGGAGAAGAAATAAAAGAATTTAAAAATTTTATATTTTACTACAAGGGAGAAACAAAGGGAAAATATGGAATAGGATTTCTAGTTAAAAAAGAATTAAAAACGTACATAGAGGAATTTCTAGGAATATCCGAAAGAATTGGAATCCTAAACATAAATTTTCCCAATTTCAAGAGTCCGTTCTCAATAGTTCAGGTATATGCACCAACTGATGAAGCAACTGAGAAAGAAAAAGATATATTTTACAACACCCTCGCCGAAACAATGCAGAGCCTGAACAAAAACATCATAGTAATGGGAGATTTAAATGGGCAAATAGGAAACAAATCCGACATCGGAGAATACGTTATAGGGAAATACAGCCAAGGAAAAAGAAACGACAATGGGCAACGATTAATAAACTTTTGTTTTGAACATAACTTGAGAGTGATGAATAGTTTTTTTCCGAAAAAGAATAAAATGAAATGGACGTGGATCTCACCCAATGGTAAAACCAGAAACGAAATAGACTTTATAACTACTAATAGGCCAACAATTTTCACCGATGTCTGTGTGATCCCTAACCTTAACTTTAGCTCAGACCATAGGTTAATACGAGGCACAATCTCATGTAAAGGCCTAAAAATACCAAGGAGAAAATTCCTCGAGAACAACTGCAAGACCCAATCTCACATTTCAAACCAAACATTAAACCAATTAGAACAATCATTAGAAGAAGTGGCGAAACAGTACAACGTGCAAGAAAAATATAATGTCTTAGAAAAAGAATTGACAAAAATAAATAAATGTACCACAAACCAAAATAAAGATAAACTCGGTGAGAAAGCCAGATCAAAAATTAAGGAAAGAAGAGAAATGATTACAAACAGGAAAGAAAAGCGTACACAAATAGCAGAAATTAGTAAAGAAATTACCAAAGCAATAAGAAACTATAGAAAACTAAATCGACTAAACACAATAAGAGAACAAATAAACAAAACCGGTGGAATCAAAAAGGCTTTAAAGCAATTAAAAGACCATTCAACGTGGATACCGAAACTGACTAGGAAAGATAAAAACAATCAAATACAACACACGGCTAAACGACAACATATTTTAAGGACAGCGACAGATTTTTACAAAGAATTATACACGGATAAAAATATATCTGAACACACAGTTAATATACAACTCGAAGAGGACCCGAACCAAGAACTAATCCCACATATAATAGAAAGCGAAGTTAGGAGGGCCATCCAAACCCAAAAAACAGATAAAACACCTGGAGACGACAAAATAACCAATGAATTATTAAAAACCACAATAGAACAGATAATAGAACCTTTTACACATATATGCAATGAAATATTGAAGACAGAACAAATCCCTACTCAATGGACAACATCGACAATTATACTACTACATAAAAAGGGAGATAAATACAGTATCAACAACTACAGACCCATTAGTTTAATGGCCAACTTATACAAAGTGTTTGCAAAAATATTACTGGGTCGCCTAACAAAAAACCTAGACAATAACCAACCTAAGGAACAAGCGGGATTCCGTTCTAACTTCTCAACAATTGATCACATCCACACTGTAAAGCAAATCATTGAAAAATGCAATGAATACGATCGCCCATACTACCTAGCTTTCGTGGATTATAATAAAGCGTTCGACTCCTTGAAGCATAGTTACATATGGGATTCATTAAAAAACCAAGGAGTGGAAAGCAAGTACATCAGAATAATCAAACAAATATATATCAACAGCACGGCAAAGATACAACTAGAAAGCTTAGGAGAACAGTTTGAAGTACAGAAGGGAGTCAGACAGGGAGACCCGTTATCGCCAAAAATATTTAATGCAGTGCTGGAAAATATCTTTAGACAAATGAACTGGGATGACTTTGGCATTAACATAAATGGGGAAAAACTACACCATCTTAGATTCGCAGACGATCTCGTCTTATTCGCAGAAGACCCTTCTACTCTACAAAAAATGCTACAACAACTAGCATACGAAAGCCAGATAGCAGGATTATATATGAATATTAGCAAAACTAAAATAATGACAAACAAAACCAAAACCAAAATAGAAATATGCGAAAACGAGATTGAATATGTCAATGAATATATATATCTTGGTCAAATAATATCTCCAAAAGATCTAGCACATAAAGAAATAGACAGAAGAATTCATAGCGCCTGGCAAAGATACTGGTCACTTAAAGAAATTGTTAAAAATAAGAGTATACCTATGGTAGAAAAAAGAAAGGTTTATAACACATGCGTTCTACCATGTCTCACATACGGTTGTCAAACTTGGCCTCTATCACAAAAAATTGAACACAGACTCAGTGTTTGTCAAAGAGGCATGGAAAGAAGCATGATGGGCTTAAGGCTAATAGATAAATGGAAAGCGACAAAAATTAGGAACATCACTAGAGTGGCAGATGTTAAGATAAAAACACGAATACTAAAGTGGAAATGGACAGGCCACATGATGAGAACACAAACGGAGAAGTGGACCAAGAAAGTCACAGATTGGTATCCAAGAAATGGAAAAAGACGTAGAGGAAGGCAGTGTAAAAGGTGGGAAGATGATCTACCGAAAGGGTGGAGGAGAATAGCGCTGGATCGCTGCAAGTGGAGAGAACATGAGGAGGCCTATGTCGGAAGACAACCTGACCCGGTAGCTGATTGAGCTTCGAATAATAAACAAAATATTATTATATTAATAGTATCATATATATTAATAAGGATTTAGATAAGCTTATAAGTTTTGTTAAGAAGAATTGTTATGTTACTTCATAAGGTCAGAGAATAAAGGCTATTTTTATTTTTTTATTTTTATTTTTATTTTATTTATTTTTATTGGTTTCTCTTACATTACGAGTATGATTCTCCAGCTTCTAGAATTCTTACAACCAAAATTTCCAGCAATTTATACACTCTATTCATTAATCTACAACTTAAAAGCAATAGTAGGGGTCGTGCCACTAGAAAAGATTTCCGTCGTCCGCGATAAAGTCCGACATTTCGGTCATTTCGTCTAGATTCAGCACCTAGATATCACTAGCTCTTACATTATGTATTTTTAGCTCTATTTTCGTACATTACATAACGTCGATATGTTAATAATTGTAGGTGATTATGTAAAAATATATTTTCATTTATATTCGGACGGAATACAAATTACTTATATATAACAAATATGGTCTGTATAAATGACTGATATCTTGATGTTTTATTACTTGAATAAAAGTAATCAATCAAAGGTTTCGTAATTTTAAGTTTAAACGGTACATATAGTGCATTTTGTTGCGGTTACCCAATTAAAATTAAATATCGTCTCGTTAATCTCCGCTTATTCATACAGCAATAGCGAAACATCTCGTAAAAGGTTAAAAACGCTAAACCCTATAAAAAGCAAAAAATAACTTTTAACACTACGTAAACTAAATTTTGTCGTGTCGGGGGACCGCTCTAATTCATTACTTTAGATACGTGTTTTTTTTTTAAACGAATGTTGTAATTAGGTAGGTATAGTAAGTTCAACTCAGTCTTGCGCGCGGCCTTATGTGTGGGTAACCCTTGTACATACACAGTGACTTTGTGTGCGTGACAAGAGGTACAGTCGGGTACAAATACAGTTATTTAGGGGTTACGGCTGTTTAAAGAAAAACAGTTATTACGTAATTTAATGTTTATTTATTTATAATGATTCTGAATCGCTACTTGAAAAATCAAATGATGAATTTTCGGATTCGCTACTCTCACCGAGGTAAATTATAAATTTTGACTCCATGTCAAAATGTCTATAGTATTTTTCTTTTGTCTTTTGTACATGTCGACAAGTATTACCCAACATCCCTTCATCAATATGACTTAAACGTTCATTTATGAGTTTCATTATTTCCGTCTTATTTTGGTCGACATTATGCGAAGCAATATTATTTTTTAAAATTCCCCACACATTTTGTTTACATTATTATACTAGATTATACGTCTTTTTACATTCTTAGTCCACACTTTTATTTATTGTCCGCGTACCCCGAGATCTAGAAAATATGTAAGGAGTATTTAATCTCATTTTCTCCGTGAAGAACTAGACATTTTCGTAAACGACTGTACCCATAACAAAAAGCGATAAGAACACGTCATGCTCGGACGACGTCACTGTCACACGAATGAAAGTTGTATATTTACAAGCCGACGCACACATAGGGCCGCGCGCAAATCTGAGTTGAACTATCTATATCATTTGATTTATGTAAGTATTTATGAAGGTAAAAAGCGGTCCCCCGACACGTCAAAATTTAGTTTACGTAGTGTTAAAAGTTATTTTTTGCTTTTTATAGGGTTTAGCGTTTTTAACCTTTTGTCTATTAATTAATTGTTGCGTACTTTTCTTGGGTCGGGGGTTTTTTTAAATTTATAATTTAATTTTATTTCATGCTTTTTAAAGGAGCTCCTTAATTTTTCCTTTAATTTATTTTATCTTAAGATGGGGTCGCTATATGCGATCTCGGCCAAAGGAAGCTGTTTAACAATCCTCATGACAAACTGGCTCTGGGAGAATTGCACAGATTGAGAAACAATAAAGATTAACCTTTGGACATTCTAGATTTTCAGCAAAAATATAAATCGGTTTATCCGTTTCATTCCGGCATTTCAGGGTTTCATCCGCCACACCCCATTTCCAGCATCAGGTTCTCGTCAATCAGAAACATGAAGAGAACTCGTCAAGACAAATTCAACGAGCCCAAACTCGATGGGTTTACTAAAAGGCAGTTCAGGGTTACGTCTCCTACCTTCGTGCCCTAACAGCAGACCAGCTCAGTGGTTCCAAAAGACATTAGTGTTTCAAATTTCAGATCCCACATATACTTGCAAGTAAACTGAGCGTGTAACATTCCTATCACATCTAGCAAACGAGCTGATGACCTTGAAGACCTGAACCGATTTCCACCAAACATAGCTAAGAACACTCCCGACTGACATACCTTTTAAACAAAAAAAACCGCATTACAATCGGATCATCCGTTTGGGAGCTACGATGCCACATACACACACACACACACACACACACACACACACACACAGACACGTCAAACTTATAACACCCCGTCGTTTTTGCGTCGGGGGTTAAAAACCAGTTTGTCTAATCATCTTTTTTTATTGAGAAACTTTATCTAAAAAATGCATATAGTTTCCACACCTTTTTCTATATACCTACCTAAAGTAATAAAGTATGCTCAAACCACCAGACAAGTTCATTTTGTACATAAACTTTCACACTAAACCGCAAATTTTCCGTCACAATGCTTTACCAACTGTTTACCTACAACTACAATTTTATATTCACAACCACATAAAACTATAAAACTTCTATTTTTTATAGTACCCTCACACTACGAACTGGCAATTTTTACAGGTTGGCCATTTTTTTAAAAGAAAATTTTGATTCCAATCAAAGTTCTCTGTAGATCTGATAACGGTAAAATACCTGATCTTTGTAATGTGCGTGCTACCATTCATCTTCATACTGATTTATGAGACCAAACAAACTATCGGCTGACTACAAGTTTATAGTGTGTCGAGTAAGAGTAATCTTACTTGAAGAAACGAAGAAACTAGTAAAGTAGAAAGGATTTTCCCACGTTTGACGCATTGGAACATGTCTAGTTTCCATAAACTGTGAACATCGTAGTTACGGTAATTTAAACGCATATTTAATGCACTTTGAGTAGCTAATTTCTATGTGGGGAAACTTTTACTGATAGCAAGTGATGAGAGCTAAATAGTACCTACTAACAGATGACCAATCAAAGACAACCTATGGGACAGCGCTTCAAAAAAAAAAATGTTTTCGTAGCGAGAGACAAAATGTTACGTAGGTATTTACTTTTTAGACTAAAAATATTGAATAGATAATGCAGACGCTCGTGAGCAGAAGGGGTAAAAAAATAAGCCATAGCGATAGAGAAGAATGTTTCAATGTTTTTTACTAGAATCAACACTATTACGTCCCCCCAAGCCAAACCAATACATAAACCACAAAATGACTCCAGATAAATCATCGACGAGGTCAAAAACTCTATCTCAAAACCAATATGTCAATGTTGTATCCAAAAAAAGTACTTAGCGATAACTATCAATCACGGAGTATGATCTATAGTATTATTTATATTATCTCCGTGCCCCATTCTGAACGACCCGGGAGGTCAATGATAATATTGAAATACCTAATCGACTCAAGCACTAGATCGGAACACACTGCAAACTTTTAGTCGGCCGATAGCTTGTGTACGCTCATAGATCAGTATGAAGGTGACTGGTAGTACGCACATTACAAAGACCAGGTATTTAGCCGGTATTGGACCGAATGAAAACTTTGATTATAATCAAGATTTTTTTTATTAAATAAAATTTTTGCTAACCATCGGATCAACTGTCGGCCGACTCTTTACTCTGCAGTGTGCGGGTAGTCTTAGGTTTTTAGGCGGCAAATCATTTGCTATAGATATTGGATAACGGTCCATCTTAAATGTTTTTAGTTAGATATTTTTATCCAATTTAAAAAAAAAGAGGAGGTTCGCAATTCGGATATTTGTATTTTTTTATTATTAAAGGTTTCAGGTCTCGGGAAAAGAATATGTGATGATACCAAAGTTCATTATTAGTGACTGTAGCAGCTGACTTTCGTTTTCACAACCACGTTTCATATAAAATATTCAAAACTGTTATTTACGTAACTTCCAGCATTGAAAAGAACTAATCGACAAATCCATTAGTTTCCTCGCCTTTCATCTATCGATCAATATTCAACAATAAAAGATAGAAAATAAAAACGTTCAGTACGTCAGTGCATGGTAATCAGCGCTATACATAACTTGAAAAGACGTTACGTTTTCCATAGTTATGAAATGCCATGCATCGTGGACAGGCGAAAGTGTGTTGTGGTGACAAACAAGAAATTTCTCTTTGACAACCTTCAAATATAAGTACATACTTGAATTCTCTACAATTTTTGTGGCGAGCTGACAAGGTCAGATGTTACGTAAGAATATGTTGCGAACTTAATCTACATACACTATCTATTTATAGTAATATAACAAAGAAGAAACATATTTTTTGGTCGTTTATATCCTTCAAAACTACTGAATCGATCCTGAAAATTATTTTACTGTCGGAAAGCCACACTCTTCCTGAGCAACACAGGCTATAGTTTATCCCGGTACTAGTTAAATATTAGTACCCGGTACTAGTTATAGACAGCTCCATTTCCTAAATTGTATTTCTAGATATTTAATTAAATGGTTAAAGCATAAAACTCCACAAAATTAGGACAGTATTTAAACTGTCTGACCTTTCCAATGATTTGTTTGAGTATCCTCCGTTTTATAACTCAACTTTCTTCGATAAATCATTTAATAACTCACTTCGGTATATCATCAAGCTGAATCCTCAACCATAACCAATTAATTTTATATAAATATTGCGTTTGTGAAAGCTTCGAAATGTTCATTAATTTTAATGACTACTATTTCCGATTGTTTCAATTTTAACAAACACAACACAAATCACTATTTAAATACATGTATTTGCAAAAGCGACCAGAGCATATAATTTTGTGAAACGGTATATTCAGTAAACCGCTTCCTGATATAACATTATTCATTAAACATCGCAAAAAATAAGCGGAAACATCTCCGGGTTGGAATTTCCTTTAATTAACTGGTTGAAAAACGTTTGGATACGTCCTGCATAATTATTCCTTTATTAACCCTTGTTATTTTAGAAGTACATACGAGTATATCTTGGATTCCAATGACGGTGTTTCAGAGGGCATGATAAACTGCAGGTCCCGGCTGTCATTGAACATCCTTGGCAGTCGTTACGGGTAGTCAGAAGCCAGTAAGTTTGACAACCAGCCTTACCAAGGGGTATTGGGTTGCCCGGGTAACTGGGTCAGGAAGGGCAGTCGCTCCTTGTAAATGGTACTCAGCTGCATCCGGTTAGACTGGAAGCCGACCACAACATAGTTGGGAAAAGGCTGGGCAGATGATGATATTGGCTGTTTTATTCCTTGGTACAACAAAGCTGCATTTAACTTCAAAAGCGCACCTGTGCTGCTTTCATTGTTAATACCAGCAGCTTCTACTATCTATACATATAATAAATCTGTAGAAAAGTAATTTTTGTACATTGAAGAAATTGTCAAAAAAAATAGCCAGCATGTTAAAGGATAACTAACAGAACCCATTTCCATCATTTTTGTAATTTTTGTCTGTTTGTCTGTTTATCTGTTTGTTTGTTCGGGATTCACGTAAAATCTACGAATTCAATGCAGACAATGCTTATATACAAAAATTCTACGTAACTTGGGGTATTACTTAGTTTTTGTTTCATCGAAATCGATTCACTCTATCAAAAGATATGATTAATTTTGTGAATTCAAGATGTAAAATATTACGACACGCAATCTGTTTGTCAAAACTGTACATTTGAATGGTGTACTTATATTAGTTGATCGGCCTATTATTAACCTTTACACAGAAAATCACACCTTCATAAGTAACTTCGGAAGAAAAAAAAAATATGAAAATTGTGTTTAGCCAAGGTTAAAGTAGCTCCATCTGTGGTAATATGTGTTAAATAAAATACATAAAATTTGTCAAAGGAGCGAGGTGGTAAATGACAATAAATTACCATACATTCTTTATAGAGGATTATTATTTCAACAGATGGAGTTGTGTATTTTCCGTAATTCACCATATTTTAACACGTAGTGTATAATTTTTCGATAGACATTTCAATAGTGTTTGTCAGTTTGCCGTGCCACATCAAAATCCAATTATAATTATTACCTTGATGAAAGGAAAATAATAGTTCTCAGCCAAATTTAAAAGGGTGCCATCTAAATTATTTTTTGAATATTATGTCAAAAATGATGACTTTAGTATAACAATTAATTATCATTTAAAGTTACAGATGGAGTTTATATCAGGATTTTTTCATAAACATAGTTTAGCTTATCTTCCACTAATGTGGTGGCCTTAAAACAAATTACTTTGAGTGAGTAGTATTAAGTAGACCTTCATTATTTTTTCTGATGCAAAATATGTAAACTTAATCCTAGAAGAAAAGAGGATCTGTCTCTCGCAAGCGCTGCTAAGCGTGAGGTAGGTAGGTAATGTAGGATTCTGTAGCTTTAAGAACAAGCCCAGATACAAAGTGCAGATAAGAAATGGGAGCTTTCTCGATTTAATACCATACACACGTAAAATGCTTTATGCGTCTGAAAACGTAAATTGCGAGTCGCATACCAGAGACATGCTTACTTTCAACTTCTGATCGCAAATACACTGGTCACGATTACGAACAGTCTCAGTAAGATCCGAGCCAAGTCTAAAAAAACACCTTTTATATAAAACTACGTTTGATGTCATTCAATCACAAAGACAGAATTATTTTCTGTTGCAAATCCTATCCACCTGTATCCTATCCTAATCCAGCATGCATTGCAGGTGTGCATTGCACAAAAACCAATGGTATCCTATTCGAGAAGTCAAAAGAGTCGACCTGCCAACGTCAGCTTTTGCGCTAAGCAAGTGTTCTTAATAGTACCATCAGAATTACATTCATCGTTGAATGAGGTGAATACATTTTCAGAAACCACAATAACAGTAGGAGCCAAAGCATATGATCGCTTCATAGAGCTCTGATTGGCCCCAGGTGACCAAGTCAGGTCTGATTTGTTCGTTCATCAGATCTTTGAAAGCGTTTCGGTGGATACTTACTGTCGTCCTCTGTGACACAAAATATGGTATATAAACGTCCTCCGCAAAAGCGAAATTTTCCCGGTGTGCGGTAGTGACGCACAGTATACAACACTTATGTTTCTTTCGATTTGCTGGCTCCACCAAGAAATGACAAATTGCAAGCGTACATTTTGAAAATCTTGGCAAAACTGCAGGTTTCAAGTACGAACACATGAAGTGGACTCTCACAGATACGTACATTTTGCCTATTCGTGAACTAATGCAAACATTTCGGTGGAGTCCCGGCTTAGGCCTCCCCCACATTAGGCGTGCGCGATCCTCGCGCGTGTGAGTAGCGCGGGCGCCGCGCGTGCGTCGCGAGCACGCTGCATGAACGTCGCGTTTTGCTGCCCTGCGGCATTTACCTACAGCGCGCTCGCGGCGCGCACGCGCCGCTCTCCTTGACGTTTAACTGCTAAGGCGTTTAGCGGGCGGCGGGGATAGCGGGCGAAGGGGTAAGAACGCAACTCGAGCGCCGCGTGCTCGCTGCGAGCGCGTCGCTTGCACTCTTCACACATACCGCAGGGCAGCAAAACGCGACGTTCATGCAGCGTGCTCACGACGCCCGCGCTACTCACACGCCCGAGGATCGCGCTCGCCTAATGTGGGGTCAGCCTTACCATAGTGAGTAAGTGCACAGAAAATCCCCGTCATACAAGTGTTTCTCCCCAGTAGTGAAACCATCCTACCCTATGCGCCTGCTGATGATGATGACTCATTTTATCATCCATCCAGCTATTCCCCAACTATGTTGGTGTTGGCTTCCAGTCACCGAATCTGTTTGAGTACCAATATTTTGCTTTGAGCGACTACCTATCTACCTATCTTCAATCCAGTCAACTACACAAGCCGATATCAATGGTAAGACTGACAGACTTTCTGGCTTCTGATTAGTCGCAGCAGCTGCAGAAAATGTACAAATGACAGCTTTGTCAGACTCAAAGCATATAGACATAGATTATAACTGTTTCCTGTGAAAATTACTTACGCACCATACGTAATAATTTTCCAAATTGGCTGACTAGATCCAAATCCAATCCAACGTCACAAACTTTACTTCTTTTGTTTAGATAAATGGTCACATCCACAACACAACCTTGATCAATGAATCTATGCGACTGCTAAGTGCTAATCCTAATTATACTGTCACGTGAAAAAATGCACCTACGGGATAAGTAGTATTTTGACTATTCTATATTGCCCACGCAGACGAAGTTGCGGGCAACAGCTAGTTCAAAATAAAGCACATTAAGAACAATCTTTATTGTTATTGTCGTGTATATCAAAATATTATTTTATTGCTTCTGAGATAAAAGCATATCTTGATCCATTCAATGTGATTGGCGTCTGACTTATTGTCTATATATTTTAAGTAGCTTTAACTTCTTTGTTAGATGTTTTCAATAAAGAATTTGCTTGATACACAACTTATTCATAAATGAAATGAATTCCATGGAAACGTTTGATGAACATCCTTAGCAGTCGTTACGGGTAGTCAAAAACCAGAAAGTCTGACAACCAGTCTCACCTAGGGGTATTGGGTTGCCCGGGTAACTCCTTTGAGAAGGTCAGATAGGCAGTCGCTCCTTGTAAAACACTGGTACTCAGCTGCATCCGGTTAGACTGGAAGCCGACCTCAGCATAGTTGGGAAATGACTAGGCTCACGACGATGACGTTTGATGAAAATCCTTCATCAAGAGCTTTAATTTGTAAACACCATTATCTTTATTAGTTTACTCAACGTTATTCAACATTGTATCGTTACCACAATAAAAAACTCATGTTCAACAGCATCAAATAAAATACAAACCGGCCAAAATCGATATTAAAAACATCGACAATGTTTTTCGATGTGTCAGTCTGTGATTCAAAGCTGATGTTTATCATTGGTTTTAGTCAGAAATAAATATACCGTTATGCACTTGTATGTATGTTCGACATGATGGTTTTATTTTGTGAACGATCCACTGCAACTGTATTTGTTCTCTGCAGAGTATTTGGATGGCTTTTTTTGCGAAACTGTATCAAATTCAAATCATTTATTTCATTCAGGCCTTTACAAGCACTTATGAACGTCAAAAATTATAACTAAGTTTGATTCTAGTTGCCCATTCCAAAAGTAGCTTCCTATGGAGAAGAACGGGCAAGAAACTCCATTGTTATCATTGGAGATAGACTTAACATTGATGAAGGCAACTTTTTGGAGATACGAATGTTTATTCGCTCATTCCTTCACTCTATGAGAAAAGAACTGTGCCCTATAATGGGACAATAAAGTCTGAAAAAAGATGATCAATGTCTATGAAATAAATCCTATGTTGAAAGCACCCTGAACCAAATATTCGCTAAGTAGCTGTAGTTACTTAATAACTATAGTTTCACCTCTTGTTCACGAACTTTAACTTCACTATACCTGAACATACCTAAGCAATTAACGCAACAATATCAAGTATTAACAAAGAAACAACTTCAGTAACACCTCCACTTAGTTTAAAAATTAAACCTGGTGTTCTTACTGTAGTATTATCATGTATTTATCTCGCCCTTAATTCTTACGTAGTTAAGTATAGGTAGCCTAGCAGCGCAGGAAGTCTTAATTGTAGCCAGTTAATTAAACCAGTTTAAGCAGAACATATCTTTGTTCTGTAGCCTCAGTTTTTGCCACGTTTTCATATTGGAATAGTTACATAGTTGTTCTTAATAGTGTATGTCGTATACATTTTATGCTAAAAAGATTGAGGTCAGAGACCCAATTACGTTAGAAAAAAATGCAATCGTAAAACAATTTTGCCATGACTCATCGTTTTGTGCCGAACATTATTCAAATGCAGTTTCCTCGTACAATACTTCAATATTTTCATATAATATTGGTTTACATTCTAACTCATTTTCATCACGAAAGTGC
Organism: Helicoverpa zea; assembly: GCF_022581195.2. Classification (NCBI taxonomy): domain Eukaryota; kingdom Metazoa; phylum Arthropoda; class Insecta; order Lepidoptera; family Noctuidae; genus Helicoverpa; species Helicoverpa zea. The sequence continues at coordinate 6,969,981 of NC_061476.1, forward strand.
TCTATGTACGTTCCGCGAAATATTGCAGATAAAAAGAAACTGCGCGATTGATCACTCTACATACGCAAAACGCTTTATCGAAATGATCATTTCAACGCTTGGGGGAACATGGCGTGAAAGCAAATAGGCACACCATGTATGTTATGGTCACATTTTCCATAAATGCGTTGACACCACAGAGTTTTCACTGGAGGACAAAGCATGGTGTTATATGGGGACTTTCAATAACGTACACAAGGTTGACAAAATTATATCCGGTTTGCGCAATGTTCATGTGACCAAATCATCTGCGTGAATGTATTGTGCTCCGCGTAGAAAGTGGGCGGTTTATCGTGCAACTCAACGGATTAATAGGCCGTTTTTTTGTCCGTAAACTACCGCAGCTTTCCTAGAAGTCCAGCAGTGAAAAGGTTTGAAGTAAACGAAGCCGAAATTTCGATCATTGTTCCAACTCGTATCAAATGTGTCTATTCACTGAATATGTTTGAATAAATTATTATACTCGGGCCAACGGCGAGACGGCCACAAAATCGTTTTCATCATATTCACAATGCTCCCTCTACCCTTGGTTTTGAATGAAATTACCCTAGTTGAGTTTTTCTATAGCTACATGTGTGAGCTGCCTATATTAAGGACCGACTTAGCGAGTTGCTGGCGTGAATTACCTTTACATCCACGATGAAATTGCCGGAGCGAGCGCAACAGAGCGACGGAACTTAAGTTTTTCGCTCCCAACTCTATTATAACGATGCACGCTCCACACAGCATGCTTCACCCCACTCTAGATCTTATCTCCTCGACATAAAGGCGAATCTCCAATAAATTACAACGCAGCTGGTGTCGATTGCTTTTCACGCTGTACGGAATATGATTTCATCCGAGCGCAGGGAAAGCAGTGGAGTATTGCTTTCGCGTTATAAATGTATAAAAACGTTGACCTGAAATTAAAGATACGTCTGACTTTGCTTTGAAAACTCCGTGCAACACGGCAAATGCATGCGATGTTATCTTAATGAATTTTAATATTATTTTGAAAACGTAACTGTTTGATTAACACACACATTCTTTAGCCGATGGAGCGGAAATCGCGCAACGTTTAAACAAAAACTGCATAACTGATGCAATCTGAAGACTTGATCTAATTTATTCCGTGATTTCGTCGATATAAAAAGGTAATCCGCACATGACTGTGTATCGTATATATACTGAAATCGGGATACATTGAAAGCCATGAATATGTATGGTGGTAACAACGGAAAAATGTTAATGTCAAACGCCAGACTATGGTCATCGATCCGTGACTCGTCTGTTAGAATTTAGATGTGTTTTTATTTCAATAATTACTATAGTTAGGTGGATTGACGGCTTTTGTTTGATAGTTAACCTTTGCTCTGTTTCGTGGTATTCCAATTTATTTTTTGTTTGGCAAAAATAAGACCTGGTTATATAATTGCCAGAAAAAATCCTCGAATGAAACTGTTCTAAGATCATCACGATATTAATGCAACACCATACCACAGAATATAATAGATATAGAAATTCGTGATGGTGAAACGAGATTGAGCACATCTGGTATTCAAACTGAGCACGAATTGCAGATAACGCTTCTCCCAGCCACTGAATATTACATCAACACAGAAATACTTAAACAACAGCCATATTTACGAGACCCATCTCACAAGGTCAAACCTTTCATGATTTATTGAGGCGAAATGGCGAGGGCTTTTTGAAAATTCTTTACTCAAAAATGAAGACAGGAGAATACAAAAGGTGGATTTTAGATGAGTTGTTTTGATAATAAATAATAATATAACAATAACAATATGAACAACAATGATATCACGCGATAACTGACACGTGATACTTTATCTGTTATCAAAGATTTGGGCCATGTTCGATAGATATTTGTCGAATATTGTACTTTGCTGATTTTATATTGTGACAACTAACATTATCTTTCTTGATCATATAGCAATCTGACATGGTTTTATTTGAGTTTGAACTATTTCAAGTTATCTTCAGTCTAAACTTTTCTCTCCAAAAATGGATTTTAACTTTAACACAACACCAGCCAAAAACAATTTAATTTTAATACAAGTGAAGCAACGTGTGCATGCATAAGTATGCATTAAGTTATACAACTTGGCAAACATTGCCGTGCCAAAAAGATCTGAAATTAAAATACTTCCGAAGACCTTAAGCGCAGGTTTCACGTCAAAAAATTATAGTTTTTAAAGCGAGAGTTATATTATATTACTAGCTGTTACCTGCCGTTTTACCCTCATCATCATCAGCCTTGTTATTGTCCCACTGCTGGGCTGCGGCCTCTTCTCACACAGAGAAGGATTGAGCGTTAATCACCACGCTAGCTCAATGCGGGTTAATGATTTCAAATCATTTGAATTGTTCAAATCTGTTCAAGTCTGTAGTTTCGGAGCCTTTATGGTACATCATGAATACAAATTTTCCTGTTTATAATATTAGTTTTAATGTAGCTAATATACTTACCTCTTTCGCCCTCTAATGTCCAGATAAAGTTACCTGATAAATAGGTGTCATAATTATAATTTGCGAGCATTTTATAGCATGAAGGTTGCTAAGTAAATTAATATTTAGCTCATTTTGCAATTTGATCTTAAGTACTATATAGAAATTATATTCACTGGCAGGCCATGGTCATTTATTTTTGCACCGGTGTTTACCGTTGGACAATTTGATAATTGTTTTATATCTGTAAACAAACTCTTTCGGAAATGTAATTAAAAATAATCATAATGTAATACGTTTTCTCGATTTTAATCAAATCGGATTTGATATGATTAATTTGAACAGATTTTATTGCCTCCCATAGGATTCGTTGGAAGCGGATTAAATTACTTACATAGAATTTGATGTGAATCCATACGAATTTTACATTAAGATTATTTACTTGTAAACATGTGTAGTCTAATGAAAAAACATAGAATTGAATAATACCATGTACAGTTGCACCAAATATCTTTGCAATTCTGAAGTTGGCCGTTAGACTCCTTGCGCATTCGTCCGTACAGCTACTGTATAGAAGCCTTGCTTGTCCGAAGTTCGCCACACAACTGTACTGCTCATACTTGTAGCATCAAATAACCAACTTTAGAACTGCAAAGTTATTTACCACGGACTGTAGTACATATTACATTACAACAAACACAAATAAAACAGGTGCACCTGTCACAGATAACATTACTATGACACAGAGATAAGCGTTGATTGCGGATACATAACTACGTAGATAGGTCATGCATACTGCATACTTTATGCGTGCATTGGCATCGCACATATGTCTTAATTACTCATTAATGACTAATTCGGAAGCTAAGTCATTTCCTGCCAAGATTACTAGCTTCCTGTTATGTATAGAATTTTCTGATGAAGATGTGATAGAAGCAAGTTCTCTGTCTTTGTAAATAAAGATCAAAAAGAGAGGAGTTTTTTATGCATTTTTAATTAATATTATAACACAATTTAATTAATTTTCTTTTAAATAGAAAGTGTACATAATGTGTAAATAATAATATTTATTATAAAATATGTATTTTTTATTTTATTTCAGGTAAGCCTGAGCTTTTTCGAAACGTCAAGCTAGTTACACTGTCCCAAAGAGTGGGTCTCAGGGAGAGGAACCAACAAGAAACTCCGTAGAGTAAGTTGTAAGTTTCTATAGCTTATCCACGGAGACAAATTATTAGGGAAAACATAACACATACAATATAAATATTGTATGTAATTGGTCAGCTATAACTGTAAAGGCATTGTATAGAAACTGTGTTATATACGAGTCTGATTTTAGTACTGTTTAAGGTAAATTGTTTCCAATAATAAATACTTTGAGATTTTTTTTATAGCGTCATTTAGTATTAAATATTTGTATGGATATTTACCTGAATACATATGTCTGGTCCAATAGGATTCATACTGGTTGGTACTTAAATGAGAATAAAAATTGTATTTAAATATTAATAGGTTACTAAGTACATAGCACCAATGAGATCAGATATCCATTACAATGTTCTAATAACCTCGATAGTAATTACGTTTTTGTTACTGCTGTCAATTCTTTCTACTAAGTGATTAATGCTTGATTTTCCTTGTAAAAGTGACTGACAAGGCCTATGTCGAATTGTTGATTTTTTTGTTGTTTTAGATTGTATTCTTAATTGTTGAAGTTTGTTGGTCAAGTTCATTTTGAGCACGATGGTTTGTTAATTGTTTTTGGAAGTAGGACAAATTGATGGTTTTAGTTCGGATATAGATTCTATGTATTAAGTGCCTAATTCTGGAAGTGGTTTACTGCAGTTATTGCTAATTGTTTCAGTAACTGTAGTACCATACAATGAATACAATTTCAGGACTTTTATTCCACATTAGAATGACCCGGATCTAATACTTTAGGGAAATATAATGACGTAAATGAACAACTAAATTCCAAGGAATCCTTAAACCGCACCCATGTCTCATTTGGACTCGTTAGCTTTAAATACTAAAATGTACTCAAAACAATTAGTAATACAAGAAATGACTAACAAATTGACTCGAGTATTATATGAGCTAAGCAATTATTCCTTGTACAACACTGATTAATAATTACCAGAACGATAAAGAATCAAATAAGGCGCCGGATTTCGGTACTTTATCAGTACTAGGAAGTTTTAATCCAATGGCTCTTCAGCGGTACCGAGCATCTTGATAACTGCTACCGATTGCGAATTTCAAAGTACATACATACATTGTACGTCTCTTTTAATTTGTTATCAAATATTGATAGATATTAGTCTTACCAAGGGGTATCGGGTTGCTTGGGCGACTGGGTTGAGGAGGTCAGATAGGCAGTCGCTCCACGTAAAACATAGGTAGACGCAGCTGCATCCAGTTAGACTGGAAGCCGACCCCAACATAGTTGAGAAAAGGCTAGACAGATGATACATACTTATTAATACTAATGTAAATTCAGCATTTTCATAATGCAAACTAAAACATGACGTGACCAATACAACAAAAGCAGAACATTTAAATATTATTCAAATAAACACGTAACCAGGTTGTTTCAGATTCCTCAAACTCCACATTTGTGCATATTACATAATTCAACTAAGTTAGGAAGTCGCCACGCTACTTATACGGAATAATGCTAACAATACAATATTTTCAATATAATTATGTAGGTTAGGTAACAAAACAAAATAGGAAATGGGTAGATACCAAAACGTTTGTGTTCGTCGATATTTGAACCGCACCAAGATAACCGTTTGCGATAAAATTTTATTACATTTCGTGACACAATTCCTTTAACATCCATCTATAAACTTAATCAATAACTCGGCCATGCTTTATTCACTAACAGACTCGTTCTCAATTACCGTAGCTTCCAAATCCTCTGGCCTTTCATTAAAGGCTTAATTCTCATTGTAATCTCATAATCTGCCTAACATGGCGCACAGGCAATTTGATGTCGCGACTGCCCAAAACTGGGCCAAAACAACGGGCCTTTTGATCCTCGACTCTGAATCATTTGCGAGTACACCCACATTTGCAGTCCACTGTCCTCATTACGAGAACGTTGGCCCAATCAATTCGTCATTACAATCGCAAGCGTGCGAATAAAAAATGACACCTACAACAGCCGAATTTGGCGCGAAGAAAAACAATGGCGGCCATAACGGAGTGCTCATTGTGCGGGAAACCAAAATATGTGTCAGCTTTGTGTCATGTTAAACATGTCGTCTAGTCCGCTCTCAGTTTTGGGCGGGTCGTTAAACCCGACATTTAACAACTGAGCAATTAACATTTTAAAAATTGGTACCGTTTGAAGAATTGTGTCAACTCCGATACAATGACTGAACATGTGTGTTTGTCTTGCCTGTTGACGTATTACGCACACAGCCTTTGTACTAATATTGCGTATATAGTGACGCTGTGTCGTCGCAATTTCTCGATCTACTAAATCTCACTTTCACATAACATAAAGTAGTTTGGGAAATGAAATTTACATCGCCATCAATATAATACGACATGAAATGCCTACAAACGGATCTTGCGCAGGAAATGAAGTCAGATTTATTTAATTACATCGTAATTTTGTTCGGGAATAAAAACGGTCGTAAACGGAGTTCGTAATGTCAAAAGTGAGGATGGATTGGGAAATGTTTGCTTTTTATCTTGAGGAAAGTGGTGTCTTCTACAGTCTCTTTGATACGCTATCTTTTGTGTTATCGCTGGACCAAATAGATGTACCATTATTTGTTATTGATATTTCCTCCAGCAACGTTTAAAGTCAATCAACAAACACGACTCAATCTACTGCGTCATTTTCATCTCAAATTAATTCCATACAATTTGAAGTCAAAAACCTCTCACGCGCATTCACAACGCTATGATTAAGAAGGCGTGAAGGATCAGTTTTACCGTAGCACAGATAAATTATCCTGTATTACAGCTTAATTGCATCCGACGCTAAAATGGCGGCGAGAGCCGTTAAACAAAACTTCTTGGAAGACGAATGCAGTGTAAGTAACGGTAAAAATGTGCGCTTGCGACGTTCCACGCATGCAGAGTGCCAGCCTCAGGATAACACAGTATTTGCATCGTTATAGCTCGTAAAATGTACGCCCAGATGTATCTTAACGCGACACGCATGTTAAAAGCCATTTTTTCTAAGTTTTGGTCGTAAAACCTTGTTAGTAATCTGTGCTTTGGTGCTTGATAACATCGGCGGGAGCCTCAAAGGTGAACCTAAAACGTTTGATGAATATTTTGGCGAACCTACAATTTACAACAAATGCATTAGATCTTATTGTTTTAGAACGCAGTCTTCTATTTATTCACAAACGCTTGATCGATAATAAAGATAGATAAACATTTGAATTGACGTTTGTAGATGTTCAATACATATTTATTGCTCCATAGTGTAGGTAAGATGCGCACGAGTTGCTCAACAGTGCGAATATCCGTAAGGTCAACGCACCGGACACATAAAATGGCGCCAAGAGTTAATACAAAATATGTTGATAGCTTTATTTTTATCTTGACAAGTTATCTAATGAAAAATATATGACGAAAGATGAAATTATGACGTTATCGATAAAACAATAATTATTTATAGGTATGAGTGCAAAAAACTTTCGGAGGAAATGTTAGAAAAACGAGAATTTCCTACGATGCTAATCTTGTGTTATTGTTTTATAATGTGAAGTGCGTCACTAAGGTCTGATGTTTAATCTGCAGTCACAATCGGCAGTTAACCTAGTCAATCATAGAAGTCGGTGACCCGGGCAATGGCCACGTGGCAAACACAATTTGAATGTCGCTAAACACGCACATGAGCTTAATATTTTGTTCTAAAACCTATTTATAGAGTCTTTCTAATCATTGAACTGTTATTTCCTAGGCTTTTAATTTCCTCGACTATACTTAACATGACCTTTTCACGATTTATATTCCAAAGTATTTTACGCCTTTGTGCTTCACAAAATTATTTTTTCTCGTTTTCTTTTTTATCTCATTGGATGATCAAAAGGATTTTTTACACGTTCCAACTCAGTCGGGACCATTACCGTACCTGAAATATTTAAGGAGCGTCAAAACAGGTAATTTGTAAACCAGTCCATATTTCTGAATATTTATAATTCAGTTGCTATATCTACGATCGAGAGGTATATTGGATGGATGCTACATTTTAGCGGCTTTTGCGCTTTTCAGCGGTAATCACAAACAGTTAAACGTTGGACAAAGGTCGTGGTGTGCAAAACCAAGTGTTTCTTAGCACGCAATTGTAGTAGAAAAGTCTAATGGACTGGACGCTGTAGTTCTATTAGAAGAAATCACGTATAGAGGAGATACTCACGATAGTTCTCTTAAAATATCTAAAAATCTCAAAATATTATATATTGAGTTGCTAGGGTGAGAGGAGGCCTGTGCCCAGCAGTGGGACGATACAAAGGCTGTAACAGTAACAACAGGGTAACTGGGTTGAGGAGGTCAGACAAGCAGTCGCTCCTTGTAAAACACTGGCACTTAGCTGCATCCGATCACAACATAGTTGGGAAAAAGGCTCTTAAGATGATGATAAAATCTAATAACTTAGAACATGTATGTACGACAAACAAAACTCACTCAAAACTCGTTGGCAACATTACCATGTCTACTAGTTTCCAATTTACATAAAAACCTTGACTACCGTGCTTTGTCTGTGGCTAATTCCGTATACAGCTAGTGAGTCACCAAGTGACTGCTTTGAAGGGAAGCTCGAGTCGTCATAATCGTAATATTCATTGTCACTTTGACCATTTAAATGTTGACTGTTATCTAGTGGTACTTTGAGAACATTTCCGCTTTCTCAATCTTGGTGATTCGTTTTTATTTGTGTTGTACTGGGTTAAGGTTGTCAAGGATGGATTATTATTGGTGACTGGTCGAAGGCCAGATCATGTTTTGATGGAGCGATGACTTCACATGAGTCTAATCTCTTTGATACTGCTCTTTTTTGATAATCGCTTGTCATTCGACGAGTTATATGAAACTTCGTACTGGTTGAAGGATTCCTCAAAGTGGTCCTATGGAGAAAGGGTCTGTACTCTGAGATCTCCGTCTATAGTTTAATCAAGGGGTTATCGTCTTTGCTTTTCTTTCTCATGACCACAATTTTGAGTAAGTGTGTCGAATTGATAATACGGAGATCCTGTTCGAGGTGAATGCTCCAAACTTTCCGTTAGACGTTTATTGCGGTTCATGTTTTAATAATTGTCTCATTTAATTATACTTTAGCGACAGGTTCTTCTTCACAAAAATAACATGATTAATTAACACTATAATAATCATTGATTAAATTAACTTCTCCAAACTGATTGAATGGAAACTTTCACTCGTAAAACTTTTTACGACTGCTTAGCAAGAAAAATTCTTTGAGAACACGCTAAAGAGAAATTCTCGCAGATATGAATTACGTAGGTTCAATTTCTTCTAACATAAGTATGTGACACTGTACTAGCATTGCGAATTCACTGTCATTTGAACACTTTTGGCAGTCGTTACGGGTAGTCAGAAGCCAGTAAGTCTGACACCAGTTTTAGCAAGGGTTCCCGGGCAACTAGGTTGAGAAGGTCAGATAGGCAGCTGCAACCGGTTAGACTGGAAGCCGATCTCAATATAGTTGCAAATTGATCTTATATAGCAGAATGACATAAAATATATACTGAAGTTACAGGAATCGAATCTGCTGTTTATTCCAATAGAAAGACGCCTTTTTACGTAAATTCAATATTACCTACAAGTCTTTCCAACTCCAAATGAGCTCTATATATTCCGTTTACGTTTCTTTTTATTACTAGGAAATACATAAAAGTAATATACGATATCGTGAGACTGACTGTAATTATGAAATACGTGTGTATTTTTATATCCTTTCCTCGCGAGAGTCTTCGAGTGCCGTCGGGGTAAATGTCCCTTCTGGTAACATTGACTTACTGCGTTTTATAATAATTAATTGGCTTTGTGTCTTTGGCATTGTTCATATTCAGTTTGTGTAGTGTTATCTTGTATTTTGTTGTTTATGTGTTTTCAATTTTATTATTGTTTGTTCCTAAAGACTTCGAAACTACTGATTCGATTTGCAAAAGATCTTTCACTGTTGGAAAGGTACAAGTTCAAAGGTGACATCGGACGACACTTTATCCAGGTAAGGGAAGTAATTTCAGATTTTTTTGAAACAGTTACAGAAAATTTTAAATGAGTAAAAACTAATCTCTGGATTACAATTAAACGTGATTTCAAAAATGAAGTTTCCTTTGAAAGATTCCTTCCTAAACCCATTACAGCGTCAAAATTCATACAGTTAAACCATAACGCATTAAACTAACGAGCTTATTAACAGGAAACTTATATAGTGACCTATCGGTGAGTTATCGCGAACCGGCACGGTTGCAACAACCAATCATGCGTTCGCAAGGTTGCTGCAATATCCTCTAATGCAAATAAGCACTTTGATTACTTTATTGGTACTAATGGGTAATGTTGTGATACTAGTAGTCTTGTAGTTGTATCAGACTACTGATTTGTTGAATGTTTTCTATTTGATAACGCGGTCAAAATAAACCTCAAGAGTTATTGATAGACTGATTTTCGAATACTTCTTACAGTTTGCACCATGTAACTTTGCAATTGCGAAGTTAGCTATTGGTTTGCTTACGCATTTATTCGCATCATCATATGTTGTCGAGAATCTTTGCTTATCCGAAGTTGGGTATTGTTTTCACAATTGTAAAAAACACAATGAAAATACTTCTACGCATTCGTGTTGCTTAAAATAGCTACTTCAGAATTGCAATGTTACGTAGCGCGAACTATCCAAACTGTTTTGTTTTACTGACCAGAAAGTCCACCATTTCGTTTGACAAATTAATCACCATACCCTTTGTTGCCATATTTCTTCCACATTGCAAGCTTGTACCCAAAAACATCATCTATTGATTAGTCAGGATGTTATTATTGTAACTTAATAGGCAGTTTTAGATCAAGTTGCGCAAGCACTAACTTAATCTTATAGGAACACGTTTCTTACTTAGTGAGTCCGTAACCAATCAACTGATCTGCAATTATCTCCGTACAGTAGTTAGTCTTACTGAGATACTGTTTCCTGACTCGTTAATAACATATTTTTGCATCTGATTACGTCATTAAGCTCTAAAACGACCCTCTGTCCAATGGGAGATGAGAATTAATGAACCCTATTCAATAACGTCATCCGTTTGTTGCTTTCATGGAGAACGAAATGAACGGAGATGTCATGACGGAAAATCTTCGAAGAAAGTAGCGTCGCCAGAATGCGGGTGTTCGGGGGACTAGGAACTTTCTGGCTAATCATACGGGTTCTTTGGAACATGCCCATGTTTTGTAAAATCTAAAATGTTCGACAGATGTGTCTGGAAGCTGAACACTTCGTTTGTTCCCGTAACTGGTCGTTTTGATCACGTCCACTGTACGTACATATTTGACCTACAAGAATGGCGCCTGACGTACCTGCCTTATAGCATCTCCGCTTATCTTTTCTTTCTCCGTGGTTGTTTTAAACGGATAACGCAATAAATAGGGGTGAAGAAATTCGGGGTGACGATGACGTCATGACAAAGTTCAACTGTTCATAGTTAATAGAAATGTATGCCAAGAATGACATACATTTTAATTACATATGAACGACAAATGCGAGTCTTCATTGGCCTTAATTGAATAGAAGATTGTTTAAAAGCTGGGACATTGTTTATGATATCTTATGGTGAACCAGATTCGTTTGAGAAGAAGACAGTTATACTTGATTTAGCTCCATCTCATTTTTGCAGCGGACTCAGGATGCCGTTTATATGTCTTCGGCATCAGTTATTTAAAGTTTTATATATCACGTGTTAACATCAATAAATATATCTATTCCCGTGGAAATGGATACTTTAAAACGTTCCCAAAGGAAGTCATGAATTACATTTCTAAATCCAGCACAGATATCGCAATTTTATTGAAATAACTGTAATACCGGAGTCAACCATAATTCTTACTTTATGTACCTACAAGTTGTCCGAGTAATGTCGCTTATGATATAAAAATTAATATTCTACATTCTTCATATAGGACGTAGACGTATAAGGGATAATGGGTTTATTTGCAGTCTTAACTTGTTCTAAGTGTAATTTTCCATTATTTTCATACCTTATTCCATTCTGTAATTATTCTCCCATGTTTACTTGCACTAACTTTTGTTCATATAATATTAGTGGTTCCGAAAATTTCTACAATATCGTATTTTGTCCCAATTTACACAATTTCCATAACATTTTGACGTAAATCATATTACGAAAACTATTATCACGTTTAAGCACAAGTACATCCATAAACAATTTGCATTATATTCATATCATTTATCTACCTACTATCATTCACCATCATCATCTATCCTATCCTATCCTACCATATTTATACACACACCAATTCACTTCTCACCATCATCAAAACCAGTGCATCTCAGTCAAAGCTTCATAGTTCGTCAGTCATCGCATCTGCTTAGCCAGTGATTACTGAGAAAGTTAACTGACCATCCATCAGTTCTCATCTATCATCGCAACAGTTGCTTCCTGCCCTATTATTGTTTCTTCTCTATTATTAGTATGCTGCAGTGGTAGTTCCTTATTTGAATGATTTTGGGTTTGGTTGTAGCTTGTTTTAAAATTTTAGATTGACTCGATTTTGGTTTAGTTTAGGTTTAATCTTTCCGTAGTCTTTAGTAATGTGTAGTGTTTGGATGATCATGTAGTGTTCTTTTGCAGTATATACATGTACTTTTAAAAATATCAGCTTCTGTTTGAACCAAATCATTATTAGTTCAGAGATTTTCGCTAATACTAAGTTTGCCAAATAATACTGAAGATGAATTATAGACTGACTCATCATCATTATATCAGCCAATTGCCGTCCATTGCTGAAAGTAGGCCTGATTAATATTGTGCAAATCTTGATTATCTTATTTTCACTCAAATACCTGTCTATCTTTATTATTTCCAATCACGTTAACTTCATGGCTACTTACCTGTCTTCAAGCAAAACATTATTCCCTGGTATTTCAATCGTTTAGCACAAACTACCTTACACCTCACGTATCCTACCAACGTTATCACTAAGAAGCTCACACACTGCAAACTTTTAGTCGGCCGATAGTTTGTTTGGGCTCATAAATCAGAACGAAGATGAATGGTAGTGCGCACATTGCAAAGATCAGGTATTTAGCCGGTATCAGACCGACTGAAAACTTTGATTGGAATCAAGATTTTCTTTAAAAAAATAAGATTAAAGATTACAAGATTTTCTTCCATACATAGTTTAGTAAAAAGTGAAGCTAATATAAGCATGTTAAAAATTGATCTACCATCGTGTCAACTATTGGCCGACTGTTTAGTCTCCGATGTGCGGGTACTAGAACGATAAATTTTTACGAGAACCATTGAACTTGTAATATTAGCCGTAAAGAGACAGGTATGTCAATAGTTATGTTAGTCGATGTTTTTACTACGGTTTACTGACACCTGGAGATGTACTTAATTGTTAGACGACTAACCTGTTGTATGTGTGAAGTAAGTCTAAGGTATGTATGTGTGTGCTTGTTCATTGATTTAGTATGCAAAGTATTATTTGCATTCGTATATGGTTAGGAATATGCAAAGGGAAATATACTCACACTGCAAAATATTGACACCTATTTTACCTAAGGCATCTAATCTTTGGCTGACAATGTAAAGTCAAGAGTTTATTTTGAAAGCAATAATGAATCCAATCAGAAATTTTAGTCGGTACAAGCCTGATAGTTGTAATGTGTACACCAATATTTATATCCATACCATGCAGATTTAGGTGTCCTATCAACTTATTGGCCGAATAAAAGTCTGCAGTGAGAAAAACTTTTTCATTTATTTTAGAAAACGGTGATGGAACCACAATCACATATTCTTAATCTTCCAATATTGGCGTTTTAGTTTTGCAAAACACAACTCATTTAACCCGCCGTTCTCACCAATGACCTTAACACCTTATTCGGATAAGTTTAATTAAAAACCATACTTTAAATGCTACTTGCCTCCACTTAATTATGCATAAAAACCTTTTCCCTGTGTGTGTTCTTTCTCTTAAAGGCCCGACTGACCTTTGTCGGTGACGCATTGAGATTTCTTCCGCAAATCGCATACATATGCCTTATTAACGATGTTTTATATACCAGATGTTTGTAAACAAATCTCTGTAAGATAACACATGTTTTAAACTATTAAAGACGGGTGTCACGTTTTTATATGCGTCAATTTCATATCTAACGGATTGTTCGCAGTTTATTCTTAGATTCATGAATTATTAATGAACTTTCTAAGTTATTGATTAGTTAACTTGACCTTCAGTGTAACGTGATAGAAACAGTTAACGCCAAATAACGTTGCAATTCTGAAGTTAGCCATTTGTCCCCTTACAAACGCACACGGCCCGGACGACCTTCCAACAGATATTGTCGAGAAGATTTGCTTGTCCGAAGTTAGCTCCTATTGACTCCTGGCAAAGTTACTAGTATTTGACGCGCTCCATAGTTACTGTATGAAACGAACATATGTAGTTATTTTAACCGGCAGTTTTTTATGTTGTTAAAATGATCAGCTGTGATTACGAGGTCGCCAACCGACCTAGTTGTTTTATCAACTTCGTAAAACAAACATTGTTATAAGCCTGTGTAATTAATGATATCATTCTAATTGTTTATTAGTTAAACAACCTGATAGTACAGTGACCCGCTTCGGAAAGTTACTGCGAACGTTTATCGAGCAAAGAAATTTATTGCGATAAGAAATTGCGAAATGTTTCTGTATACAAATATCCTTATAATTTGATAGATATCAAAGTATCTACAGAAGAACCAAGGCAATCAAATGTATCTTATTTCACTCTTAAGCACTTTCCCCATATAAGACAGTTTGGGTTACAGGCTTCTGAAACCATTTCTACCATCAGCCACCTCTAAAATTCTATTAAAAACCAATCTATGTACTATCAAAATAGTTATTTACCGTATGCAAATACCATGACACATCCTTTCAACAAATTCACAAATTAACGGGAAGCTTCCTCTAACTGCAAACATTTGTTACTGTAATTATTTAACCCAGCGCTGTATTCACAAAATAATACCGTTGTAACATCTGTCAACCAAAACAATTGGTGAATCAGATCGGCTGTTTGTTCAAAACTACACAATGTGGGCGTAAACCCGCGGTCTCACTGCGAGCGGCTATCGGATAAGCGTATAACATTGTATAATCTTAGAGACCGAAAACTGAACATTTTTAGTCGACTGATATTTATTACAAAGGTCAGTTTATAAGCATCAAAACGTTGATTAGAATCAAGATTTTCTTGAAAATAAGTATTTTATCGGCCGACTGTTTAGTCTGCAGTGAACGGATACTCTTAAAAGGATTACAGCGATTATCCTCCTTGTACTAAAATTCGCCATAAATCAATCAGCTGTTTAGCCACTAAACCTTACATCCTTTATGTAAGTATTGTCGATTTTACTTGTTGACGGCTAACCTTCGCTAATCCGATTACTTTTACTTCGCGGTTTATTGCTCAAACCGGTGGATTAAGGATAATTGAGAGCTGTGGCAATAGTACTGTAGTCGTTATTTGTTTTAATGCTATATAATATAATCGCTTACCACATCTCAAATGGGCTTAAGCCATTTTAAAAATGCCAGCTTTATTATGAAGAACCATAACTTTTTCTCATTACCGTACATTCTTTCCAATTAACTATTCAGAGCTATGTACTTTCCGCCATCTCCCCTTTCCGCTCATTTATTTAATTTCATCTCAACATTCTTGCAAACATGCACTCTTCAAAGAGAACCACAACGCAGTACCTGTAATTTCAATCTTACAAAGTAACATAAACTCTAACAAGAATTGCTTGCATCAGTCTACTCAAACCCATGAGTACCATGGTACAATGTACCACGGTATAACGTAGGTGTACGTACTTGAAGACATACGGTCGACGTCCGTTCATGACTCCAGATCACTGGTCTAATGCACTGATTAGTCATAGAGATCATGCGATAAGTGATATTGGACCAAACCAGACCATAACAGCCTTAAAATTGCCGCAAAATAGTCAAATCTTCAAGAGAGTTGAAAATGTTACTCTAGAACTCACCATAGAAACACTAATCGCTTGCATCAGTCTACTCAAACCCATGAACACCATGGTACAATGTACCACGGTATATCGTAGGTGTAATACACTCGTGACGACATACGGTCGATGTCCGTTCATGACTCCAGATCAGTGGTCTAATGCACTGATTAGTCATAGAGATCATGCGATAAGTGATATTGGACCAAACCGAACCATAACAGTCGCGAAAATGCTGCATATTGGTCAAATCTACAAGTCAACTAAAAATTTTACTGTAGAACTCACCGTAGAAATGCTAATCGCTTGCATCAGTCTAGTCAAACCCATGAGTACCATGGTAAAATGTACCACGGTATAACGTAGGTGTAACACAGTGACGACATACGGTCGACGGCCGTACATGACTCTAGATCACTGGTCTAATGCACTGATTAGTCATAGAGATCATGCGATAAGTGATATTGGACCAATCCAGACCATAACAGCCTTAAAATTGCCGCAAAATAGTCAAATCTTCAAGAGAGTTGAAAATGTTACTCTAGAACTCACCATAGAAACACTAATCGCTTGCATCAGTCTACTCAAACCCATGAACACCATGGTACAATGTACCACGGTATATCGTAGGTGTAATACACTCGTGACGACATACGGTCGATGTCCGTTCATGACTCCAGATCAGTGGTCTAATGCACTGATTAGTCATAGAGATCATGCGATAAGTGATATTGGACCAAACCGAACCATAACAGTCGCGAAAATGCTGCATATTGGTCAAATCTACAAGTCAACTAAAAATTTTACTGTAGAACTCACCGTAGAAATGCTAATCGCTTGCATCAGTCTAGTCAAACCCATGAGTACCATGGTAAAATGTACCACGGTATAACGTAGGTGTAACGACATACGGTCGACGGCCGTACATGACTCTAGATCACTGGTCTAATGCACTGATTAGTCATAGAGATCATGCGATAAGTGATATTGGACCAAAGTGGAATGCATCAATTGGTTGTGTAGTTGCTGAATTAGCTAGACAAGTTTAGCGGGATTGGTAGTTTGCGAAATTAGAAAAAGTTTACGTGATCTAAGTTTTTAAGGTGAGATTTTTTCTATGTTGATGATAAAGTGATGGAAGATTTTATTTTATTTTATTTTACATTTTTAGGAAAACTTACAGCTAGGTAATACAATAGTTAATTATTATAAGTAAGATATCGCCAATTACAAGTTTTCACAAGTAAGATGAACAACAGTAAGCTACTTAACAATACAAACCTAAATTTAAAAAAATAAAATTATACAATTAAATGCATGCTAGTTACTACTGAACATGATTAAAGAAGTAATCACACAGAGTCTTTTTATGTTTAACAATACTAGTGTTACAAAGATCGATATCGACTTCCTCGCAGGCCGAATTATATGCACGACTCGCTCTTATCAGATAAGAGTTTTGTCTATACGTGGTTTTAGCCGCATGTGTGTCTATAAGATGAAATCTGCGTAGAAATGTAGAAGGCACACGCAGTCCTATTTTGTTCACCAGTTCCGGAGTGTCAGCCAATCCATTCATAACCTTAAACAGAAATACTAAGTCTGCAATATTTCTACGTTCGAAAAGTGGTAGGATATGGAACTTTTTTCATCGTTTAGGATAATTTGGTAAATAAACTTTTGTACGAAACTGAACATACCTTAGGAATTTTCTTTGAATGCTCTCTAAACGATTAATGTAAATATTATAGTTAGGGTTCCACACTTGAGAGCCATATTCCAGGTGACTACGAACAAAAGAACAATACAATATTTTGATAGTCTTGATGCTATTAAACTCTGATGAGATTCTGAGGATAAAACCTAATGCTTTAGAAGCTTTTTTAACTACATTGTCAATATGTACGCCAAAGATAAGTTTTGAGTCAAAAGTCACTCCTAGATCCCTAATAACTTTTACTCTATTCACCGGGGTACCCAACAGAGTATAATTAAAGTTAATTGGATTTGGTTTCCTAGTAAAAGAGCAAACATAACATTTAGAAACATTCAAATCCAGTTTATTAATTGCGCAATAATTTTGAAAATTATCAAGATCTTCTTGAAGTAAAATAGCGTCTTCTAATGTGGAGACCTGTTTCATAATCTTCATGTCGTCTGCATATAACAGTATTTTAGAATGTCGGAAACAGGCTTCTACGTCATTAATAAAAATATTGAACAATAAGGGTCACAATAAGGAACCTTGCGGAACCCCGGAAGGAATGCACATAGCCCTAGAGGAGTAACCGTTTAGAACGGCTGTTTGACATCTATTCTGATGTTTGAGATCGACTTCTAAAAAAGGTAAATTCAGTTGTGTATTTCTTTCTAATTAATCTGTAAACGCTTTGCTGAAGACATTCAAAAATACACAAATTAGTTAGGTTGTTAGACACGCAAACCAAGTTGTTTCTGTCCTTCATCATATAACATTTCGAAACTGCATGCAACTGCGATAAATATGCATTACGTCATCATCGAGCTAGATAATGATGAGTGGTGAACCACAGTTTGTCGGTACCCTTCAAGCTCTTGTAATGTGACCATCGTAACTATGATCGTAATATGTCTCCTTTAGTACACCCGCATATTGCAGACTAAACGGTCGGCCAACAGTTGGCAATTTTTTTAAAAGAAATCTTGATTCCATTCAAGGCATTCAGTCGGTCTGATACCGGCTAAATACCTGAGCTCTGTCATGTGCGTACTACCATTCAGCTTCATACTGATTTATGAGCCCAAACAAACTATCGGCCGACTAAAAGTTTGCAGTATGAGGATACTCGTTCTCCACGTCCCCACGGGATTGTACGATAAACCGCATACAGTTTAGCAACATGCAGCTAAAAGAATGGAGAATATGATTCTTTATTGCTTTTTACTTTCTTTGTGTCTCAGGGAAATATACGGCGATTGGATGTTGTGAAAGATGACTAGATGTTGCATTGTTGGCCCAGTACCTGGGTTGAAGTGTACAAGATGGTTTTTAGCCTCTGATGCAAAAATAGGGCTATTATAAGTCTGTCTTCCTAAGGCACAGACCTTCTGGGACTGATCAGTTAATTTGGATGCCGGTTTTGAGATGAAAGCTGGTGTTTCAGCCGTAGTTAAGATGTCAAATCTTTCGTCAAATTATAAGCCGAGTTATACGAAGTAAAAATAAAAAGTCACCCAATAATTTCGCAAGATTGTTTTCTTTGCAACATCGTCAAGTTTACCTTTACAGAACTTTCGTTTTCTCCTTGGAGTTTCGTAATAAAATTGTTAATGTTCAGCGTTATTATCAATAGATAGCATTTTCTTTGTACAATATTGAACATTAGCATTCTGTTTGGCTTTCACTGAGTATTTCGCGTTATTATTTTTCAATACATTTTCTATTGTAAATAATTTCTCCGTTACAATAGCGTCTTTCTGATATGTTAACATTGAAGTGATGTAAAGGGAGAAAGTTGTAGGTCGAGGTCATGAAGACAGCGGATACATTGAATGGCATACGCCACAAAAGATTGTTCCCAATAAATTGAATAGGCCTACTGAAATGACGTTTTCGTTCGACGGTCGGAGAGGCAGCTTCTAAAAATGGTTTTGTTAGTGTGTGTTTTGTGAGTTATTCTGACTGAATGAGTCATTATTCTACTAAATTGCCAAAATTTTTATCTTTGCAGTCTTTTTCACCCCTTCTGCATGTTATTTAAAAAGTACGTATAAACTTGACACAAGTTTATACGTACTTTTCGTATGTGAATCCTCAAAAGTGCCCCCATAAACATGATGTTAAATAAAGGAGTTTGCAAACAGACTAAAACCAGAGAGGCACTTTATTGTGTGACAACAAAAATCGCAACAAATATTTAATTTTAATTTATTTTATGATACTTTTTACACCCGCTGCGCTGTCAGTATGACCGAAGCCTTATAAGAACATACATGCTAAAGTTCGATGTTATTCATAAAGAAACTTCAGATCTCAGTGGTTGACCATCTGCTCATCATATTTAACTGTTCCTGTTTACATTGAACTCATAAAACTACTGACTCTTTAAGCTTATTAAAGTTATGACTACTAAAACATCCAATACATTTAAAACTTCCGCATAAAAAAGGTAGTTTTCTAAATCCAGTCGTAAAAGAAATTAACATAAAAGGGATTTTAGGACACGTTAATAATTTAATGTCACAGAAATTCTTTTAAGAATTATTTTTATGATATGCCTTCTGGTTAAAATCAAATGACATATTTTACAATAAAATGTAAACTTAGGCGTGCACTTGGAGAGGCCTATGTCCAGCAGTGGACTGCGATAGGCTGATGATGATGATGATGATGATGATGGTGTAAACTTAGGAAATCCTTTTTTCCTTGAATTTGCTTCTTGAGTGCAGATCCCGAAGACGACATTTTAAACATCTTATGTGATAATTCTTTAGATATTTGTTTAATTCTAAGTTATGTAAGTGCCAGATATGGCTCAGTCATAGCACTAATTAAAAACATTTTGCAAACTAATTTCTTGTATTTTTACACCTTTTCCTTCTTGTTACCCCTTTTCTCTAACAACTGTTACCCTATAACAAAAATAGGTATACAATTGAAAGTCTTCCCAAGCGCTATTGTGCGTATTTCCCCCATTAACATTCTACGCAGTAGGGTAAGGCTTCCTTCCAATTTACCTCACTTTCATAATGTTACACCGAAACGAGTAACTGTTCTACATAAGACCGCAAAATATTACACATTACTATGGTGTAAACTTACGTATAAGCAACGTTGAAACAAGGAAGGAAATATTGCAAAGACACCGGTACTTAGCTGTCATTTTACATCCTTGGCAATCGTTACTGGTAGTCAAAAGCCAGTAATTCTGACACCAGTCTTACCTAAGGGTATTGGGTTGCCTGTGTAACTGGGTTGAGAAGGTCAGAAAGGCAGTCGCTCCTTGTAGAACACTGTACTCAGCTGCATCAGGTTAGGAAGCCGACCCTAACATAGTTGGAAAAAGGCTCGGGAGATGAATAGTTTTGACCCGAAAACTGGTCAGACAGACAGAGTTACTCTCGTATTTAACGTTAAATGCTTTGGTTTCGGTCAAGTGACGAAATCGATTGAAATTGCTACAAACGATCGTTAATCCTTCCTCGATGGGGCATAGCCAATTCGAGAGGACATTCACACTAAATCGGTTAATAGGGTAGGATTTTGAACTTTGTCTGATTAATCTAAAATTACGGTAAATACTTCTACCCTAACAGCGTTTTCACATTGGCAGATGTTCGTCGCGCGTATCAAAACCGAGAGTACATACGTGACACTTCTGTCTCTCTGTTTTAAACGTCATATTTGCACCGTATGAAGGGACGACCAAACAATTGACAGTCGATGTCGCTCGGAAAACCCGCTGGTATAAAAACGCTGTAACTTCTTATGTTTATATGTATGTACATTCATATACATTTAGACATAGATCTATTCATGATGTTTTCAAGTATATTACTGTAAGGTATTCCGTTCATTAAAATACCTCACATATTCTAAAACCATTACTTTCCTGTAATGGTCATTTTATCATACCATAACTGACTAACAGGTCAATGCCCCTGTGGTTTATTGCACTGACATGAGTGACCTCCTAGTTTACATTGCGCCCACGCATACTAACTGTTCACCTTTTTGCTTACTAATGTGTGATCGAACTGTATAGCAAATCGGTACACTTTTTACTCTAGAAATTATCATAGAGGTATGTTTTTTATCCAAAAAACACCCACGTTTTCACTAATAAGATTTAGCATTTATGAGTTGCCATTGAACTTGTGTTCGTATGTACAGATGCTACCAGGTCAACCTACCCGAATCTGTGTTACCAATCGAACATTAACCTTCCACTATTGTTATATCTACTAAAATCTACTGAAGTTTGACAGATTGAGGCAGGTTGATATCTATAACTAAGTAAGAAAGTGGTATTCGTCCAGTCTGCCAGTACGTGCGTTTTGTAGCGAATACGTTTTGTTTACGTCAAACACAATTTGTAGTCGTTTATCAATTTAGACCATTCATAAACACGCAAATTATAAGATTGTTCGCAAATTAAATTAGTGGACCGTTTGCTGGTTGCTAGCGTGATATTTAACATAGCCTGAGTGAACAGGTTTTGAAAACCTCTTCTTTCACAGCTTAACAAACAGGTGAGGTCCAAATATGAACAGAAAATAAGTTTTAAACAGATGAAAACCCCCAGGTGTCAAAATAGAACACAACATAATATTCAATATCAGTTAGGTACATGTTCATTATTTTGATGTGTTCTCAAATGTACTCCATCTATAAATGATCTGTATGAATGACTGTAAAAAATTGTCACAAGGTTTTCAATGACGTACACACAATACTTGGACCCTTAGAAGGAGATAACCTCGACCTTCTACATACTGTTTTAGTTTCTGACAATGTTATTCGAATACAAAGCACCATTATTAATTCGTCATCAATAACTTTCTTTCTCATCTTTAAAACTAAATAATTATCATATAACTACGCCGCTTAAAAAAAATTGTATATAATAATGAATGAATTATTATAAAATTCTCAGAACTTTAGCGTGTTATAAAATGTAACAAAATTCAGGTCACATCAGCAATGTAACGATATTATACTGAAAATTACAGCTTATAATATTTATATTAAAAAGCATCAAAAACTGGGACATATTTGATGGGTTTAAAAACATCTGCTATACACATCTGTTGTACACATCTCCGGTTTCGGAAGAAAAAAAAATCGATTAAAGTAAAAAACCTCAATGAATGGTTTAAATGACAGACAAGTGGGTTAATTAGTTATTGTCTCAAACAATAGCAAAGCTTAATAACTCTTCTATTACAT
This sequence comes from Helicoverpa zea, assembly GCF_022581195.2. Lineage (NCBI taxonomy): Eukaryota > Metazoa > Arthropoda > Insecta > Lepidoptera > Noctuidae > Helicoverpa > Helicoverpa zea. The sequence continues at coordinate 6,992,645 of NC_061476.1, forward strand.
CGTACCAGGGCCGCAGACCAACCCGATGGACGGATTTGCTCAGTAAGACCCTGCAGAAACCATTCCAGGAGGCATACAGGCTGGCACAGGACAGAGAACGCTGGCGACAGCTAATAGTCGGCGTAGGAGATGGGGTCACGATCCTCAACGAGTGAGGGACCGACTAAAGAAGAAGAAGATTACATCGTAAACAACTACAACTAAGAACCTATTAGAAAGTACTAGATTTTGCTGGTGTGTATTTTGGTGAATCTATTTCTTACTTACAAAAAAGAGATGGTTAACGATCCGAAATGTGGGTAGCCATCATCGTCTGCATAGCCTTTTCCCAACTATGTTGGAGTCGGATTTCAGTCTAACCGGGTGCAGCTGAGTACCAGTGTTTTAGAGCGACTGCCTATCTAACCTGCAATCATCCTCCGAGCCTTTTTCCCAATCCTGTTGGGGTCGGCTTCCAGTCTATCCGGATTCAGCTGAGTACCAGTGCTTTACAAGAAGCGACTGCCTATCTGACCTCCTCAACCCAGTTACCCGGGCAACCCGATACCCCTTGGTTAGACTGGTGTCAGACTTACTGGCTTCTGACTACCCGTAACGACTGCCAAGGATGTTCAATGACAGCCGGGACCTACAGTTTAACGTGCCATCCGAAACACAGTCCAGTCGTCTATCTAACCTGCAATGTTGGTAATATATTCTTCAATTACATCATTCATTCTGTCAACGCTGTAATAATGTCGGTACTAATTAAACTACGTTAGCTTTGTCGTTAGAGAAAGCTAGTGTAAAATATGTCTATTATTTCCGCTAACATTGAAAGGGAAAATCTAGGACGTACTTACATACATGTCAGATTTTATCGTCGACTAAGTGTAAGACGGTTCAAGGAAATTGCGGCTGTTCTGTTCAAGGCCATTTAAGGTCAACAACTTGACACTAATTGGACCATTATGGGCAAAGTGTTCGGTATGTGTCACCTACGTTTAGACTTTTAAGGCAAACTAGGGTCAAGAGACTAGGTTCATTGAATCTCCTTGACTCTGAGTTTTATTGAATTTTCCTGGTCACATTTCAATTACTACGAGGCTAATAAAATGCTATTATGTCAATTAAAGTACTATTAAAACGTGACTGCTATTCAATCTATCTTATATCAAAATTGTTTGTCTGTATTTAAGACTGTTCCATTCTTAGAGGTAACTTTCGGTACTCGTACTCATCATCTGCCTATCCTTTTGCCAATAGATAATGTAGCATTACCTAATATTGAATAGGTTCAGTAGCAGTAAAAATAAAAATCTTTGCTCTTTATAATATTAGTTTTCAGTATATCCCGTTACCCGTTGCCACAACGGACATCTAACGTAAAGCCACAGCTAAAACATAGTGTTAACTAACCATGATATCAACGCTAAAATTAACGTTGTTTACAACCAATCATCGATGATTCGTGACCAGCAGTACTACGTAAACGAGATCGTAAAATATGATGCTAAATTATATTGTAGAAGAAGCCTGAGGCAATTCTAGTATCGTGGCTTATCTAATAAGTTTGTTTCTAAGTAATTTTCAAATCGACAAATGTAGGCATCTTTCTATTTTATAAGTTGAAGTCCGTGGTCATATTGTCTGCCAAAAATCGGATCATCTTTTAAGTTATACATATGCATTGATTCGTATGTATCTCTGGCTCTATTTCCACTGAAAACATACATAATAATATCTATTAAATATAAAATACATACAAATCGACGGATGCTGGTTTTTTTATTGATTGGCAAATAGGCAATATGGTATGTGTTATAGTTTAATTATATAGTAACAGTTCTGTGGTTGAAAATATTGGTATATCTGTGCCTGTGACTCTTGTCTTGAATAAACATTAACTCTTCACTCCTAGACATACTTCGCAAGGTTACATCAGCATACATTACTTGCAGACCATTACATCATATACCACGGAAGTTTTTTGGCTTCATATAAAATGAGAATAAACTTCCGCAAGCATTTCCACAGGGAAATCAGTATCTTGCACAATCCGTGTTTACGTGGAAACCTGTGTTGGAAAACACATATCATTCACTTTTGTAATCAAAAGTTAACATGGACTTTTCACTAGGGTAGCAAGGATTAAAAAAACCCTTTTTTCAATTATTTCATTTTTTAAGCTTGAGCATTGCTGTGCCAAGTCAGCCTCGTTAGGTCACACAATGACAAATCCAAAAATATAATTTGTATAGGTAAACAGACTGGCTGTTATTACTAATTAACAAACAGACTGAAAATAGCGTCACTATCCCCCAGGGCCATTCATTATCTGCCTAGCCATCCCAACTATGTTGGGGTCGGCTTACAGTCTAACCTGATGCAGCTGAGCACCAGTGCTTTACAAGGAGCAACTGCCTCTCTGACCTCCTCAACCCAGTTGAGGTTACTCGTGCAACTCAATACCCCTTCTAAGACAGGTGGTCAGACTTTCTGGCTTCTGACTTCCCGTAACGACTTCCGAAGATGTTCAAATGATAGCCACCAGCCATTGTTATACCCCTTAATAATTCCCTGAGCTTTGAATACAAAAATGTATAACAAAAACTGTATCAAACATAAGTATGGTAATAAATATGTATTATCCTTTTTGCAACAATATCTCGAGGTTAGCGACAAGTATAATAGTTTCTAACCTTCGCGATTAAGTGGATCCCAAGCGGCAACAATATCCTTGGACCCCTTATATTTCAAGGAAGCTGAGCAATAATCTAATTGTTGTGTAAATTGTTTTGTAAGCGGAATAATTTGCGTCGTTATTTTTATACAGGAGAGCTATTTTTGCAGATGCATGTTTTTACTATTTCAACTAAACTCATATTATTCATAATCACTCACGTCCTGGGAAAGCCATTTTCCGCAAGCGGGTAAAAAGTAGCCTATACCTTTTCTTAGGCTACAAATACCTGTTCCACATTTAATCTCAATTTAATTTAATAATTTCAGTAGTTTTGGCCTGGTAAACAGACAGGCAGAGTTGCCTTTCGTATTGATAATATTTAGGAATAGGATCCCTTTATCACATTTTTTCTGCTGCCAAGCAAACTGACTCTATTATCACATGCCATCTTCCATCTTTTCCGATACCTCATTAAAATAGCTATCTCTAATGCTATCGACCACCAAGGTCTTCCAGTCAACAACATCCAAAGGTCATCGGCCTAGCTTCAAATTAGTCTAGCTCGAACCATTATCAGGTATAAACACCTGTGTTTTTTTCTGATTACATGGTTGATTGCAACCTAATAGATACTCGTAATATAGATAGACTTTACGAATTTCAATGACTAGGTACGCAAGCCTGGACCAGGAAATGTTATTGAACTATTGATATTCTATGATTGATATGAGTTTTTTCTTATTTGCATTATGTAGTTCTTATTCATTTCTTCGTATTTATTTAAGTAGTTGATGCATATGTCCATCATTTTCGAATAAAATACTTGTAGCTGCAAATTATCCTTATATTTTACTAGCTTCCGCCTTCGTCTTTTCCGACTTTTCAAGGGAAGTAGGTACTTGCTGAACTTGCATTAAAAGTAGCCTATATGTTGCTCTGATGTTTAAGCTATATTGCCGCCAAGTTTCATCAAAATCCATTCTGTAGTTTTTACACAAAGGAAAATAACCGTCCATACAATATATTTACCGTGTTTATAATATAGGAGATAAATAAATATAATGCTCCAATTTTCTTTATTTTATTTATACAGCATGTTACCTTATCAGTTATTACTAGTTGTACCCTGCGGCATTGCTTGTAATAAATGTTGAAACTGCGCAGATTTCTACGTGGGTGGTTCAATACAACGGTGTATTGAGTTAGCAAATACTAATAAATGTGTCTGCAGAACTATACGAGAACATGGTTTTGTGGTGAATTATTATTTGTTAGTAGTGGCACTCCCTTGTCGAATTTAGTCAGCAATAAACCCTTTTGAAAAAAAAAACACGTACTTGTGAGAATTTTTATTCTGATTTGATGTGATTTTAAAGGGTTTCAGCAATTAATTTGAGTTTCAGTGATTCAAAATATGAATTTAAAATGCTTACTCTCTTATTCACGTCTGGCTAGCTCATTAGATACATGCCAGCCACGAAAACCCATTAAAATACGTATGTAATAAGTGCCTATTTTTTTTTGCAAAATGGTGGATTTCATTTTTTCATATTTATGAACGAATCGCTGCACTGGTTCGTCGGTACAGTAAACTTTTCTCTGGTCCTGTGTTTGCCACAATCAATACCATATAACTAAAAAAAACAAAGCATATTCGATAAAAGCATTTTTTATTGAACTCGCCACAATAAAACCGAACATTCACTACGCAAACCTTTTGGGACCGAAACCTATAACATTGTGCACACTTTGTAAACCACATCTTGTTAGACACGTAACATACACAAAGATACCTACATACTGTGAACATAGACATTGACAACACATGGCTCGGTCTAGACTAGACAATACAAAGACCATAAACACCCATTTATCTTGTTTATAGCGTGGCCAATTTGAAAAGTTTTCCTCTATGGCACGTTCAACTTTGTACTGTCATTTACAGAAGTAAATCACAAGTATGAACTAGTTTAAGTGTACTATTTACTTTTAAAGTCAAAATCGTAGCATTAGCACTTCTTCATGTCAAACTTACAAAATAACAACACATTGAAAATGCCCTTTCACCAGTTCCTAGTATTTTAGCTAGAAAGATCCCAAAGAAAACACTTTTTGTCTACTTCAGAGCTGCCATGTGCGTTTATCTGTGAAACAATCATTAACATTATTATACGCCTTTTGACAAGCATATTTTAACGTTAACGTTGCCGTTGTAACTGTATTCAACGCTACACTAGGAAACCAATGAATTTATTACAACAATAAACGTATGTCATTGCTAATTACAGTGACTTGACGCTATCGGGGCTAGTTTCTCTGAATTCCCGGGTTCAAAGTACCATTAAAGTTAGCTAAGCTGCCAAGTTAAGCACAAACGTCTATTGAGAAAGCACAGACTTGTTCTAACAATCAGATTTGAAATCTAAGACGCCAATGACTCAACAAATATCAGAGATCAAGGATGTCAGAGCCGTTTTGTATCTACTTTTACTTTATACTTAACAGCACTGAACTAAAGGCAAACAATCTTGATATTTTTTAAAAGAAACTACAGCTTTAAATAATGATTTGATTGATCAATTAATGTCTCTGCACACGGGACTACAGACAGGGTCCCGGACTTTTGGAAGGCGAACGTGGGGCCGAAGCCAATACGCTGAAGCCTTTTTGAGACAACTTTAATGATAGAAATGGTGACACAAAACCGACATTTAATTATTATTATTTCAATTGATGTTAAGCTACATTTTATGTACGAGATTTTTTTAAATAAACAGTAATAATATCAAGATTTTTTATCTTAAGTGCCTATAAATGCAGTATAGTCGTTTAATCTGTTCAATGAATCTGTAGCTGAGACTTGTAGACTTATATTACGATACTGAGGGACCAGAGCTAGACAAGTAGACTGGTCCTGTGCGTGGGGTTTCGAGTCTAGATTTAGTTATGACAATCTAGGTTATAACTGATATATCTCTTAAGTAAATCGCGTTGCAATTATTTAGGTATCTACTATCTGTTAGGCTGCACGTGGGCCGATTTATGGGCGGGTATTTGGGTTCGAAACAACGTGGAATTTTTCATGAATCAGTCGGTACAGTGTTTTTCTTTGTTATAAAGTAATTTTTGTGTAATTAGATAGATAGATAAAGCCGTCCAGCCAGTGTAACCAAGGGGTAAGTGAGTTGAGGAGGTCAGATAGGGCAGTCGCTCCTTGTAAAACACTGGTACTCAGCGCATCTGATTAGACTGGAAGCCCACCTTAACATGGCTAAAAAGGCTCGAAAGATGATGATAGATTAAGCCGTAATATAGCTGTAATTCTAGGATTATACTTAAATGCCTTAATATGCTATAGTACCCTACTACACACTATAGGATGGTGCATACATACGTGCTTGTTAGCTAGTTATACTACATGCAAATTAATAAAGCTAAACAATTGTACAATCTCATTATTATACCACTATAATCTATGTTCTTTGACGTATTTATATGCGGAATACACGATGTTATTAATTAGTTCTGGCTTGTAACTCCGTGGTATGACTTCGGAGTCGTCTCCCACGGTCACTAAGGGTTCTTCAATATAAATTATTTTATACAAAAGCTTTCTCCCACTACTGATTTGTTTATTGCGTCATAATAACTGATAGTTGCAGGAGATATGCTTCAGTTGTGTTTCAGTTCTAACGCATAAATTAGGAGTTTTATTAGGAACGAGCCATCTGTTTCTGAGGGCTGTCATGTGGAGACAGAGAAACGGTATTAGTTAAGATGTTATGAACTTTTTTAAATATGACTATAGTATCATTTATAGAATTTGCCCTACATTGTGGAGGGAAAAAATATGGTGGTTAACAATTGTGTCTATGAGTGTACCAAACCAATAAAAACTAATTCATACAAGGAAAAAAAATGATCCCATTTGTACACGACGATGTTATAAAAACATTTTTTTATTAATTCCTTTTTTTGTTACAGGTAATTGACCTCATTCTTTGTAAGCCGCAATGGAGTAATATCACCTTGACTGGTATGAAAAGACCTATTACTAAATTGCTATCGATTTGTTAAATGCCAAACTACTTACGTTTGATTTGTATAGGAAAGGAATGTCTGTGACCTTCACAAGGTCAGGTCTATCCAAAGTCATGGTGAAAAATAGCTTTGAAAGAAAGATGTCTTCATTTGTCATATAACTCTTGGTTATTTTAGACTATTCTATTTGTAGTAGAACCTCCTTGCATGTATAAAAATGTCTTCCTGTAATAAGGATTTTCAGGCAACTTTAATTAAATAGAAAAGCAATTTTAACTGTTGAAATACCATTATTAGTGTAGTTAAGCAAATATTAAATTCACTCGTGTAAATTTCGTTCAACTTAACTATCAAACACATTTATGCACATTTCTTTCGGCTTTTTTTGGGAGACACGATCACACTCCAAAATCATCATTTTCTTCAGATGTTACTTTTAGATTTTAGATAAACAAAATGACTAGACCAATCATTATACATCATCATATCGACATTACAAAACAGCCATGATCACTGTGTGTGACTTGTAGGATTAGTCAAAAAATTGCATGGTCGTCGCTTGCGCAACTCAGTAGAAAGTGTTTCACGCTGCTCGCACACCATACTATTGTTAGACAAAATTCGCTTGGACGTCGCTATTGTGTGCTTCTGACGATCTAAAGATTGATTACATGCTTCTGACTTTGACAAAGTTGTTGCAAAAGAAAATGAGAGTACTTATAGAAGTGTATTTGTCGCTTGTAGTATGTTGTCATCATCTTCTCATTCTTAGCCTTTCCCAGCTGAGCACTGTTTTATTTGTATTCACGTCTTGAAATTCATAGTTTGACTACTAAATTCACCACTGAAAGAAAGTGCAATTTTAATAACAACGTCGCGAAAATACATAGTAGGTTTCCTAAAACGCGTCCTAAAATTCTTGCAGTAAGTAGCCGGCACTGCGAAATTGTTTCAAAGAGTTTCTACGGACCTGAAACTCAAGTTTCTGTAAAAAAATGCCCCAGTAATATTCGGAAAGATTCTAATTGTTCCTTCAACTCCACCCACAACGGGATCATTTTGATGAATCCCTACAGCGAGTGGCACACGCGCTCAAAAGCACCTCAGTAATGCTCCAATTTTCGTGTACATAAGCTATATTTATGTATGCGTTCCTCAAACACCTATCATACTAATATTGCCTTCTCTGCATACTCCGCGGTTGCGCGTACGCACGATGCGTACAAGGTATTCGTATCGTGTTCGTTACGCATCGGACACAGACCTTGGCATTACCGACTAATGACTCGTATGGTATAAGCACTATAAGCATGTATTTTCCTCTTTTAACTGGAGCATAATACTGTGGAAGAACAAAGGAATCTCTTGAAGGAATGTCCACAGTTCAAGTATTTAATAGCAGAATGTGACATCAACAAAAGCTATTCGATATCCATGTGTCATCATTATCTGCCTAGCCTTTTCCAAACTATGTTGGCGTCGGCTTCCAGTCTAACCGGACTGACTACCCGTAACGACTGCCAAAGTTTTAAATAACAGTCAGGACCTACAGTTTATCGTGCCATCAGACACACGGTCATAGGTGTCCAAGACATACTTAGAAAGTATATACAAACTTAGAAAAGTTTCATTGGGACGCTCATACCATGCAATTTTTGTAATCGTGAATGTGTAACCAGCCTTATATTCCAGCTTGTTTTTATCAGTTGAACGATCGATCTTTTCAATTCATATCGGTTCAATATATTACTTATCCAATCATGAGAACTTTAAGATCCAATGATTGGAGATTAAAAATCAATTAATTGTTATAATTGAAAATGCAAGTACGCTGTTAACTATAAATATTGATGATTTGCAATGACAATTAAATCTCAGTTGTTCACTCGTCCATTCTGTGTCAAGTTCTAATAGAACTGTTTTATGATAGCTTATAAAATAATTGTGATAAAGGCTTTTTAATGTATGATTAAAGCGATGCTCGCTATTTTAAACTCCTTCATTCTTTTAAAATAACCCATCAATATTCCCTTATTAAATAGTCCATTTTGCGTTTGTACGGAAAAACCACTAACTGTCCTGTTTCAGTTAGTTAAGGAAAAACATACGGTCTAAAAGTAGCTGTGATTTGATTAAGCATAAGTATAAAGTTATTGTAACCATAATTGTAATTGTGTAAGTGTGTAATCCAGGTCAGGCAAGTACCAATGCAACTTTTCTAAGTTTGTATGTACTTTCTAAGTATATCTTAGACACCAATGGCTGATAAAAAGGTGAAGGAAAACATCTTGAGGAAACCTGGACTATTAGTCTGAAATCACCAACCCGCATCGAGCAGGCGTGGTGATTAATGCTCAATCCTTCTCCGTGTGAGAGGAGGCCTGTGCCCAGCAGTGGGACTATAAAAAGCTGTAACTGTAACCATAATTGTATCGGTTTACCTATACAATTCACTATTATAAAATATGCCATTCAAGATAACTTATTTATGTTAAAACACGGGTGTTTACAAACCTGAGGAATTGGTACAGGTGTTAAAATAATGAAAAACAATCACCCTTGGTGTACCTTGGTATGGTATGACCCTTGGTGTACATTTTGATACTGAAAAAGTATTAAAGTCTATCAATAGTAAATTATCGAAAGTCGAAGTAGATTTAACAATTTCAAAAGCATTTAACTAAGCGATCCTTAAGGGCTTATAAATTAAATAAATACAGTTTGTTTTCCATTAAATATGTATTCAAAACGATAAAATTTTCATGCTCCGCTTTTCACTGTTTTTCATTGAATTAACCATATTATTTTAGGTAAGGTATGCGGAAATCCGCAAGCAAGAATTATTGTTTCGTTTTGAGCTTTAAGCTCATTAACAGTAAAATTATTTTTTAGCGGATTTTGCGCTATATTTTTTCGTACAGACAACTATCAAATTGACAACTTCAAAAGATGGTACCTGAAACCATACGATAGGTATTTTTGTCGCGCGTGTATCCGCGACAAAATCAGCCAGTGTGCAAACTGGTCCCACATTCAATATTTCAGTAATCATATAAGGAAAATGTTTTACCAATCTAAAATCTAACTACATACATACCACAACTAACATAAAAAGTTAAACAACCTACAAATCTAGCCACCTACCAGATTTTGAGGAACTGAAGCCAATGCCCTGACTCCGTTTCCTTGAACGCAGCTCGGCAACTATATCGTATGATGGCCGACCTTGAGTGTGCGCAGAAAAAAGGTCATTATTATTGTGGCCAATGATTCGGGGTTCCGTAGGCAGCCTGTTTTGAATATTGATTTATTTTGCTTAGTTTTTTTATGGTGATAAATTTTGTTGGAAGTATAGTTAGACGCTAATAAGACAGAGATAGGTAGGTACATAGAATAAACTTAGCACTTACTCTTTTTGCAGTAAGAAGGTGCTTTGGTATAGCCAAAAGATTCTAATACTACAAGGTACTTTCTTTATCCAAAAAAGAATTTGAAAATACATAAGCCATTTGAAGTGCGAATCCAGGAGACATACGGTTCTGTCAATTATTAAAAAAAAAAACAATGTGTAGAATTGTAGATGAAGATTGATAAATAAAACGTTTATTTAGCACAAACAATGTGTTGTGAGTATGACCACTGAAAATGCATCCGACATCGTTAGTCAGTCTCGCATTTTGCATACCAGTGATGATTCCAATAACTATTTCCATTGAAACGTGCACAATACAATAACCTGATGTGCACTTCGATATTCACAGAGACGAACGTCATCTATGATCTATCTATACCAGCTGTTATCCGCGGCTCCATTCACGTAACTAGAAAACTTCTTCCCTCATCCGGATTAAAATGCTTTGGGCAAATGATTGCTGAGCCAGCTGAGGTCATCGTTTCAACCTCGTGTCGAGAGAAACATATTCTGTAACTGGGTAAAAAGTAGCCTATGTCTTACCTTAGCCTCTAGCTGGACTACACCATAAAAATACCTTTCTTTTAAATCGGTTCATCAGTGTTGGCGTGAAATAGGGACAGACAGATGAATTAATAATATTAGTAAAGATTTATTAAGGGGTTGCAATCGTTACCACTTTGTTACGAAATAAATGACGTAATTAACTACACTGACATTAATACAAAGACATTTATAACAATATGAAAGCAAGCCTTAATGCCAAGTTATATAAAGATTGAGTGCACGATGAAGTGTTAAAAGTTATGAGGTACCACCTATTGGGGGAGTTTTGGTTCTTAAACTTCACCGTCATAATAAGTCAGAGAAATGTTAGATAATAGTGCCCCCTTCAACATCAAAAGTAACTTTAACAAAGGGTAAATTGGGTATAATGGCTTAAAATATCAACTACTTACAGCAAGATATATAACATTGGATAATCCCTAAGGAATATTAGTAACCTTGCCAGGATAAAAGACAGTTAAATAATTTTTCAAATCGCAGGCATATCAGTAGTTTCCGAGCCTTTAGAGTACAAACAAACAAAAAAATGGTTCGTCTTTATTATAAACATAGATTTTACAAGAGGGGTCATAATGTAGTTAAAGTAAACGCAACAAAATTGTGTCAAGAGTGTTATACTCACATTTCAGTTAAACAACTAACGTTATTTTAAGATGCGGTAACAACAAAATGTAACATGAAACTGTTCCGCTTTTCAATAGAATCTCGTTCTGTACTAGTAACAGAATATCGTGGTTTGTGACGTCAAAGCCGACGCACGTTAACTCCCCATTATTTATGTTTCTCTTTAAATAACTTAATGAACGTTCTAATGCACGCACACATATAATCAAAATATATAATATTAATTAAACTAGGTAAAAATTTAGACAAACATGTTACTAGATTTTGTCTAGAACAGTTTTTTTCCTATTTTTCTTAAGAATACAAAGTGTAATTTTCGTGCTAAAACAAGGAAGATGTATGTTCTCTCCGAGTTTTCAGCGGCGACTGGTTTTAATTTTAGATAATCGGGATGGACAACTGTCGATATATTTTTGTCGATAAAACTTTTCAGTACTTCATTAATCCCACATAACGTATTACAGACTTGTTTACATGTGGGTAAGTTCCTTCATGTTTTAATATAATACTAGCTTCCGCCCGCGGCTTCGCCCGCGTAAGGTTCGGTTATATCGTGTTTCCAAGAGAATTCTTCAAAAGTCCGGGATAAAAACTATCCTATGTTCTTTCTCGAGATCAACTCTATCTCTGTACCAAATTTTATTAAAATCAGTTCAGTGGTTTAGACGTGAAAGCGTAACAGACAGACAGAGTTACTTTCGCATTTATAATATTAGTAGGAATGTGGGTCTATATGCATAACTATGAATACAATACCATTTCTAACGGGGTTATTATAGTGTACGCCTTCCCAATCTCCGCACTCAGTGGTACTAACAGGGGTTTCCTTTCAAGGAAACATAGCTACGCCATCTCAATAACAATCCGCAAACGGTCCGACCTCACTGCTAATCCACAATATTGTATGTACGTCGACGTTTTCTTTACTCCACAATGCAACACCAAAACAACGCATTGTCAGCCATTGTTCATCAGTATTACTTGCCTTTTTACAAACAGCATCATCAAACAATAAACGCCCTTGAAACTTGAGATAAATAATTCATATTTACACTGATGTGTGTTTGAGGAAGTTCTGTGTGTTATAATTAGCGTGGAAAAGCAAAAACACGGTGATTAATCAGTGCTAATGTTTACTCGTCTACGATTGCTTTATTGCATTTATTACCTCCATTTTATTTAACAAGCTCATAATGTAATAATTTCTGGTGTGACTAATGTCTTAAGCGAATGAATAAATGAACTAGGTTTGCACTTACGATCAGTCTGGCCAATAATCACTTGTACCCAGAACAATAGAAAAAATCTTTAGTGAGCACAAAACTGTGTCATATTTTTCTGTATTCATCCGTGAGCAGGTAGATTGATGATGTGTATAATGTTTCTATTGTCTTCTAATGCACATCGCAGAATTGTTCGCTCGAATTAGAATTCAGAATTGACCCTTTTGTCTCATCGCTTTGTATCTAAAGTCAATCCAACCGTTATGGCATTGTTGATTTATCGATATCGATAATTGCACGCTACACATGTTTTTGCACTTCACTAGGTTCTCGCATTAGCTGTTTATAAATAGTGCGCGTAAAATCACGTGGGTCGGTACACTAGCCTAGTCTGTCTCGAGACATCCGCGGGATCGCACGTCTTGATAAATTAGCTTTATTGCTTTCTTGGAAATCTGTCTGGCAATTCACTAGCAAAGTTTTCCGACCCCTCGAAGTTTGGATGCTTTTCAAAATATGTGCATAATTTGTATTATCTTCATAGTAACTGCTATTGTTTCAGGCAGATTTATTTAGTTTTATCACAAAAAATCTGATCCAGACAATTGTTTTGTATAAGGTAGCGTGCATGTACCACTTGAAACAGGACGGTGGTACGCGCACATTACAACATACCACTAAATCGATTAACGGACCCTTTGCGAATCCCTACCCCATCACATGGGGTGATGCAAACCCCATTAGGGCTGCTGTTCATTTGCGAGGGCGTGAGGCCGGTGGCTTTTTTAAAATTCACCAAACATTTCACCTTACATATTTTATTTTGTTGAAGCCTCCACAAAAACAAGAGATAACAGTCTTCCGCCGCGAGCTTTTCACAGAAAATTAGATACTGTCTTCAGATTTAACATGCGTCCGCCAAAATCTTGTTTACCGAAAAGGCACTCCTCATTTTGATGGTTAATCTCTTACAAAAGATCTCATTTTTTTTCTGTTTACATGGCAACGACCTTACGGTTCCCGGTCGCTTCCAAGCGACTGTAACTTGACGCTTTTTTCCCAAAGGAACTCAGATAGCTCCGTCCTTCTCTGCAATCCGATTTCATGTCTTAACGGGCTGCGGCTAAATCGATTTGTCTCGCCTTAACTCGCCAAGATGCCATCAACGATCATATCGCTGTCCCGTTCCTACTTTTTAAACCTGTCCTTGTGATGCCAGATTTAATTTGCCTTTTTTGCTGCGGTTGAAATGTGGCGTCGTTGGTATTAGACGGCCGGTTTTAGAAGCACTGCGCGGTGCATTTAATGCAGAGAAAATGCAAGCTGTCGTGGCCCGTCTGGTGCATATTAAATTTGGTTGGAATGCATCAGCTACAAAATGTAAGGTCGACTTTTAGTGGTGTGGGATTCAAGTTAGAACAACTCTTTGTCGTACCTATTTCATTCTGTTTTACGACTGGTCTACAGATGAAACATGTGTCGATAGAAGATGGACTTCGGCTTTGTATCGAAAGCAGTAACTAAACGTTTATAGCTCATTAACTAATGAAACATAAAGAAAGCTATTTAAAGTTTCACTTTTATTGGTTCGTTAATTTTTATTTCATTATAGTGGTCGTGGAAATTGTTTATTTCAAATACGAAGCTCTTTCACTGTCTTGTCTATTACTAACGTAATTAGATTCAACGTAATTAATCCATATAATTGGAGAACTAAATGTGAGATGTTTTTTATGACAGCATGTACAGGAATGGGCTTCTATCCCAAGGTAGCTCCACAGCTCGAAATTGGGATTCTAAAATCACATTTTTTCCTCATACATCGAGAGGTACTGACTTTTCAAAATAATACTTTCCCACGACCAGACTTACAAAGAACGTACTGAACCCTGATAACCATCACAACAAACTTCAAAGGAACAAAGCGACCGATAAACCGGAACCCTGCTGGTCCCGCGTTACGCACTGCGCAAGCGTCCGTCATGATATCGTTAAGTGTCAATCCCAATATTCAAACTATCTGTTGATTCTCCTACCACGGATAGAATTGTGACACGAGTCCCATACAAGTGATGTGAAATAAGTCGTGGTGGCCTAGTGGGTAAAGAATCAACCTCTCGAGTTGGGTGCGAGTTCAATGCAACTTCTCTAAGTTTGTATGTACTGTCTTAGTATAATCTTGGACACCAATAGCCGATAAAAAGGTGAAGGAAAACATCTTGAGGAAACCTGGACTGAATAGTCTGAAATCACCAACCCGCATTTAGCAAGCCTGGTGATTAATGCTCCGTGTGAGAGGAGGCCTGTGCCCAGCAGTGGGACGATAAAAAGGCTGTAACAGTAACAGATGTAAAATTTCTATCTCCAGTAAGCCAACAAATGGATGGATAGAATATTGGGAGCGGTTGTTAGTGAACTCAGGCGCATCATCGCGTGGCAACTGTGGTAACCACTTCCGCAGTATATTAATATGTACTTGCACATCCTATTGCTCCATGAGGATTGTTGGCTCGTCATTGCAAGAAGTCACGTGAATATATCGGATTGCATTTAAATTGTTATATGTATTTAGTTAAAATAACTTTCGGAGTAAAAAAAGACATCGGAGTAATCTCGATCGAAAAAAAAAACGTTTTGTTTTGACTTTCCCGTTCACATTAGAGGGACGTTAGTACATGTAAAGACGTCATCGGTAACCAATGCATATTAGTTTATATTTAACGCATTGATGCAATTAATATCCTAAAACCAAGTTCAAAAGTGCTTTGAAAGAGTCGCCATAGCTCTAGATTGCAAATAATTATTGGAAGAATATGGATACAATCGTTCCTTCAATTCTTATAAAATGCATCCTTTATTTATGCACATAACAATATCTCTTACACAAGTAATATCAAAGACTTAACTGGTGTAACTCCACGCTGTTATCTCCTCGGCTCTCGTTACATCAACAATTAAAACCGGACAATGGGTACTGAGGTATTTGTTTACAATTACCCTATCAGGTGGATGGCATACGACTCTTTTATAACTTAATTCTTTCTTATTATCTCCAAGAAAGACATTTCATTTATGACCTTTAAATCAAGTATTCACACACTAGTCGTTTTCACACTGTTTCACTCGGGTGGGATCTACTGACCGTACCTGGAAATAATGGATATATGGAACTAGCTTCTGCCAGCGGTTTCACCCGCATCCCGTACTAACCTCTGCACGAACCCGGATAAAAAGTAGCCTATAGCCTTCCTCTATAAATGGGCTATCTAACACCGAAAGAATTGTTCAAATCGGACCAGTTGTTCCTGAGATTAGCGCGTTCAAACAAACAAACAAACTCTTCAGCTTTATAATATTAGTATAGATATAGCCTATGTTACTCGGGTACATTGCAGCTTTCCAACAGTGAAAGATTTTTATACCTAATCGATCCTGTAGTTGAAACAAAACAAGTAAACAAATGTTTCTTCGTTATACCATTAGATGGTAACATTTTCTTCGTCACTAATAATGTGCTGTAGGACTTTCAACTGTATATTCAAAGGCATAAGGGTAATATTACGGTGTGTGCAGTCTATCATAACAAGCACAGACTATACTACACGTAGAGCTGTCATTACGTTTAATTATCATCGTTGTCAACTCGTTCATTATAGAAGCGTATCACGCGACGATACCGATACGACAAACACACGATATTATGCTAGGAGTAAGAAAAAATGAGCGGAGATGCCATAGTGCGGGTAGGTCGGGCTCCTTCTTTTAGGTCAAACGAATACGTACGGTTGGAAGACGATCAGTTAGGAGTGAACTAACAAGGCGTTTGAGTTCTTTTTTTTTTTGTTAAAAAATGGAAGGGTCCAAAGAATGCATAGGCGAAGAAACAATTATTCCTCGTCCCTACTACTCCCGCATTTTGGCGCGATAATTTCTTAGTTATGTTTCGTTATGGCACCTCCGCTATTCATTTTGTTCTCCATGATATTATGCTAAAGGGGAGTGTACAACGCGGGTTTGTTTATCAACGCGTTCTATTAATGTCTTTACCTAACTAATGATAGTCCTAAACAAGAATTTGACAGTTATGACGAATAATAACAGCTATAACCACCCATTTAGACGGTGTCTATGAAATGTAAGACGTATTTCATTATTAAAAGCCATTGAAGTGTCATTTCCCTCTGTAATGGCGATTACACTAAATTGATGTCCTCTCCAAAATATGGAGCAAAAACGAAATAAATTAATAAAATTAATTACACACTAACTAATTTGGCATTTTTCTCAATTTAATTTTTAATTCGAAATGATACACTAGCTGTCGTTTCGCCAATTAATGTAGTTCCAAAAATGTCTACACATTAGTTGGTGTTTGATCAACAGCGATGTAGCCTCGCCTTAACCTGGTAATTGGTTTTAAGCACATGCATGGAGCGCTGGCCTAAATTTCCTGCACTATCTGTGGCCATACATAATATCGCGGTCATTAACTAAAACACTGTTTAATTAACTTGCTTAATGAGAACTGAATTTACAATGGTGTCGGTCTAAACGTTTAGTGCAATAGTACAACTATGTCGAAATTGACAATTGGTCATTCTCATCAGGGACCGAAAACCTTTATAAATTACGGTACAGGTATTGAAGAATTTTGGTTATTTTTAAGATTTAGATTACCACTATCTAGACCGAAGAAAAAAGGTAACCCTCCGTATTGATCATACCGGTTTCGGTCCCTGATTCTTATTATTTCATACCAGCTGATTGCCGAGGTACCACTCGCGTCCAGTGGAAACGACTTCCCGTACCAGAGTAAAATATAGAGCTTCTCAACAATATAAGAATTTTCGGATCAGTTCAATGGTTTCGGAGTCTTTAGGGTATAAACTAACAGACAAGAAGGAATTCTTTTTCATAATATTAGTTTAGATTAAGCTACATGATTAGCAGTCGTGACATGTGATCGTAAAGCATACACTCATATCTCGTACAGCATTCGAGTGAGAGGTGAAAGTTTTATTTATAAACTAGAAATACAGTAACATATTGACGTCAATTGCCAAACAGACTTTCTGTCTTAGTACCCTCAGACTGTAGACTAAATAGTCGGCCGACAATTGGCCCGATGGTGTGAAAGTACCTTCATTCTAATTGAACTGACAGTCGTTCCAATACCGACTAAATACTCAATCTTTGTAAGTGCGTGCTACTATTCACCTTGATACTGACTTAAGAGTCTAAGCCTAAATGCTTGTGCTCCTTACATGAGAACAGCCGCCGCAGCCGATAATCGGCTAGGAGGACATCATCATCAAGAGCCTAAATAAACTATCGGCCGACTAAAAGTTTGCAATATGCGGGGTCCTCTTACACGTGTGCTTCATCAATTCTTTATATCGTGCTATCAATCAAGAAATTCATAAAAGTCCATTGGTAATTATTCCGAACCATCGCTGGTGCTAATTAATACAGAAATTTTGGTCTTCTCTATAAATCTTTGTGGTCACACGTGGGAAAGTTGTAGGTGTTAATGAACCAGTTTATATCCATTAGAAGCAAGTGTATTGTTTTTCTAATAAGTTCTAGGAAAAATATAGGTATTAATTTAGAATTTGGATAGCACTAAGTTCAGAAAATTGGCAGAATATGATCATAATTTTGTTTATGGTGCATTGTCTTGTGGTTAATAAGTCTATGGCAATAATTTCTATGTGATACACTCATGTAGTGAATTTCAAATAATAATTATTTTAAGGGGTGTTTGCACCATTTAACTGTAAAAACATAAGATTGATGTCTATTGTTCAAATTGGCCATTTGACAGCTCGTTGTTCATAGTTACATGGTGCAACTTACTAAGCTACTTCAGAGCTTCGCTATTCTAAGTATCCCAAACTTAGTTTCAGAATTTCCTTGAAGCAGCCAGGAGCATAGATTACTAAATAGTTATAACGTAACTGGAGCTTGCTCAATACTCTGATTATTAGTTTGTTCGTTATTAAATAGAATTTCGATAAGTATAAGAGTAAATAACAGTAGGTATGAAAATGTATAGGAGGGAACTTACGTAGATGAGGATTACATGCATCAGATTATAACAGTACAAATATGACAACTCCATGACCTTACAACCATTTTCAAACAAAACCATATTTTTTCAGCAAACATCATTAAAATTACCGTCATCATCACGATAATCATAGGTACAATAGAACTAACAGTTTTTCCTTGAACAATATTATATGCGGTCAGCTGACGGGTTGAACGGCCGAGGTCATCGACCCTACTAATGGTGTACAAATATATTTACCTGATGACAATGTGATGATAGTGAAATCTCGGCTACTGTTTTTCGGTGACCTTTGGTTTTTACTGTTATTTATATCCTTTTGTATATGGTTTTTGTGTATTTTAGAAGTGATTTATATGGGTTACGGACAGTCAGAAGCCAGGAAGACTGACAGTCAGCCTTACCAAGGGGTATCGGGTGGTTTGGGTAACTGGTTTGTGGAGGTCAGATATTCAGTCGCTTCTTGTAAAACATTGGTGCTCAGCTGCATCGGGTTAGACTGGAAGCCGACCTCAACATTATTGGAAAAAGACTAGCCAGGTGGCAGATGAAGAATAGAGAAAATTGATATGAAACTAGCTTTTTAATTTGAAAGTACTTTTAAAGCTTAAAGCTGTAACACAAATACATATGAAAAAGAAACAACCTACAAGTTAATTGATAATTAACTTAGCCAGTTTTCTTTGAATCACCATGTACTAACTACTGAAGTATTCAACAGAATGCAATATTTCCATATACGATGCAGGCGTGACTTGTATAGGGAAGGTAAGAAATACTCTAATTAAAAAGCCAATGAACTTGCTTGACTGTTGACTTTGAAATAATATTTGAATACCGCGGGCGGTAGCTGGGTCGTCACGAAAACGGTAGCGTGGTTTTTGGGTTAATTGATATGCTAACGTATATTAGATTTCGATAGGAAATAAAATATTTTGGAAGCTTTTTAACGTGTTTTATTTTGTGAGTAGCTTCCGCCAGCCAGATCTCGATGGAGCAACTTCGCACACTCGGATAAAAAGTATATCCTTATTCAATAAATGGACGTTTTCTAACACTGTAATAATTTTGCAAATCGGTCGAGTAGTTCTTGAAATAAACGCGTTTGGGTAAGCAAACAAACTCTACATGTTCACAATATTGGCGAAGCTTTAAAACAACTATGTTTTGACAGTAACGAGTATTTTTCGATTTTATTCTCTCGAATGACCAAACATTGTTGATTTTTGTTTCTAACCAAAAAAAGTTAGGCCATGCAGAAATATTTTTATGAAAACAATATTCAATGTTTACACAATTCTTTTCCCTGTGGGATTCGGATCAGTACAAAATTCAGCAATCGGTCACTGATACCAATATTGGTATTTAAGGCAATTGTATCCGTTTTTGGATATTTAAGCGTGACCATGTCACGATTTTAAAAGTGTTAATGATACGGAATTATTGGCCAAGTCACCTTTGAACCTTTTTCGCAATAACAGTAAATTAAGTAAAAGTTAAATATTGTTAAAAGTCAAAGATATCTGATTACGTCATTCTGATAAGTCAGTCAAGATTATCTACTTATTGGTCTGCTGTTATATGGTCGAAAGTTCATTTAGAGCAGAAATTAAAAGAAAAATACTTTATTGGAAAGCATTGACCTACTGTACTGCGGAGTTTATAAGTCGTAATGATCGTGAATTTACACCAAATACTTATATAGATTGACTTACGCGAAACATGGATCGTATGATCACATTGAATAGCTATGGACAGGGTCATTGGCGAAATTCACTTTAACTGCTGATTTACCAACAAGAATTAATATTATTTTGTGCCGTAGCCTACAGGGCTCATGAAAGTGGCAATCCTACTAATATAATAATCGCGAAGGTTAATAGGTATGTATAAATGAATGCGTGGAGGACGCATCTTTCATGCAAAAAGTACCAAACGTATTTTAGATAATTCATCAGAATAATATAAGCTATATTTTATATGTATATACGCGCGGGAAGTACTTTAGAGGAAGCTATTAATGTCAATATGTGGAACATAGCGTCAGTTACCGAAATAGCCCTATGAGATAACATTATGTCCTTTCGCCCACTGGCTTGCTGGCCCTGTAAGTAGGCAGCATCGCTATCTGATGGAGAGAAGCAGGGTATTAGCAGTAGTTTAGCTTCCTTTAGTACATAATATCGTAAGTGGTATTTAGTAAGATATATTGCGAATTTAAAACTTTTTACTGACTTAAAAAAATAGGTTCTCAGTTTGACCTGTTTCCACCTACGTATGTTTGTGCGCAATTACATGCGAATATCTCTCGTTTAGCTGAACTGATTTTGATGCCGTTTTTGGTAAGTATTTATCAAACTTAGGAGGAGATTTTTTAAGTATATTATTAAAGTCTGCGTTTTTTTCTTTGTATAAAGTGGTTGTGGGTGGACAGACAATTAATTAGTCTAGGGAATTATGGCGATGAGACTGTTTATTTTAATCTAAAAAGTCAAAGAAAGTCGAAGCTATAAACTACCAATAGTATCATCCCTTTTCAGGATCACTCTGAACTACTCGGAAGTGTAATACGGTAACCTTCTAAAAGCATTTACCTCACCCACGCAAGCAATTTCAGGTCCAATTAATATTTAAAGTGTTCGACGAACCCGTTAGTTAATTATCGAGGTAATAAAAGCCTATTAATTCCTGACCAGGATTATCTTAATATCTGCTATAATACCCTTAATATTGTACTTTAATATTGCTGGAATTTTATTATTTAAAGGGCAATTTTATTTTAAAAACTTTCTACTTTAATTACAGGTAGATTATAAGTATTAGAAAGTTAATTAGTTTCTTGAAATCTGCTTTGCTTGCTGTAAAAGTAGAATTAATATATCATTATTTTAGGCTCAACTTTTGCATGATTTGTAACAAAAACAACTTCTCATCGTCACTATATAACAATCAAATATACGAAACTTTTGTTTAGATCAACAAATACATAAAATTCCATTCATTTCAAAAGCACATCCAACTTATCCTACTGCAAATACCACAGTTAAAATCCTAGCGCAATACACAGACATAAGCTTTTGTTCGGTCACTATATAGCCCAATTACCGCGTGACAGCCCACTGTCCACAGGCCTGGAGCGGTTTGCGGTCGTCTGCGCAAGCTTAGAGTTGCACACTGAAGACTAAACAGTCGGCCAATAGTTGCCCCGATGGTTGGAAGAAAATATTTTGTCAAGAAAATCGTGGGGCTGTCGTTTGAACATCTTTGGCAGTCATTATGGATAGTCAGAAAATCTGACAACCAGTCTTAGCGGGGTATTGGGTATTGAGATGGTCAGATAGACAGTCGCTTCCACTAGCACTCAGCTGCACCCGGTTAGATTCGAACCCGACCCCAATATATTTGGGAAAAAACTTAACCAAATAAAGGCAGAAATTTTTTATTTTATGTTATTATACCTGATCGTTCTTATGTGCGTACTACCATTCATTTCAAAACTATTTATGAGCATATTGTCGGCCCACTAAAAGTTTGCAGTCTGCGCAAGCTTAGAGCAATATTTGAAATATTTCGCGATATGCTTTGAATTGTCTACTGTGTAGTGGAAAGTTTATTGGAAAACTGGATTGTGTTGCGTTATTCTTTGTGTTGGTTTGAGGTTTATTATTGGTAGCGAAATAGTCACATCGTTATAAAAGATTTTCATAGAAAACACTATAGGAGTGTAAGATTCTTGTAGCTTTAACACCTGCTCATTGATTACTAGTTAACAAACTGTTTCCCCTCTAAATGTAAAACTACATATACAGTACTAGCTGGTGCCCGCGACTTCGTCTGCGCAGGTTTAGTATTTCGAACAATATGTTTACAAATTGTAGCCTATGTGTTATTCTGATGTATAAGCTATATTATTGTAAAGTTTCATTAAAATCCATTCAGTAGTTTTTGCGTGAAAGAGTAACAAACATCCATACATCCATACATACAAACTTTCGCGTTTATAATATTAGTAGGATGAAAACAGCAAATTGCTAAGTAGATTTTGATTAAACTTATTTAAGAACAACAGCTGAAAGAAACAGCTTTAACTTAGCGTAAACCGCAACCAAATCGTATCATCCGTTTAAGAAGCCCGCTGCCACAGACAGACACACATAGTGGCCAAATAACACCCCTGTTTTTGCATGGGGGTTAAAACTAATAAAAGGACATTATCCTCAATACCCTCGCATACCTGAACAGCATGACATAAAATCCATGTATCCACTACACTACAATAGTTTTGGAGTATCGCGTGCAGGACTGTCAATCGATCGGCTATGAACATTCCTCGAAGCGAGTCTGCACGAATTGTTAACAGCTGATTGCTAACGTTCAATGTATGTGTGTGTGTATGTGTGTGAGTGTGATGTCCATAAATATTACATAGTACTGCGAACATCAGAAGTAGGTATAGGGTGTAAGGGACTTAGGAAATCGATGGAATTGATGGTCATATGGCCCAGTAATCTGTATCAGGTTGTCCTAAACCTAAGTCTTTGTTTTGATTACAATGTAAATATTCATATAACATTTATATTCTGCAACGAAGCATGGAAAATTGTCGATATGGATATTTCATTAGGCTGTGTTATTCCATTTAACAAAACCATAACCAGCTGTCAAATCGCTTTTGACCAATTTCACGACTGTTTAACGTTATAGTTAAAAGGTGCAACTTACCCTAAATATATCCATAAATACTAGATAATAGCTATTACACAAAAGATAATATTAAAACGTCCTAACAGCGTATAAAACGCCGCTAAGGACGCTGTTAATTAATAAAGCGGATACCTCTGATAGTTTCCTGAAACTAGATACGCCATCAGAACAATAAACATCAACAGCAAAATACACGTTAACCGCCTTTGTTCCATAATGCCACCGATAATAAAATCGCTACCAGAGATGCCATAGCGTAAAATCTCTAAAGTCCCCCGAACATCCGCATTCTGGCGCGCTAGCCAGAATGCGGGTGTTCGGGGGACGAGGGACGTTACTGTCTTCGCCCTTAAGCACATTTTTTGTAATACCAAAAATTGTTGACAGATGTCTTAAGGAAACCAAATTCCTCGTCCGTTTACTATCAACTGATCGTTTTGATGTGTTTTCATGTCCACTATACGTATTTGACCTACAAGAAGGCGTCTGACCTACCTGCATTATGGTATCTCTGCTCATCTTTATCTTTCTTTACTCCGTGCATGCTCTTAGGAATATATTTCTTTATACACGTTCCTTCTAAATTAAATCTTTGTTCTTTGTTATGTTGTCTTTATTATGTAGGTTCTTCGCATTTTCCACGTGGTAATGGTGACGCAATGTTTTTGTTTTAATACGTACTTCCTTGTTAATGTTATAAATGGGAAAGTGAGTTTCTTTATTACGCTTTATTGCTTAAACTGCTGTATGGGTCAGGTGAAATGTAGCATGGATAGATGGAATCCTGAAGACGCACAAAGGCATTTTCTATCAGAACCATTAGGCTATGATATAAAGTTCGTATATAAAAATATATTTTCAGTATTTTGTTCTAATTCTGTGGAAAACAAATATCTTGATAACTACATCATTTCTTTGGCTTCAAATATCCGATAATACCTAAACGATTCCGTCGTTACTTGCAATCGCTTACCGATCGCTTGCTATCATCTCGGTGAGATGTCACAGGATATTACCAACTGTCTCTTACTTCCAAATCGCTTAGCACTTAATGACTCAAGACTTGGAGATTTTGATCAGCTTGTTTGGGTAGCAAAAACATTGATACTTTATTGGAAAATGCTATATTTATCTGAAGCTGTCAACTAGTTGAAATATATAAGCCTTTTGACTGACGAACACCATTCATTGTCTTTAGCCGACTTGTTGCTTGCGACTATTAACACGACGCTTAGCCAATTGGTAAATAGGCAACATATCGACTATATTGTACCTACCTTAATTTCACAAAAGACCTGTGCAGAGGGCCATGAAAAAAGTAAGGTCAAAGCCGAGCTAAGCCCTGCACTTGAAAAAATGTAATCACTACAAATAACTGGACCAGTAAGCTGCCTTAATGAAGTATCTAATTCCACAAAGTACCTTACACACTAAAAACGACTTTCTTTAATCAGTTTCATTAATTCGTCCTGTCTGCAAACCTTTTATTGTATTCGTAACTTGCTGGCGAGACAACAAAGGATAGATTGATTAAGGGACTTTGTTACTTATGAACTTGATATCGGCTCTCGTAAATTGATAGCAGTGTTTAAAATCTATACTAATGTTATAAAGCTGAAGAGTTTGTTTGTTTGTTTGCTTGCTTGAACGCGCTAATCTCAACTACTGGTCCAATTTGAAAAATTCTTTCAGTGTTAGATATCCCATTTATCGAGGAAGGCTATAGGCTACTCTTTATCCGGGTTCGTGCAGAGGTTCCCACGGGATGCGGGTGAAACCGCTGACAGAAACCGCTGGCAGAAGCTAGTAACCATATATAGGTGCAATTATATGTGATATATTACATTTCACAAAGAGTGTGGATGGATGGAGAGGGAGAGGAAGACGGAAGAAAAGATGGATGGACTGTCTAATGACTGAATAAGAAGGGAGTCAATGTTAATATGATGGTAGATAGAGATATTGGGGACGTAAAACACATTGCGTCGACCCCAAATATCTTAGGAACAGCGCAGGAAGAAAAAGAGAATAGTACTGTCTGTCATATAGCCACAAACCAAATAAGAGATTACCGTCTCATAAAAACAAACATGGCTCTTCCATTTACGACTCTCAAGCAGCTGGGAAATGCACTTATCCTCAACGGTCAGTGCATGCAGTTACGTTGGCTTTGTGTTTTATAAATTTATTTGTTTGCGAGTAATTTATGGCTTACAGGATATCGGGGTGCAAGGGCGAGAGATAAGCACAGGACGGCGAACTGAGCGCACAATAAAATCATTTCCGTATACGCATTGGAGTATACAGAGAGTATCAGATATAGCTACTATGATGCTATAGATCTGATGTCCTATAGACAGCAATAATGTCCTATAGTGAACTATCTGATGGACCGTTATTCAGTTGTCTCCAAACTTTTTGTCATCAAGGAACGCTACGCTAGATAGGTAAAATAAGGCTAAGATGGGGTAGAGATGAGGGGTATTATATGTGTGACTTGTGATCAATATGAAATTTTGTTGAGGATCGCTTAACATGAACTGTAATTGAGTCGTCACAAACACCACTCTTTTGGTGATGAAAAACCAATACACCAATTAAAATTTTCAATTATCGCTGACATCTACAAGTGTGGTTGCAATCACTGCATCGGGAGTGTGAACTGTGAAACACTTATGTGTCCACAGACACATTTAATTCCTTGCGCTATCTAGTTTAATCTAAATCTGTGGTATCGACACTTCGAGTACCCGCGCTCTGTAGACTTAATAGTCGGCCGACAGTTGGTTGGCAATTTGTTAAAAATAAAGTTTTAATTCTAATCTAAAATTATCGGTAGTTCTGATACCGGCTAAATACCTGATCTTTGTAATGTGCGTGCTACCATTCATCTTCAAACTGATATATGAGTCCAAACTATCGGGCGACTAAAAGTTTGCAGTGGGTTCGTGTAGGAAATCGGAGCGGGAATCGGATGCTGAATAATTGATATAGCAGGGTATTGCGGTTTCAATAACAGAACGCTTATAGGGATTTGTTTGCCCACAAGTGCAATCATCTTGATCAAGGTGTTAGGTTGTTACATAATCTTGAACTTGTGTATGTATGTGGTACTGAAATTGTTTCCTTATTGGATTGAAATAATCATGAAGTTGGGTAGGCCTTTAGTGTGGGGCGCGACCTGTGTCGGTACTCTTGCAAGTTCTGCTTGCTGTGCTGCTGTTGCCGCTGTGGTTGCGGAAAACCTCATGCAGCGGTAATGTAGTGGCCTCATCGGCAACTATATTTTCGAACTGTTTGGGTCAAAACCCTTGGTACAAATACTCTAGGCATAGCATAACTATGTTCTAGGTCTCTATAATGAACTATATACTCTCTAAGACACTGGTCGACGCTTCCAGTGACCCATGGTTGGCTATTACTTTGGACAGAGAAAAAAAGATATGCAACAAGCCTTTTGGGTATGCTCAAAGTAGACAGCTATAGGAATGGGTTGTTCTAGCCCTTTTAGTTTTTAGATTTTAGAAATACTTGTAATATGGTATATACCAAGTGTCATTTTAAAGCCAACTAAATTCTCTTTCACTTGTTAACAAGATAATAAGATGATGAATCGTCAAACACAGCAGCTTAATCTTGAGACCAATTACGGCATCCTCCGAGCCTTTTTTTCCCAAACTATGTTGGGGTCGGCTTCCAGTCTAACCGGATTCAGCTGAGTACCAGTGCTTTACAAGGAGCGACTGCCTATCTGACCTCCTCAACCCAGTTACCCGGGCAACCCGATACCCCTTGGTTAGACTGGTGTCAGACTTACTGGCTTCTGACTACCCGTAACGACTGCCAAGGATGTTCAATGCCAGCCGGGACCTACAGTTTAACGTGCCATCCGAAACACAGTCATTGGTGTCTAAGATATACTTAGAAAGTACATACAAACTTGAAAAGTTGCATTGGTACTTGCCTGACCTGGAATCGAACCCGCGCCCTCCTACTCGAGAGGTTGGTTCTTTGCCCACTAGGCCACCACGACTTTTTGAGACCAATTACGGCAGTATTTGATTAACTCTGATTAGTACTCAGCACTTAGTAATCGAGTCTGCAGTTATCACGCCAACAAAGGGTCGTCAGGATGTCCTTAATAATTGAACACAATGATATTCGCTCACTTGTCATTTAGTTAGTATGATGAATTGTACTGGACTTGCAATTCTTGGGACACGACTTGGTAACAAGTTTAGAATATTATATACATAAGTGCATAATGTATGTACGCGTTTGTTTATTTTCATTTATCAATTACGTTTTTCGAAAGGCTTGGTAAATTGATGGGGAAATGTTATGTAAGAAAACTTGTATGTATATTCTCTCACTTTATCCTCAGTCTATGCATTTATCTGATTAATTATACTGACAATTTAATTCAATTATAAATTAAATTCTGTTCATGTTTTCTTAGAACAATTATCAAGCCGTGTAATTAAACAAAGTTAAACAATTTAAAAGTTCTCATAGAGCTGTGTTTTGATAAAATCTGTGTGCTTGCTATTGGGTCAAGAACCCAGACATCCAGACGTTATGTTTTATACATAATAGTTTATTTAACTTCAACTTTAATACGTTTTACATAAGTTTTTATTTCCATTAAGCTTTAAAGACACTATTCAAAATAGCCAAAATGACAGCTACAATAAGTATAGGACTTACTAGAAGTTTCCTGTGGTTCCAGAGCCCGCATCCCGTGGAAACTAAATTTTCATATGCGGATAAAATATCTCACCGGGCGATAATGTGGCTTCCTAACAATGAAATAATTTTTCAAATCGCTACAGTTGTTTAGGATGGGGATTTCTTTATAACATTAGTCGTAAGTATATATTTGTATGGAACGAAACAAAGCAAAAAAATACAAGAACCAATTCACAAATGTTTTTCAAATTCGACCTCCCCCATAAATATAACTGAACGAGTACTTAAAACAAGTAGCCTTTGTGTTTTTGGGGGTGGGTACTGGCGTTACTAAATTAAAATCGATACACCGAGGGGTGAGAACATTTGTAAGCACCCATACCCTTCCCTATAACTTTTGATTGTTACATAATTTATCTATAAACTAATGTAAGAGCACACTGCAAACTTTTAAAATCAGTATTTTAAATCAGTATGAAGATGAATGGTAGTACGCACATTACAAAGATCGGGTATTAAGCCAGTTTCAGACCGTCCGAGATCATTGACTGGAATCAAGATTTTCTTTAAATAAAATTTTCTATCCATCGGGTCAACAGTTGGCCGACTGTTAAGTTGACTGTGTGCTCTTAACTGTTTGATATAATTTCTATATCATCAGCTCCCGAGCCTTTTCCCAACTATGTTGGGGTCGGCTTCCAGTCTAACCGGATTCGGCTGAGTACCAGTGCTTTACAAGGAGCAACTGCCTATCTGACCTCCTCAACCCAGTTACCCGGGCATCTCGATACCCCTTGGTTTGACTGGCGTCAGACTTACTGGCTGCTGACTACTACAATATAATTTCTCTATAAATTACTGTAACTGTTATATAAGTTATAGGTATTTATAACTGGCGTTATAACTTGTTATAACTTGAATGGTTTCTGGACTAATTAAATAGAACAATAGCTGTTAGTATTAGGGTGAATTGTTTTGTTCATTGGTGAATTAATGGTTTAACTGTTTGAATTCCTTGTTTTGCTAAGTTGAGTTGAAATAAATAGAGGTAGTTTGTTAATGTTGTGGTTCAATCTAAAATAAAATTATGTAATGTCTTGTAATGAAAATTTATTAATCGCAACAGCAGTATCCTAGTTTGATGTTTAACTGAGCGGATTTAGATGCGGTTTTTAGCATAGTATTTAGGAAAAGTTTATTTAGGTATATGAATTATTTTATTTGTTTTGTTAAAGTTTTGATTGATTTTTTGATGGGTTATATGAATCATGAAAAAGCTTTTCAATAATAATGAATCTGTCTGATATTCCGGTATTTCTTTACACAATTGACACTTTCAAACGTTTTGTTTTCAATAACATTACCGTAAAAGCTTGTAAATCAATACATTAGCCGGATCGATTGTCTCACTTGCCAAATGTGGCTAAGTGTTTGCTAAATCAAGCCCATTGTTTATGTTTCACGATATTTTGGTATCGAATGTTCGAAGGACGAGAACAATGTTATTTTCGAACTTTATTATTTATTTGTCTTACATGATTCATAACAAATGTACTTATCTTTAGTAAGTCTTGGCTTTTGGTGTTGGGGAACATGGGATGAGTTTGGATAATTTGTAGCCAATACAGTATAATATAGATATAATCTTTGATTCAGTCAAACAAACAAGTGAGACTCAAAAAATCTATCAAAAAAAATATCAAACATCGTCATACGCCTAGGCATACATATGTAAGCATTATGACGATGGTTGAATATGACGTGTTGAAAAGGCTAGCCGTTTCCTAACTATGTAGGGGTAGACTCCCAATCTAATAGAATGCAATTGAGTACTAGTGCTTTACTTACATGAACTTAAGGAGGAAGGAATATACCCTACCCATGAGCTCTCTATTTTAGAAACTACAAAAGTCCTTTTCTAAACCAAAGCTTGCTAAAACAAAAACCTACTAAAGAAAACAAAGAGTTACGTTTAAAGAATAAAAGCCTGCGCCGCCAACAGTCACCGTCCTTCGCGGAAACCTGCGCAAGCGACGATAATAAATCACAACTTTATTGTTGCGGATCAAACATGACAGCTTTCAAGTTGTTCAAATTATATCAAAGTTTACCTACATATTGGCATTTTTATTTTTTTGTGAAAATGCCAGTAAAATTCTTTGGCAGTCGTTACGGGTAGTCAGAAACTAGTAAGTTTGACAACTAGTCTTACCTAGGGGTATTGGGTTGCCTGGGTAAGGTTAGATAAACAGTCGCTCGTTGTAAAACACTGGTTCTCAGCTGTATCTGGTTAGACAGGAAGCCGACCCCAATGTAGTTGGGTAAAGGCTCGAGATGCTCGTATTTTTTCCTGAAAAATACACCAAATTTTTTTTAATATTAGTGTATTTTTTTACCTAAAGTTCATAAAATTGTCCTAGTTCGGATGTGGTTATGCATTTCAATTAAATATCATGTTTTATATTCGTTTTCGTTCTTAGTAGACGCCTTTGATGTTTTTATTTAATACGTCTCTTTATGGTTTTCACGGTAAAAACTACCGCCATTTAAACATTTTATGGTCTAATGAAATCTTCTTTTCTTTAAAAGGAAGTATGGACATGTTTTAGTTTTACATATTTATAGATCTTGATTAATTCGAACATTATAAATACATTAGCGGCTGATTAAAAACAACACAGTTTTGTGACAATTAGCAGTTCTAAGGCTAGACGATGACTTATAAAACATCTATATTAGTAAACTAGAGTCCC
This sequence comes from Helicoverpa zea, assembly GCF_022581195.2. NCBI lineage: Eukaryota > Metazoa > Arthropoda > Insecta > Lepidoptera > Noctuidae > Helicoverpa > Helicoverpa zea. Next base: position 7,023,393 of record NC_061476.1, read on the forward strand.
GCCCCGGCTGCACCCGAGGTATGAACAACATATTATATATCTATATTTGTATAACAACCTTCTTCACGGAATCCCTGTAGATATCTATTAGCGAAAACCACACGAAAATCCGGACTGTAGATCTTAATTTTATCGCGGAGAGACGGACATGGTTTGCAAATTAAGTTTTCAACCGACTTTCCAAAAAGGAGTTCTCAAGTCGGATGTTTATTTTATAATATAGTGATAATACAGGACGAATAATTTTAAAAAGTAAATAGCAAAGAACTGCTTTAACTCATAACTGGCTACACGGCTAACAATATTATAAGTACCAAGCTACATTGGTGAGTCACGTGCGCTCCGTTCCACGCTAGAACTGCGGCATAAAGTCGCGTGAACTCTTATCAAAGATAAACTCTGTTTGTTGAACTGTCGTAAATCTTTAACTGCTGTTAAATCATAACACGTCATTGTGGATTACGACACGTTTTAATCTGCTTTTGTTTTGTTCAGCGTATGTTTTATGTATAATTGTAACTTATCCTGACTGCATATATGATGTGTTGACAGAAGACCTATGTAATACTTGCTTAATTATTTCTTCGGCTCCACTGTGAACATTATAACAATATTATTTCAAACTAAGCGACGTTCCAACGCAGTTGGGTAAAGGCTAGACAGATGATGATGTGACCAAATCCGGTTTTTCCTATGTATGGTGTGTGAATACATAGCTGCCTCGACTGCATTTTTTTTTTTATTTGTCCCTCCGTTTCAGCGAGAAGAAACAATTCAAACTCACATACCTTCAAGTATATCAAACATCTTTCTGATTAATAAATTAAGTGTGTAAACCATTAATAGGATTTGGTAGAGTTTAGTGGTATTAAGTCGATATTGTGAGCTTAGTTCGCGGATTACCAACGATTATCTTCATGGTGTTAGGCTTAAATGATAATGACACTTACTTATTTATTTAACTTACAAAAGGGGGTATTTTATTCTTTAGTACTAGGTACACTAAACTATTTAAACAAACCGAATCTATATTTAAATTACCTAAACAAAACCATTTACTTTAACTACTCCGCGAACCTGGATAAAAAACCTACGTCAATAACTGACACCGAAAGTTTGAAGGTAATTCCTGAGTGGTCCTGTTTAGAATATTGTCTACCATACAATACAGACAATATTCTTTTAAATCGGCCCAGTACTTTCTGAGATCAGCACATTTAAACAAACCCTCGAGGTTTATAATATTGTCTGCTATACATTAACAGACACAATATCCCATAATGATAATAACAACAAACACCCCGCATTATAATCATCGAACAAAAATAAACAGAACCCCGCCCTCATATAATAATTAAAACGGGACTGTTCAATAAATAATGTTCAAATAAAAATATACCAACCCATAACTAGGGAAAAAAAACCGGCCAAGTGCGAGTCGGACTCGCGCACGAAGGGTTCCATACCATTATTTATAAAACCGCATCTACCCGTTGCCATTATCGATATCGAGGAGCAAAAAAATCACGTTTGTTGAAAGGGAGCCCCCAAAATATCTACTTCATTCTAGTTTTCAGTATTTTATTGTTACAGCGGCAACAGAAATACATCATCTGTGAAACTCTCGCTCTCTAACTATCACGGTTCATGAGATACAGCCTGATGACAGACGAACGGACGGACGAACAGAGGAGCGAAAAAATTATTGTCCCGTTTTACCCTTTCGGTACGGAACCCTAAAAAACATGGTGGTTCTCAATTTTCCCACGGGGTCCTATGTGCCCCAATGTAGACAAGATTATTGTAGCGTGGGGCGTTAAAAATAATCGTCCCCGATCGTTAAACCGATATATTATGGACAGTAATTATATTATTTCTACTGGTATTTTGATTTTGGACTGTTCATTTGTTACTGTATTAAAAATGCTAAAAGAAATTTGTCTGTATGTATGTGTCTGTCTGTTCCGCTTTCATGCCAAAACCTCTCTACCAATTTAAATGTTTGATACCTACACAGATAGCCTAAAGCATGGGAAAGGCCATAGGCTACTTTTCACCCGATTGCGGGAAGTGGTTCTCGCGGGAAGTGGGTGAAAACGACATGAGTAGCTAAAGGAATAGAATCTATGACTCACTTTACTTACTTAACTTAAACGTCTCATAAAACTAGAATTTGTCTAGAATTTCAAGCAAGAAAAAGTGATTCATGCTATTACGAAACACTAAAGTCTGCTTAGCAAGCATTTTACACACTAACCTTGAATATAGAGGGTTATTATGAAAATCAAGGTGACATTGAAACTGCAATGGGTTTATTTTCATGTAGCCGTCAATTTTAACTACAGTTTATTTCATCGTTATCTCTATAATCAAAAGAAATTGTACTACTGAATAACATGGACATTTGTCTTCTTGAAATGGAAATACAAATTTATTTTATCTGTAATTTATGTAATAGAATAATTCACCTTGATTTGGCTTACACAAACCTAGTTTTTCGACTGTGATGGGTAACTTACTCGCTGGAACACGATAGCTTTTAAACCAAGCCACGGAGTACAAATAAAGATACTTCTTTCTGGGAAGTCGGTTATAAAGGACACATAATGTGAAAAAGGCCGCTATTTCTCCATCTGCAAAAGTAGACTGGTAGAAAACGCCCAAGGCGTTAAGTCTGCCGTTATACAGTGTGCAAAAAGTATTCAATAAATAAATGAAAAGAGAACAGGAAAAGCCATAAATTAACAAAAAACTTGTACACAATAAATCAAGTAACATTTTAAAGGCCCCGATCGACTAAGCAGTGTTGCGTAGGCTGAGTAATTCCTCACGCAACGCAACGTACTTGGCACACTTCCAGCAGTCCGAACCTTTGTCTGTCTGTATGTCTGGGCCTTTGTTTTTGTTATGAGGACACCCTCCCACGTGTTTGTAATGCAACTTACTCATAAATGTTTTATTTGTGCTTAGGATGTCAAGCCACACTGTTTCTCCATACTAATATAATAAAGAGGATTTTTTTTTTGTTTTTATGTTTGTACCCTTAAAGCTCCAAAACTACTGAACCGTTTTGAAAAATTCTTTCACTGTTAGAAAGCTATACTTTTCCTGAATAACAGAGACTATATTTTATCCCGGCAATAGTAGTTGTTTCCACGGGACGCGGGTGAACAGCTAGTTATTTATAAGAATACTTTAGGCAAAGGCTGTTTTCACCATGAATTAGCCATGCATCGAACGTTTATCAATCGACGCCAAAGTTCCTAAACAAGTTCAGAAACTGTACACAGAATGAGATGACGTAGCGCAAACAGAGTAAAATGGAGCCAAGCTTAAGCACTGTCGTGGTCGCTTTGTCATGCTAATTTGTAACCTGATCATTCCTCGCTTGACTTCATCTGATACCTGTTGAACTCCAGAGCCATTAAAAATACAGTCAAAGTCAAAAATGTTTATTGAAAGTAGGCTAGTTTTAAGCACTTTTTACGTCAAAATTACAAAAGGACAGCACCCCTAAACCACCTTTCACTACTTCCTAGAGTTATGGCTAGGAAGAAGAAACGGTAAAGAACAAACTTCCCAGCAACATAGGTGTCTATTACAATTTAATTTTAATTAAATTACAACTGTACAGTACAAAATTATTTTAAATTATATTTACATATTATGTATTTGGAAACCGAAAACAAAAAAAAAAACACTTTTTGTCCACGTCAGATCCACACTATCAAATTCCTGGGCTCAAAGATAAAAGCCATGTTCAAAGTAGAACGTACGCAAATCTACAAAGGGTTCTTCAGGATTAAAACGATTTAATTATTCCTAGAAGCTTGTTGGAACAACCTTCTACCGATTAATTTTATTCTGCTAAGGATTATCCCTCTTTGTAGTCGGCGTTTTATTTGATTCAGTTAATGGTAATCTTTTATTTGATAAAGTTAATCTTTGGAACCCTGAAAAATGTTACTAAAGTTATATTTGAGTGATAACGCTTTTAAAGAAGATCAAACGATGTTAAATATTGTCTGTCTAACTCGATGGCAGAGGGGTTTCCATTCGATCAATTCCTATTTGACACGTATCAAGGGGAACATGAATCCCAAGCATGGAGAACAAAATGACTAGCGGAGATGACAACGGAAAAACTGCCAAGTAGCGCGCCAAAATGCGGGTGTTCGGGGAACGAGAAACGTAATTCTCTCCGTCTTTATACGCCTTCTTTGGACCCGCCCATTTTTTTGTAACACCAAAAATCGGTGACAGATGTCTCAAAGAACCCAAACTCCTCGTTAATTCACTCGTAACTGATCAATTTGGTCATGCCCACCACGAGTATTTGACCTAGAAAAAGGCACCTGACCTACCTGCATTATAGCATCTCTGCTCTTATTTCCTTACTCCGTTATCCTAAGCGATTCCCCCAGCCGATTCGGGGAATACTCCAACATTGATCGGATATCTATGGAGAAGGGTGGTAACTTCCTGGACATTAGTCATCCGGCTCCAGACTGACACTCCTGTGAATGAACGGATCTAGGGTACCTATGTGTAAAGTCTAGACTGGATTCTAGACGCAATTGTTATTCAGGACACCTTTAGGTTTGAACTGTTATGAACAGACGCGACTATCTTTTGATTTACATTGTACCTTCAGAAGTTTTATCAATATTTGTTATTTTCCACGCTGTATACAATATATAATCTTCTTTTCCAGACTTGTATACAATTACTTTTTGTGTTATATTTACGTGTGATTTGTAATAAAATGAAGCTTTGTGCGATCTTGAAAGGTCTTGATACTGCGATAGTCAAATAAGATTGGTATTATTGTTGTCACCTTTGCACGGTTGTCAGTTGACAATACATGTCTCATTTATAGCACTTTCCATTTATTTTTTAGACCTCTGTGTAACTTGAATTCAAAGACTGTTAACATTGTGCTGTCTAGACTTTGGACACGTTTTCTGTAACACTCAAATCACAGAATACTATAGTAAATATTCTTAGATAAATTACATAATATATTTTTACCAAATTATAAACACTTAGATTTATTAAAACTAATAAAAAGTTTATTCCATAACATGCTATTTTATCCTTTGTCTTCCAGACAACCTTAAGATGTCATAAAAACAGCAAGAAAAAAAATATCTTTATTCAAAATTATTTAAAAAATCTTTCTGGAAGTGCCTTCACGTAACACAGTAAACGTTAAACTATAACTCATAAGACAAACATCTGTACTGTAGGTACAGATTAGTTTCTCTAGATAGGTATATTTTATATCGTAATACTAAGCCTGAGCGCACATTGCTGACTATTTAGTCAGCCCTTTGTAGGCAAAAAACATTTTAACAAAATCATGAGTTCAATCAAAGTTTTTGTCCCGGTCTGATTCCGAACAAATACCTAAATGTTTCTACGTGTGTGCTTCCATTCATCTTCATACTTATTTATGAACAACTAGCCACCCGCTATGGTTTCGCAGGGGATAACAGTATTTCTCCACTATTTAATGAATGTTATTATACATGTAAACCTTCTTCTGCAATCACTCTATCTATTAAAAAAAGCCCATGAAAATCGTACAAAGGGACAGGGGGACATAGGGACAGAAAAAGCGACTTAGTTTTATACTACTATGTAATGAAAATCAACTATCGGCCGACTAAATGTTTGTAGTGTGCGCGGTCTAACTGCTGTGCCCCTAGACGCGCCGTCTCCACAACCAAGGTCGGCCAGTCACGCCATATCTTGTACCGAAGACTATGGTGCCTTGAATTATGACTTAAGTTTAGCTCTAAGATTAGTCAAATATATCATTTGTTTTTCTTTTCTGGTAGATTGTTTTTTATAGCTTACTTGAGCAAAGTTTTTGATATGTTCTTATTTATGACGAATGAGATGATGTGGTGATAAAGAAAGTTTCATTACCTTGACATTTCTTCAAATAAAACTTGAAAAAAATAGATGATTTTCGAGAAACCAAACCGATTTTACGCTGTCCTCGAAGGGGATCGTCCAGCGGCGCAGGATGTATTAAAATTCACAAGCGTTTGCGCAAACACAGGTGCACTCTCTGTTCCCTCACTCTCATAGCCCAATGGGACGGCAATCGAACACGACCGGAGAGAGATCAAGTGCAGGACTCAGCCCTTCACGTTCTTTTCAAGGTTCAAATGTTCTCCTTGTGAACTCAAAATTATTAAAAAAATGCAATTTTAGCAATGTAGTCTCCTCAGTTTTAATGTAAAAATTCTGAAAAGATCATTTGACATTTTATCATTAAACTGGACGAAATTAAATAAAACCACCTATTTACCGTTTTATGAGACCGATACTGTAATAAAGTTTATATAAATAGGTAAACGCCGACATAATGAACTTTATTGTTAGGATGGCAACAATAAAATATGGAAGCGAGATGAACTATAAACGGCTTTTATTGAATTTAATATCGTACAGCAATATGCCAAGTTTTATTTCTTCTTGACTGAAAAGGGCATATTTTCCGTGTATTGGAATGAGATGAGATAGAATATCCTTAATTAATTCTTCCGTGTTTCGGAAGGCTCGTAAAATTGGTGGGTCCGGCTATAGTTTAAACATTTTTGGCAGTCGTTACGGGTAGTCAGAAAGCCAGAAATTCTGGCAACCAGTTTTACCAAGGTATCTGGTTGCCCGGGTTAATGGGATGAGATCGTCCCATAGGCATTTGCTCCATGTAAAACACTGGTACTCAACGGCATTCAGTTACACTCGAAGTCGACCTTAATTTTTTTTTAAAGCTACGTGCTTGGCAAAAATTAAGCAAATAATGTGCCTGAAGACAGATTTATTGACGAATTAATACAGTTAAATTAACATTATTTTAACATTGGTATTATAATTCATACTGCAGTGAAAAATCTCAGCGGCCTACAGACCCAGTTACGTGGCCATGCATGCACGTGTTTATTATTCCAAAATGATTGTTTACTGTACAAAATACTGGTTTAAACCCAAAATGTTCACTTATATTTGGTTTATTTGTTACATTATTTGTAGTTTTAAACTCCGATTTGTTTGAAAAATGTGTCCTTCAATCAGTTCTAGATATCGTCGAATACCTTAGTATCTAATTTCGAGATATCATCATCATCAACCTAAAATAACATAAGGCTTTTAAAGCACGTTCAAAATAATTGCAGAATTAAGATCTGTGCTAAAATATTAATATTATGACTCAAACCTATACAACCTACCTAGTTTGAGTTAGACAAACATTCTTTCTTGCTTACACGATAACTTACTAAATACAATAACAGTTTAAACACAATTGAAACTTGATTGTCTATACATTATCCATTAACTTAAAAAACAATGGTGTCCAAAGTTAATTATTTTTAAGTCCCAAAGCCTTGCACAGTCCGGCTTAATGTCTCTTTTTGTCACTGTCAATCACTTCCCGTTTTGGCGAAAAATATAATTTCTGAAAAGCGTATAAATCATCATCCAAAACGGGTGAGATATACCATCGAGTTTTAACGCTTGATAAATTGCACTTCTGATTGACAGACTAATCAATTTTTATTATTAACAAGCGACCTGCAATGGCTTCACACGGATATAAATTGTATGACCTGAGCCTTCCTCATGAAATATTCTGTGTTTTGTGAAAATTGTGCGAAAATCAGTTCAGCTGTTTTCGAGACTGAGGACAGACAGACACGACGATAGAATTTGTCAGCTAAACCTTCCTCATGATTTTTTTTATTTATTTGTGTAAATTGTTCAGTAGTTTTTGAGATTGACGACAGACAGGCGCCATATTGGATTTTTTATTATAAGAATTGCTGATTTTGTAATCGAATACGTTTTAATGTTTACTTTTCATTGTCCACAGGTAATATTTGGTAGATGTCAACGAAGTTTTGCCGACAAATGTGAAGGTACTTTGGTCAGTGTGTCAAGGGCGAGTCTTAAATTACCGTATTTTATATTGTTGTAAATTTTAGCGAAAGAGTAAACAATTTGTTTCGTGTTTTTCGATACTAACCTTGATGCTGAATTTTGAATAATCCTTGGTTTATCGTGAGAAGTTTTTGGATGGATTAAGGCTAATTTAATTTGATTATGAAATACATATATTATATACTCTACTTCTTGCATTATTTTGATAAAGACTAATATGTTAGAAGACTCTAAAATGCAAAATAATCAAATCTCAAAAATCATTTATTCAATTATTAATTAAACACAGCATTTTTCGAACATCAGGATTACATGAGAGAGCCATAAAATTAAACATTAATATTTCACATTCTTATAACTTTATATAATATGAATGTAGTGCATAATATGCGTTTCTATAAAACAGTTATTTAAGGAAATATTAATATTCGATACGGATTTATGCATCGTAAATTAAACACAAGTCAGCAATTATGGAATAAATTTGACAGATAAATGGTTGTACATAATTCACTTTTGAAATTAAATCGATATCGATATTCAGAATTATATCACATAATAAATTATGGTTAACGCAAAAATAAATCAATTCAGCAATTAATAATATAATCTAGCTTTCCAAAGAATATATAATTTTAGCGATTATGAATATAACTCACTAGCTTCCGCCCACGGTTTCACCCGCGTCCGCCTCTGCGTCTGGCGTCTGCCCGTACCGGGATCAAATATAGCCTCTGTTACTCTGGAAAAGTGTGTCTTTCCAATAGGGAAAGATTTCTTCAAATCGGTTTAGTAGTTTCGGAGCCTTTTAGGTACAAACAAACAAACAATATAAATGTTTCCTCTTTATTATATTAGTTTAGATTAACACATCAACTTTATTGCTGTCAGATCAATTCGGTTCCGTAATAACTTGTTTAAATTAATTAACACTGATTTGCAAATCAATGCAAATTATAATTTCACCTTCACTATTATGATAACCAATTAGCTTTCTAAATAAACCATTTCATTTATGTAAGTTGCGGAAATTGTGGATTATCTGCCATTTATGACGCTTTAGCTTCATTATAAGATACCTGTTAATTTTAATAAAGTAAATAAAGCTTAAATATTAATTTAGATTAATCTCGACTTACGCCCTATATGGATTGACGATAAAATGTCAAAATCGGTTTATGTTCACAATAATATCGGTAACCATGTGTTATCAAAGTTCAATAATATGTGCCGATTACAATGCTACAATTACATATTGCAAGTTTGGTAGAAAGGACCTATTAATATAAATTACGTTTATCGAAATCAATAATTTTAAACGCGTACAGCCCTATTCAAATAAACGGCCAACAAATGAAAAATAACACAATATCTTCCAAATTCAATTTTTAAAATGAGAAATGACGTAACATAAACGGTTTGTGATCCAAAATGGCGGAAAGTTGATAATAATAAAACGCAAAGGCATTTAATTTTACAGCCTTATATTAGCCGCTTTAGGCGTGTTATGTCAAAGTCAAAGTCAAAGTCAAAGTATTTATTATTTGTAAAACATAGGTATACATAAAGTGTAGATCTTAAAATTAAATAAAATAGTGCGCTATGTTCTGTCTATGGTGAGACGTACAAATATAGTTTGGACTACGTACTACTTAAAATAAGAATTTTTTACAATTACATCTAGAATTAAATTATATCAAAATCTAAATTAGTCATTTAAGAACTCATCGACCGTGTAGTAACATTTCTCAATTAGAATTTTTTGCAATGTTTTCTTAAATTTATGGAGAGGTAGTATTTTAACCTCATCTGGAATTTTATTGTAGATTCTCGGAGCGACGCCAAAGAAACTTTTCTGCATGAGAGATGTTTTACACCTCGTGTGACACAGCTGATGTATATATTTAGCTCGCATAGGAGTTTTTCTAACATCCGACAGTTTAGTGAACAAGTGCTGGTTAGTTTTAACAAATAATGCAGTTTCGAGAATATATAATGATGGCAATGTGAGAATTTTAAGAGATTTAAAAAAAGGCGCGCAACTGTCTGTTACTTTTAATTTACACATCGACCTTATACATCTTTTTTGCATCCTAAAGACAAGTTCTCTATCACTGGACTGCCCCCAAAAAACAAGCCCATATCGTAGAACTGAACCAACTAGTCCGTGATACGCTGTTAGAAGCGTTTCAATATTAACAACCTTTGACAACTGAAAGAGTGCATATGCAGCTTGGCTCAGTCGCTTGCATAATTGTTCAGTGTGAGGCTTCCAGGTTAGCTTATTGTCTATTGTAATACCCAAGAATTTTACACAATCGGCTTCTTCTATTTGGTTGCCTTGATAAGATACATTTACAGCAGGATGTTCGCGTCGCTGGTGGAAGTGCATTACTTTTGTCTTTTTCAGATTTATAGCTAAGTTATTTTTATTGAGCCAGGTAATAATTTCCGAAAGTGTATCATTAATATCTGTTTGGTAACTATCAGGATTATTACATTCAACTACAGCAGTGCTGTCGTCTGCAAATAGGACCATTTTCTGTTCTATAGCTTTTGGAAGATCATTGATATAGATCAAAAATAACAATGGCCCTAAGACGCTACCTTGAGGCACTCCATAATATAGGCGTCTGGGTCGGGATTTATATGTTGTAATCAATTTAGACTTATGACAAATTCTAGTAACCTCTGTGCACTGATATCTATCGCTTAGATACGATTCTAGTAGTTTCAACACATTTCCCCTTACGCCATAGCCATAAAGTTTTTGTAGCAAGATCTTATGATCTACATAATCAAACGCCTTAGTCATGTCTGTGTAGATGGCACAGATAGGTTTTCCTTTGTCTACTGATGCTATAATTTTAGATATGAAGTCGTATATTGCCATATTAATTGTTGTACATTTTCGGAAACCCTTTTGTTCGTCACAAAATAATCCGTACTTTTCAAAATACGAGTAAAGAGACTGATAAATGATTTTTTCTATTACTTTTGATAATATTGGGATTTTTGCAATTGGCCTATAATTCTTTATATCTGTTTTTTCATTTCTTTTGTGTAATGGTTTGATAATTACGCTTTTAAGACTATTTGGAAATACGCCCTCGGTTATGCACAGATTGATTATATGGGTTAACGGTGGTGCTATTACATCCTTTACATATTTCAAGACTTTAGTTGACACACCATCATACCCAACTGTATTCGTGTTTTTTAGGCCATTTATAGTTTTGATTATATCATTATCAGACACAGGTAACATAAATAGCGATTTTAATGTAACATTTTCAAAGTTATTCGGTATATTATTAGACGAGTCATTTTTTATATTATGTTCAATGTCATCATATGAGTTTTCTACCATTTCTGGTGAGCGCAATTTCGTACACGTAAGTAATTGAGTGATGTCAACGTTTCGTTGGTCAATTTATTTCTTTTGTTGAATGTTGACAAAAAAGTATACTTGTAAATTATTGAGAAAAAAATGCGTTATTGATTCTTGGAGTTTCGTGTTTTATAACCGTGGCCTACTTGTTTTGTAATGTATTGCAGGAAGAGTTTAAGGAAAATGTGTTTTGTAAAGTGTTGTTTGTTTTGCTATCTTTTAGTCTCCTCTTGTTCATGTCTTCTCATTGACAATCCATCTTTCCTGCGGTCTTCTTCTCCCTCTCTATCCTACTACATTTATATTGTACTAGCTGGTTTCCCGCGAATACAGGGACGAAATATAGCCCATGTTACTCAGGGTCAAAGTCTAGTTTTCCAACAGTGAAAGATTTTTTTAAATCCGTTTAGTAATTTAGGTAACAAACAAAAAAAAACTGTTTTCTTTTTATCATATTAGGCAGTACAGATATCTTTTACAAACGTGGGTGTTGCCCACGATTCTTACATCAAAACTATTAGTTCAATTGCCTAATCCCAGCCCGAGATGAAGGCTAAATCTTTTCTCTGCAACGTTATTTCCAATTGAAGCCAATGTCACTACCGAGGTTAGTCATATGAATGGAAGATAATGGCTTCCCAGGTCTTTACAATACAATATACCTAGGCACATTGCCTCAGACATATCGTTTCTAGGCTGAACTACAGGTAGAGGAAAAAAAACAAAGATCCAAATGAATTGAGAACCTTTCTCCTTTATAGGAAGCCGAAAAAATGCAGTTTATGAGAAATGAACTGATGATATGATTAAACCATAGACGTAATGACCACGGTTTTCTAGCTATGTATTAGATATCAAACCATCCGGACCATTAACTGTAAACAATTCCGGAAAAACGTAAAGCTATACTACCTATGCTATACACTTTGTGGTTTCTTTTAAATGATGTCGTTAAAACTCTTAACTGCATTACGGGATCCTTTCGTAATTAAAAATAGCTTAAATGGCATCTCAATTTATTGAGGAAATGTGACCAGTGACGTCACATACCATGACACTAAAGCCCAACGTCAGTTTTATTAAAAGCAATTCGGTTTACTATGAATTTTTACGTTTTTGCAAAGTAAATAGTAGATTAAATAAAGTAGAAAATAGACCTTTGTGTTGTCGGTGAACTTGTGCCCAAATACTTAAGTTATGCTTGGTACAAATGCGTACATTGGAACGCCTAGTCAGTACAAAGCTTTAAGTACGCGAGTGGCTTTCCCAATCATTTTGTCCTTCTTAATAAGAATCTGTCTAGCCTTTAGGCTATTAGACTGGCGACGAGAAGCCTTGAATATTCTGCCTTCTATCACTATTTACGATTCTCCGTTTGATATAGAATCTAGATTACATAGAGAAGTTTAATTGATCTAACAGTATTGGTTTTATTTCACAACACACCACTGGAATCAGATTAAGTACCTTTTCAAATATTGAATATGATTTTTTTATGATTCGGATTGGAATGAAATTGACTGAAAATTTTCATTGCGCGTAATCCACGCGTACTTTTGTTAAAATCGCTAATTTAGCGTGTTATCAAAGAATTTCATTTTTGCTTTATTGGTCTTTTAAATAGACTTATTTTATTTTCTACATCCTTTGCCAGTGATTGCCATCATAAAAATAACGTGAGACAATAAAAGAACAAACAAGTAAATAATTATGATTTATTACAGCCAAATGGAGCTTACAACCTGAAATATATTTCATTTTGATGACTTACTGTTATTTCCTCCGAAACACAGTTTAAGTACCTCTTAAATTTTTCTTTTAGCTCCGAAATCGGCAAATCATCATCCGCCTAGCCTTTTCCCAATCAGGTTCGGGCCGCCTTACATTCAAACTGGTACAGCTGAGCACCAATGTTTTACAAGGAGAGTTTGCCTCTCTGACCTCTTCAACCCAGTTCCCTGGGCAATCCTTTTTCCCTTCGAAGACTGGTTTTCAGCTATCTGGCATCTGACTACCCGTAACGACTGCTCAAGATGTCCAAATGACAGATCCGACCCACCAATTGACTAAGACTCGGCTATACTTTTTTCAAAGTTGCAGGCAAAGAAAACATAACTATCAGTTTGTATGTTTGCAAACAAGAATAGACCTTGGCAATAGCTAAAAACAGGCCTTCACTTGATACGGGTGTATAACTGTTACAGTTTTATTAATCGCACTCATAATATTGACTGTGACATTGAAACCAGTGGCTTAATTACTGAACTCTGACCTTGACCTTCATTGTCATTTTAATTACATACGGTAGTTTTCTCGATGTGCTTGCGCAACTATATTTTATTGCGGTTATTGAGATGTGTGAAAGATTAGATTGGTTGTGTATCGGATTAGATATGTTGGTCATTTGAATAGTTTGTTTCTCGTGGTTTTATCCGTGTTTCGGGTGAACTTCTACTGTACCAAGATAAAATATAGACTATTTCACCCGGGGCTCGGGGATAGTGTAACTTTCCAACAGTTAAAGATTTTATCAAATTGGTTCAATATATTCTGTAGATTTTGATTCGATAAGAATTATGTGTTTTCAGTTGTTTTGTGATGAGTTAAAGTTGCATTTGTCAAAAAATCATGAATAACAAAACAATATTTGATGTTGACCAAAAACTTTATTTTAGTATTTAACGTTGATGATATTGTAAAATGTTTGATTATAATTAAAGAAAAAGTTGTCGTTATAAATCCGTTCCGATTTATAGGTTTGATTTTGGATTTATTTTATTACCTACTCGTAAGTTTTGAAATATGTTATATTTGTGTAGTTATTAATATTATTTTACAAGAGCCGTTTCGAAACTCCTAATGGTCTGATTTTGCAAGAGATTAGACGGATCGTAAAAAATAACACGTCAGTTGATTTTCTTTCCAATGTCGAGATTCTATTCATAGATCTCTTCAGTTTCAGTTCATCGTAGTACGTCTCAGTTGACCTAGATGGCGTTACTTGTCTACAAATTTTCATCAAACAAAGAACAAAGTTTTTTCTGATAAAATAATAACTACAGACGAACTTAAATTCTTTTACGGAGCGCCTGAAGTTTACAAAGTAAAACTCGTGGTCAACTAATTAACATATGTAGAAGAAAAAGGTAATTATGTATCCTCGTGCTTATAAAAAAAAACCGGCCAAGTGCGAGTCGGACTCGTGCACGAAGGGTTCCGTAAATTACAGTTAAATCAACCTATCTCAAAAACTATAAGAGATACTTTGATCAAACCAAAAATCGTTGAAAGAGTTAATTAGCATGCATCACCTCTATTTTTTTTTAGAATTTTATACCCCGTAGTTATAAAAATAGAGGGGGGGGGACATACTTTTTACGACTTTGAGAGCTGATATCTCAAAAACCGTTCACTTTAAGAAAAATGTTTTTTAGAAAACTTTATATCATTTTAAAAGACCTTTCCATTGATACCCCACACGGGTATGTACATCGAAAAAAAAAATTTCATCCCTCAGTTACATGTATGGGGGGCCCCACCCCCAATTCTTTTTTTTACTATTTAGTGTCATATTTTTGTAGCGGTTCATACAACACATATTCCCATCAAATTTCATCACTGTAGTACTTATAGTTTCCGAGTAAATCGGCTGTGACAGACGGACAGACGGACAGACGGACATGACGAAACTATAAGGGTTCCGTTTTTGCCATTTTGGCTACGGAACCCTAAAAACTACTTAGTCTGTCCCCACGGTTCCATCTACGCCTCGAGTCTCACGAGACCTACTTCCCGTACCCGGATAAACAGTATCAAACAGACAGTCAGAGTCACTTTTGCATTTACAATATGAATAAGGATAAACTCAAAGCTTTCAGCCGTCAAAGTAAAGTGGCAATCAATTAAAATAATAGACAATCAATCAATTTAATCAAGTAGCTGTTAAAGTTATAAATCAGTTAACTTGTATTGGCAGTTAGAATAACCGCACACTGCAGACTAAAAAGTTGGCCGACAGTTGACCCGATAGTTGGCAAATATTTTTTTTAAAGAATATCTTGATTATATTCAAAGTTTTTAGTTGGTCTGATGCCTGCTAAATACCTGATCTTTGTAATGTGCGTACTACCAGCCATCTTCATATTGAATTACTATCCGATTTTCCGCGGTTTCAGACGCGTACCGGGATAAAATATAGCCTATGTTACTCGCCGGTAATGAGCTTTGTGATGGTGAAATAATTTTTTAAACGTTCCAGTACTTTTTGAGTTTATTTATCACAAACAAACGAAAATACAAATTCCTCTTTATAATATAAGTGTTGATGAGCCCAAACAAACTATCGGCCGACTAAAAGTTTGCAGTCTGCACTTGAGTTCAAGGCCCCGTTGGTTGGCCGTGACTCCTGATCCCGAATGGCTTTCGGCTATGCTGCACAGCCAATTCCTAATATGTACATGTCTACCGTATAAAGCGATCATAGAGGCGTGTTTAATGACGCTGCTCAGTTCCTCATAGTTTATGGTAATATGGCCGCTGTAGGTTTATGATTTTCCTGTCCATACTGCTAATAAAACCTATACTTTTGAGATATGAAATCGCTTTTTTTTGCGAAGACGTTCCATTTTTAAACTGACGCAAATAGAGGGTTGTTATAAGTTTGACTGCTATTTGTCTGTTGGATTGTAGCTCTTCAACGGAAGAACCGATTTGAATGCGATTTGTTTTAGTTGAAAGCTGGTTTTCCAGTGTTATTGCTTAGGTGTGTTTCATCAAAATCGGCTTAACCGTTTTAAAGCTATTACCTGTTTTGCCAACAACGTCAGGGATCTGCTAAACTTAGATATTTATAGCCGTCAAGTTCGCTTTGAAGATGTTATTTTCTCATATCCAGAAAAGGATCGTCGGGACCTTCAAATAAAATGGAGTGAGCATTTCTGAATCGATCTCCGCCATTCCTTCTCAAAATTGAATTTCCTCGGTAACGCCACGTTGCATGGCATCCGCCGAGTAACCAATGTACCCACGAAGGAGAAAAGACTAGCGGAGATGCCCTAACGCAGGTAGGTCACGCGCCTTCAGGTAGGTCAAATATGTCACGACTACGTCACGGCAGGCGTGGCTGGACACCGCCCATATACCGTCCTTTACATCAAACTGACATCGTGTCATAGTTGTATTTTTACCACAATTTCAACAGATTTTATTTGTTACTCGATTAAAATGATGAAATGCGCTATCATTAATTGTAGAAATTGCTCAGGATCCAAACTCAAACATACCATAGGATAACATTTCACGTGTAAGTAATATTTTAACTTTAAAACATTTTTTTGCTAGAGACATCTGTCGTCGAATAGCTGCATTTCTAGAACCTCTAAGTGAATTTGTATTATTTTCGTGTCAATCTTGTATCAATGTATATTATTGGTACCAATTTTTGCCTTAAAAAGCGGCTTCATTTTTCCTTGCATCCTACAAGTTTTTTTATAGATTATTTACAAACCAAAACATATGATATATTATCATGAAAATTTTATATTATAAAAACACCATCTTTCGGTAAGTAGTCGACTTACGTATATTTGAAGTAAAATTGTGTTCATCAAGACAGAGAGACCCGTTACAAAATTAAGTGCTACCAGACATCGAAAATGCAATCACCCATTCTTAAAAAGGGTCTTATTTAAAAAAGCTGCAATTATCTTAAAATTAATCATAACTCTAACTATGTAGATTTATTTATATTCATCACTAGCCGTTTTCCCGCGGTTTCACCCGCGTACCGTGGGAGCTACTGCCCGCACCGGGATAAAATATAGCCTATGTTACTTGCAGATAATATAGCTTTCTAATGGTGAAAGAATATTTAAAATCGGTCCAGTAGTTTTTGAGTTTATCCATTACAACCAAACAAACAAACAAAGTTTTCCTCTTTATAATATTAGAATAGATCAGCAATGTTTTACATAGGTATGTATACCTCTCTTGCCGTACATATTTTTTGAATGTACCTTTACTCAGAGCAACATCCGACTCACATAAAGTCTGCTACTTATTTAGTGGATGCGCCGTTATGATACAGTTGTGAAAACTCTAATTTGATAAACACTGTCCCTATAATTTTAATTCCCATTTTTCTTGCTGAATTTCGTAATGTGGCAACATCGAAAATAACAACAGTCATCGCAGCACGGTTCTAGAACAAATAGAACGAGTTTTCGTGCTTGTGATGCCATAGTGGCTAGTAGACGAACTAACACAATGCCATAAGTTGATACTTAAATTACACCATGGGGGTATTTTAGACCCGTGGTGAATAAAAATGATTTTTCATCGAGTCTCCGTTTAATGGTTCCTAGATACCTATTTCATTTCTGGAGGAGTAAATAAATTGTTGTGGGGCAAGTTCTCTACACAAAATAATACTTATATAACAATTAATTTTCTAACTTTTTATCTCTCTTTTTCTTCGTTCATTTCAAATGAATGCCTCTTTAAACTTTCTAATTGAATTACTATTTTAAAATAATTATTAATTTTGAGTACCTATTTACTTTACTTTTGAGTATGTCACTAGTGGTCGATGTTAGTTTAGGGTTAGATTTTAATCATCCTATTCCACGCTAGATGGATTTACAAAAAATGGGTGGCTTCCCATAAAAGGCGTATAAGGGTGGAGCACGGGTGGAGACAGTAACGTTCCTCGTCCCCCGCTCACCCGAATTTTGGCGCGCTGCTTTGTTAGGAGATTTTTCGTTAGGGCATCTCCGCTAGTCTTTTCTCCTCCGTGAATGTACCTCATTGTTTATTCAAATTTTCCGACAGCCGGGAGTGAGGTAAGTGGGGTACCATTCCCACGGGCTGCACCAGGCACCAGTTTACACCTGACCGAGTAAGAAAGGGTATTTTTTGAATTTTGACTCGCATTTGTGGGTCAAATTGAGGATTTTTCTATTTGGTTTTGTACGGGCGGTGTGTGCCTAAACAAATGGTAGGATTGTTTCTATATGTAGAGCATATTTCGGCTTATATTGTGACTTATAGAAGGTATGTTAGGTGTGTACATATTATGTACCTAGTGTAAAAGATGGATATATAAGCTGCACCACGGCAAAGGCTTATGTACAAAAGGGATTATACATTTATTTAATCTTCCTACTACATTATCTGCTCTGAAAACCTGGGATTTTTACTTGAAGTGCAGAAAATACAGGATTTTTTAATTTCGATAGGCATTTGTTTTTCATAAAGCTACCTTATTGTTTTTAAATCTTCATAATTTGTTTTGATGAAACTTGATAAGTAGATAAGACTGCAAGCATTAAATGTTAATACTTTTACTATCTGTATAATAAATATTATACAGCTGAAAAGTTTGTTTGTACGCGCTAATCTCTTGAGCTGTGACCAATTTTTAAAATTGTTTCATAGACACAGCAGACAGACTACTGTCGCAGGGGCGACAGCTTCAAGGTGTCGACCGCCCGAATCGGTTGCAACTGCTCGAGCGGATCGTGTATGTGCGTCCATAGAACTCTGCAGTTCACTGTGCAGTCAACAGCTTGAAGCTGTCGCCCCTGACTGCTTCAAGCGGTCCGTGTATTGTCGGCCTTAGAGCTTATTAAAACGAAAATGGCTAAACGCTTTTTATCCTGGCATGCGTAGTATATAAGCACTGGATGTTAGAGAAACTCCATCAGAAGCTAGTAAACCTTAAAGCCGCCAAATAAGTATTCAAAACCATAGACAATACAACAGGATTTCAAATTAACATACAGATTATCTTGTCTATTTATTTTCTAATAACCAATCAATAAATAATCACCTATTAAGGATACAATTATCAGCTTATAGCTATTAACGTAAATACTCTTAAGTTGAACATTGAACATTCATTGCAATTTGCAAGCTAATATTAACATAAATCCAGCTTCGACGTGATAATTAATATTTGATTAATAACCGTGTCTTTAATGTATTTGTAATCATTAAGATGGTTTATTTATTTTGTATTATGAGACAAGGATAGACGATATAACCTGTTTACACATATCTATACTTACTAATACAATAAAGAGAAAAAAACATGTTCTGTTTTTTTTTACCCTGAACGTCCGAAACGACTGAACCGATTTGAAAAATTATTTCACTGTTGAAAAGCTTCAGTCTTTCCGAGTAAAATAGGCTATATTTTATCCCGGTACGGGTAGTTAATAAGATGTACCTACTATTGACAAGTTTCATCAAAACGTATTCAGTAGTTCCCGCGGGACGCTAGTCAAACCGCGGGAAAACGGCTAGTCTTATTTTGAACGGGAAAGAATAGGTTTTAAAAAATCTTGTCAGTGATATAGCTTATTCATTATATCTTCTTTATCTTTATAAGAATAACATATAGGCTACTTTTGGTCCATATGCGGGAAATAATTCCCTCGGGTCGCGGTTGAAACCGCGGGCGGGCACTAGTATATTAATAAACAGATGAACAATATCAAATGGCCCTATATGTAAACTCTCTAATAAATAAATTAGCACATTCACATCTAGATAAATCTATAATCCAGCCTATATTTGCATTTGGGTCTATTTCTGAATCTGATTAGCCCACATCCCGGCCTGGCTTAACTAGTATTTATTCGTTCCAATTTAGACCTTAATCATTATTTGGTATGGACTCTAAATTGGATTTTATGTAATATAGACTTATGAAATATGGATTGTTTTATTCGATACTAGCTATTCTTATAATTGCTATATTGGACGTGGGTGAAACCACGAATTTATTAGGTAAAAAAGTGTTACTTTATCGCATTTAAAGTAATTTGGGGATTTTGATGAAAATTGGCAGTTTTGTGGCATATCAGAGTGACATATAAACTGCGATTTATCCATATGTGGGGGTGCGAAGCTAATCAACAATAAAGGGTTATTAATATTACATGATCGCACAACCACAAAACATTCCCGTATTTTAATACAAAAGATTTTACAACAATATCGGCTTTCCGATTATTCTTAACAAAAGAAAAATGCAATAATGCGGGTACTAGACACTTGAATAGCTGCATAATATTAAAATAATCTTCAGTGGTTTAATAATCCATTATGTAATGTGCATTTCATATGAGTAAAGTGTCGAAAATAATTTTAATTTATTTGAAAGTCAAGACGAAACTTAAATATAAAATGATTTTAAATAAAACACAAAAATATTCATATCATAAAATTTATATTTAATTATTGTTTATATTAATATCCTAATACATAATTAATACTTTCTCAGTTATACAATTATGTCATACAAATATTCTATCACATAACCATTTTATCATTTATTTATTTTACTAAGTATACTAGGAATTATTGATATGTTTTATATTCTAATATTAACAGTAGTTGTTAACTGTTATTAATTCTTAAAATTAATTATTATTTAATCTAAGTAAAGCTTATTTCACTAAAGGAATGAGAACTTTGTTTAAATAAAAATGTTATATGTTATTTATTATTAAAATATATTTTTATTCAATTAGTATGTATTTATTGAAGTTATATAGTGCAGCTTGTTAGTCAATAATAACAATTACAATTATATTTAATGTGTTTAAATATAAAGAATTGGTTATATTGTTATTTATGAAATTAGATTTACAAATTACATCAGTATTTATATATCTCTAAATACAATGAATTCAATCATAATTTCAAATGCAAAGCTTTTTAATTTGAAATCACAATCTCCGTATTTAAACAAAATATTAATTGAAGCAATCAATTAAGTTCTGCTCATTACAATTAATAGATAATAACAGTAATTTTATTTATATTTACTCATTAATAAATATAAACAATTACGAATAAAACATGACTTTGCAAACATGGATGTCCCTATTGCTTTTACATTTTTATCAAATATAAAGAATAGTATGACAATTAAACATACGTACTTAAGATTCGTAATTACATTCATATTAATGCTAATTAATATAATCAATTACTCTACTTAAGTAGATATAAGCATATCTTTGGTTAATTGCTTTACCTTAATAACTTATTCTTGTATGCAATATTATAAGATGCCTTACAATAAAGATACTTTAGACAGTATAAAAAAATATCACAACACACAAAAATATCACAAATTATATCCTAAACTTAATATTTATGAATACATTTGGCATTTCAAAATATAGTAAAGTTAAACTTTTAATCAAGCTTACAAAGTTAACAGGTGTTAAAAAATCCAATATTCAGCCACTTTTAGAGCTGGCAACACTTCTATATATGTTGACCTATCCCATTACAATTTTGTTTATATTTCTACCATATCAAAATAGACGGTTCTGGCATTGAACCTCTTAGGCAAAATTTCGACTAGACATGGTGATTACGACCTTGTAAGAAAACGTAATACACCAATGTTAAAATGCATTAAATTGAGCAATTAATCCAAGTTAAATCTCTTCACCAATTTAACTCTTGGACGTGAAGATGTTCAAGAACTTCGTCTTAATGTTCAGCAAGGTCGTGAAAGACCTCTTAACCTTCTTCTTAGGTGATGATTCAGACCTCAAGAAAGGTTCCGAGTAGGATTTCTGCATAACTGGCAGGCTTGAAGGTTCGGAATCCTTTGGAAGCTGGTACTTGTACTCCTTTACTACTTTTTCTTCAGATGGGTCATATCTATAGAGTACGGAGTATGTGCGCTTGACTTTTTTAGGCACCCTGGGTGTATTAGGTGCCCTGTCGCTCTTGCAGCGCTTAACCTTGTTCCTGCCATAGTAATCTTGGTAGCTATCAGCATCAACGTAGATAAAACGCTTTCCCAAAGCCAACTCCCTCTCTTTCTTCAAACTCTTCCACGAAGCGATGACAGATTCCCTTCGGAAGGTCTTGTTCGGGTTGTGACGGCTGATGCAGTAGCCCGGCTCATCTTGAATGTTAGACGTATCCTTCAAGGGAGACCCCCTCGGACTCTGGCTGTAGTCAATCTCGTAGTCATCTCTCGACACCTGGAATCAAATAAATCTCCTATAAGTAACTGCATAAACAACACTATCAATGTTAATCTGTAGCTGTCTCATAAACAAGTCCGAGTCAGTAATCTCGTGGATTATTTAAAGTATCAATAGCACGTAGGTACGTGACTGTCGGAACGTCCCTTTCTATTATTAATAGGGTCGTTTTGTACGTGCTTCGGGTTGTTCGTCATCAGAGCCCTTGCGGTGCCCACATGTCTAACGGCACCTGTCGTCAGCGCCATATGTCTCAATCTACAGGAACTTGGCAATATCAACCGAAGAATGCAACCGTGAAATGTCTCGGAAGCCCGATAAAAATGTCATATTTACAACTATTTATCAAATTGAGGACGCTCTCGATTTTTGACAAAGGCAGCTTTATAATGTAAACAGTTGACAAAGGTCGGACGATAAAAAAGTTGTTTGTAAAGATGTCCTTCGGAAAGCTTTGCTAATGTGTCGTTTGAAGTATTAAAAGCTTTTAGGTTAGCGACTCGCTTGCACAACTCTCTTGAGGTTTATATTCCCGTTTGTTACGAGGTTTAATTTCATCTTATTATTATGTAATATTTTTATGGTTTTCTTGGAATCTCGGAGTATGACGTAGGCTGTTCAAATAATGGGTCACGCAGAAATAGACCGGCTATTATTGGAGTTCATTAGAACATGGTGTAAACCTCACGTTGGAACTGTGTGGATCTGACTGCACTGAATCCGAAATTTAAACAAAATTAATCTTTATTTCAAAGTGTTATGTGGGATGATGTAACATGGTTAATGACTTGGTCAAAAAATTTAGGGCAGCACTCTTTAAACGTCAAATGCAACTGGTCATGTATTTACTCTATTTAAAATCTTTTCTCAGTTTTGTTATCCAATTAACAATATTTTTTCATGTAACAACAAAAAAAATCATGTTTCAATGTCCATTCGCACTGACAGGACAAATACTTGCTACTTTATATTTTGACAGCTCGTGTTGGATAACAGTTTTTTAATAGGTTACAGTAGAAAAAAACATTGCACTATTGCGAATTTAGGTCGCTACGTAAAATGGGTCATTTTTAAATAGTTGTCCTATTATCAGGGTTAGTTAACACGGTCTAATTAATATTGTAAATTAAGTCTCACGTTTGTAGGCTACAACTTTTGTTTTTCGTGTTTTATTTCGTCTAACCTTGTGCGTTTTTGTTTTCAGGTAATTTTTTACTGTCCGTCAGGGAGACGGGTCGTTTGGTGAGTGTGACGTATCCACGTTAGTCTGACGATGAGCGAGTGTCCCATTTCGTGCACCCGTTTTGTAATACGAAGTTAAAATGTGTTTAGTATTTCTGTCTCAGCGTGCATACTCAGTTTATTTGTGGAAGTTATTATAGTTGTGAAGGTGATAACGTTACTAAAAGGCACTGTTAATTTTGTCACAGGTTATTTTAGAAAACGCATCAGTATGTTCAATGCAATGTCTATTATTGTACTGCAACGTTTATTACGTACTATTACGTTTGTTATTGCACTTTTGATAAATTAAGGTCTGCGGAAGTTTCGACCTTCGGATATCGTGTTTATTTTGAACGGGAAACGTAAGTCAAATTGCAAATTAACTGATGTATTTCCCGTTTATTTTATGTTAACGAATGATTAAATTAGAAAGTAGAGTCAATTATAGTATCAGTGCTTAATCAGTTTATCGATCCATAGTAGTCGTAATTACGATTGTGCAGTCAAACATATTCAACAAAACTGCATGTTACCTTAGTTCACCAATCAACGAATTAATACATGTTTCCTTTATTAAAAAAATAAGATAAGAAATCAGTCCAGCACTGATTAATTCCATCGTTCATACGTTTAATGGAAAACAAACTCTCTCCACGTTATTTTACAGCACAGTTTTATTTCTCGTGTTTTTTTAGAGGTACCGTTAACTCGTATGTGCAAACTTCGTGCAAAAAACTCGGCACACATATTTTTTTTACATTTTACAGCTACGTTCATTTACATCCTCTTGTATTCATGCAATAATGTTTAAGCTAGACTTAATTATTAATTTCCTCGTTACTGTTTCTTAACGGTACAAAAATGAACGTTTTCTATAGAAAAGATTATCTAAATGTAGAGCTGGCCTCATTGATAATAAAAAATCACGGCGATCGAAAACAAACGCAGTCTGTTCGTAACGAATATAAATAAGTCTATTTTTTTACTGTTTACTTTTAACTAGTAAATGCAAGATATATTTAACAGTTAATGTAGCGTAAACACTGCATCGTGTGTAATTTACGCGATCGAGTCTGCGAAATCTGGTGTTTCTATTCTAATAAATCGATTGGGCAAACTGTGCCTATTTTTGTGTCCGCGAGTGTAGGCTATTATTAAACACTGGTTAGATACTACGTGATCTTTAGCACATAATTAGTTTGAATCGAATTGTTACTCTTTTTTTAACTGCAACTTTTCTTATCGATTGCAGACTGCTTTTTTCTTGGAGTTTTAGGTATCGATATTTTTTTTCTAAGAGGGTGATTTAATAAAATGGTTAAAAACCAATAAATTGAATTAAGAATAAAACAAATATTATTAGAGAGTGACGTATACAAGATTGTACACTGACTAACTGTATTGCCCACGCGCATTTTTTCGTCACTATGATTTTCCCAATGAGTAAGAAGTTTTTTTAATAAACATTGCACCATCAGATTTCGTCACTAGTAAAGTTAATGAACTCATATTTATGGCGTTTTTTACAGTTATAATAGTTCAAAGACAACCTATTAGATACTCAGCTACTGATGATTAATTTAGTAAGTCTTAAGCAGGTCATACTAAGTATGAGAAGCAAGAAAATCTTGATTCATAATTTTCAAGTAGCAAAGTGCAGGCAGATTACAAAGACACTGATAGATAGTTTTTAATTATTTTAATATATGAACAACTAATTTCCATCTGAAATATTGACAAATCTTTATATTTACACAGCCAACTTTGCATTATTAAATTCTAATGGCATTGATGTATCCGAAACATTTTTCATCGCGTTCCATTTTTAAAATTGTCATTTGTCATTATCATAGATCGCTGCGCTCTCCACTTTCGAAATCATAAACCGGAATGGCGGCGACGAATGACAACTATTAGATGGTTGTAACAACACGAAATATCTAAGCAGTCCATCCAGTTTGGATAACTCTAACTCCGGTGAAAGTATCCCAACGAAATTCGCTAAGACCGGTCTTTGAATTAAGAATACAGACTATAGACAATTGGCGCGAAAAAAATTGACAGCCGTTTTGACAGCTCATTGTTTGTTTGACAACCTATCACTTTCCAATATCCGTTATTATTGCTTACACTGACAGTTTTGAGCTTCTTAATCCGATAATACATTTGCTATCTGATTGTATCAAATTAACTATTCGTTTTAGAGATGGTTCAATTTAAAAAGATATATTACAAAATTATAAATGAGACGTTTTCGACGCTTGTAATAATATCGGAGAGGATCATACTTTTACATGTTTAAATAAGAGAAAGTAATAACTCAAATTACTTGAATTAAAATAAAGGTCACACAAAATTTTAAAATAAGATAACCTCTGACTTCAAAACTTTAACAGAACTAATCTTTATGATTAATCTGAAAAGCTTCTATCTGATCGATTTGGGCATTGATTAATACAGCGCTTACGACTCTAAATGTGAATAGCCATGAGACTGTTCTTAGGCGGCAATGTCAAGATCTTTGCCCACAAAAAGAACGTAATTCCATATTCAAACGGCGGACACGCACGCGCCGCAGTTCAATGACAGCGACCATAGACAAGTCAGTTGCCTTTTAAGCGCATTAGTGGCCATGCACTTTGCGTAATAGTTACCAATGAGTCTGTATAGGCTCTATTCAGCTATCTAAATATGTGGGCCTGTTTGTTATACCACTAATGAACATTTATGCTCACATTCCTGGAGTAACTTAACTATGCGATTTTAAGTGTACAGAGTAGTTTAGAAGTTTAACTTACCACGCTTTCCCAACTACCACCGAGGATGCTTTTGTCCAACATCTTGTCACACTTAATAATTCTCACTGAACAGTCCAAAAAAAAACACTTAGAGTAACTTTTTTTAAGTTACAAAAAACTTGTTGTAAATACGAGAGGTTACGCGTCCCGACTCACGTTGTCAACAGGGAATGCTGTGATTTGGCACAGTGCACACCTCGAGCTTTCCTGAACGACTGAAGCTCGGACGCTTCAGCGTCATATTTATAGGACGCGAGTGGGAAAGAGGGCGGGTTTCAGGAAGACGCTCCGTTACAATCTTCCACTTAACACGTAGTCACGCCTTCGTATTTAAAGGTGCAAGTAATATAGTTCGGGGAAGCCCGTCTAAAACTGTCTGCTGCTAGGAGTAATCCTGCACCCTACATTTCTATGTCACTTTATTAAAATTCTCAGAACGCCTCTACAAATTGAACCCAACACTTAAGCGAATATTAGACATTTAAATAAAACTACTTTTACGGATTTTATCGCGATACAGCTGTTTGTAACTATAATATCAAAACGACCAACACCTTAGTCTGCCCGTGACCATGAATGCTGTAAAGGATCCGAAACGTCGAGATTAAATAATATTAACATAACCGCGATATTTAAATGCCGCTGTACATATTTAGAACAAACTTCGTTAAGTGTCCGACGCATTACAAAGGTCTATTAACTCTTGTAATAGCTCTAGAAGTTATTTCCGTTTTACGAGCGCACGTAATGGGGACCTCACTACAGAATGGATGCACATCATATTTTTATGTGGCCGATGCTAAAACTGAAGTTAAGCAATTAGCTAGTAAATTAGTTTGGGGTTGAAACTCTGGGACGTGGGGGCCAAGTGCCCACAGACTCTTTCGAGAAATTAGTAAGCGATTAGTGGAGTCCACCCGTGACCAAAGGGCTGGCCTATACTTCGGTCAAAGGATATGCATTGCCATCCAGCGTGGCAATGCAGCCAGCCTTTTGGGCACGATCCCAGCTGACAGCGATGCGGATGAATATTTTGATACTTAGTTTCCCTATAATAAGATCATTTTGTAAAACTATTGAATAAAATTTACAGTTTGCTAGTAAATAATAATAATCTGAAAATTATTTTAGACCTAGCCCCCTTAGAATCGTAAAGATATCTACGTCTTTATTGGAATTCTGTACATTTATCGTCGTAACACAATACTACTACACTAAACACTTGCCTAAAAAATGAGAGATTATGACGTTGAAATA
This sequence comes from Helicoverpa zea, assembly GCF_022581195.2. Classification (NCBI taxonomy): domain Eukaryota; kingdom Metazoa; phylum Arthropoda; class Insecta; order Lepidoptera; family Noctuidae; genus Helicoverpa; species Helicoverpa zea. The sequence continues at coordinate 7,051,034 of NC_061476.1, forward strand.
AGGTCCGTTTTGTAGCCGGATTTTTTAGACAAGTGTTCAACAGATGTTTAAGTTTTTATAGTAAGGCTGTTATTGTTCTGCTTTGTAACTTTTGGTTCTAACTTCACAGTCGAAGTTCATACCGCAAATACAAGGTACCTACTTACTTTTTTATTTTGTTTAGCCGAACTCTTTAAACGGAATATTTATGTTACCAATCCTTTGAAGTTTTTGGCGCGAAAAAAACAAATTTTTGTATGTTTGTTTTCCCAAATGAACCTTTATACATAGTGTTACATGTTCAAAGCTCATAAAAGCCTTTTGTACTAAAACAAACGAAAGAGGATATGTTTCTCGTTTTCCGAGATCTGAAACGAATCTCGGAAAAGAACTATCAATACACTCAAGCATTATGTTTAAGAAGCGGTGAGTGATTGAGGAAGAATATTCTAAGAAACGAATAAAAATTATTGTATGACATCAAAGGAAAAGGAAACTTGAAAACTATCACATAATTTTATTTATTTATTTCAGGCATTCAAGGCACACGTAAAATATCATACACGTTTATAAATATTATAATAGTATCAGCAATTTAAATCTACATTTGTATTTTGTTCGGTTTTTGGTACCTACCCAGTCCAGGAAGATGCATGAGAAAAACCAATATTTAAATACTAGCTGCTGACCTAGTTTGCACATAAGTTTGTAATGCATGTGTTTTGAAAAATACAATTCAATTTTCCGTTTCCAAAGTGAAATCCCTAAGGCGATATCCCGTTGGGAGTTTTAGCACTAAAACGGTGCACTATGTTTTTAAAACGTTATCTTCTCATTAGAATTTCGTCATTATTTATGAATATTTCAGAAATCGATACCAATATATTTCGCCTACTACTTCTGACATTTAAATATATAAAAGACCCGTTTCACACCAATCCTTTTTTCTTTAAACACTAAAATTAAAACCATAAAAAAACAACCAGTTTTAACGTATATCAAGTTTAATGTAAACGCCAAACGGGGTAAAGTATGTGACCTTTTTACAGTACAGTTTACAACCTTCTTTACGAGTGTATCGGCCGGCCATATTGCGGTTTGATTTCAGTTGCATTCATGGAGAACAAAAAGACTAGCGGAGGTGTCATACAACAAAATCTCCTAAGAAAGTAGCGCGTCAATATGCGGGAGTTCGAGAGACGAGAAACGTTAGTCTCCGTCCTTAAACGCCTTCTTTGGATCCGCCCATCTTCATCATCATCATCATCATCATCTCAGCTATAGGACGTCCACTGCTGAACATAGCCCTCCCTTAGATCTCCACAGATAACTCCCATTTTTTGTAATATCAAAAACCATTTACAGATGTCTCAAAGAACCCGAACTACTCTTCAGTTCACTCGTAACAGATCGTTTTGGTCATACCTACCGTACCGTGTTTGACCTAGCTAGAAGAAGGCGCCTGACCTACCTGCATTATGGCATCTCCACTCATTTTTCTTACTCCGTGTTTCAGTTGCACTCCTGCGCAATGACGTCAATTCTGAAACCTTAGGACCGTAAACCGCGCTCTGTAAATAGTTGGTTAAGTGTTGCACTTGAAAGGAAAGCTGGTTTTAGTATTTTAAGTTCGGAGCTTTTGGCAGGAATGTATGCTGTTTTCTTTCATTGAAGTTTTTAATTGCTGGCTAGGTTCTTATCTTGAAATAATCTTGAAATTTTTTACGAACTTTTTTGTAATTTTCTTCTTAAGAAAAGGTCCCCATCAGCCATCACTATAAGGAAGGATATCATATTTAATCATCGAGACACCCGACCTCCATGACTCTCAGGTTGGGATAATTATGTAATAACGATAACGATTTTTTGAGAAAAAAAAACATAACCATTATGTATTACGGGTTCTGTTAATAAGCTAGTATTTAAAATACTCTAATAGAAACATAAATTTAATTAGTTTCTAGAGCTTTAAAAACTCATACAGATTATTTACACAATAATCTTGATAACTTTCTACCACACCATCAACTTATTAAATCCTCTAAACAAATTATCGAAACTACTTCTATGCATATAAAACTAACAGTTATTTATCCACTTTCACTGCTAGATAAGCGGTATATATATAGACGTCATGTGTACGTCAATTATACAAATCGATTCCGTTTTAGTTCGCATGGCTAACCGAACAGAGCAACCTCGGCCTGATTTCATATAAGTACGTTTTTATTTCACTTTAAAACTTGGAGCAGACGTTGAATTACGTCAGAACCTTCAGGGTTTACGGGTTCCAGTGATACTTAAGCTCAGTACTAAAAACTAGTGTGTCCGATAACCTAGCTTCTTTTACACTATGCATTGAAACTCCACAATCACCCCCCTTATTCGGGATCGGGGCAGCTTGTTCCCTTCTTCCATACTCTTCTGTCTGCATGACAAGGAGTAATTCCAAAAGCAGTGAAAGATCTCATGATTAGGTTTCCTGAAAAAGGTCAAGAGTGATACTCAATAGCAGTCGTTGTTAGAATTCTACGTCAGAGGCCGTCAGACGGATTTGGGATTACTCTGACACTAGAGCTTGTTAGGTGATTAAACCTGCAGCTCACATGATAATGAACAAGTTCATGATATGCAACCTGATATTTTGACACTTTAAATCAAACATAATAGTGCTAGCGACCAGATCAATTAATGAAACTATCTGTTTAAAATGAACATAGTACGTGACGATTTCTGCCAACACCTTCAGCATAAAGGCATGATTTAATGTGCCTACGCAAGTAGTAGACGTAAAGGATGCATTACAACAATTAGTACTTCACAAAGAATGATTTACGCGTTATAAAGCCGGGCTTTGTTCCGTTGGAAAACATCCAACATGGTACCAGTTGCGTAATTGCTATGTTTTTTCAACTCTCAACGAGTGTATTGACTTTGTTTACAGTTTATCTACCCGCAGATTAGGTTTTAATAATCCTTCATCTATAGTCTCTGGTTTTACTGTTACAACCTCGATTTTTGTACCTACCGTTACTGTAGCAACTAATATTAGTAATGATATTCTAATTATCCAAGTTCTTTTATTTTTTTCAACTGTGGTTTAAACTTGCTTTGTAGATAATTCTGCGTTAACCATAGGTACTGAAATGTTGAAGAATTTCTTTTCGTTTTAAATTCTTATCTAAAGCTTTCAACAGGTTAGAACTCGGTGTAATGCTATGAACATTTTTATTTCAGCTTTAGATAAAGTTGCATATCGTATTCACTTTTAAAAGAAAATGCATTTCAAGACCTTTGAGTATAAAGTCTTTCTATTCTGTTGCGAATTAAACGACGCTGTATAGAGTCTCATATTTATTTTTTTAATAATATCGCTTGTGGACCACTTTGACAAGATACACTGGTTTATTGCCCCATTTAACTAGGTATATGATAACCAAGTCAGAACTAGCCTTATACTTGCCGCCCATTAGTCAAATCGGTGATTAGGCAACTGAAAATGATTAGGTTATCATTAAAGTTTAGGTGCAATCATTTAGGTGCGACTCACCGTACGTTGCATGCAGTCACTTTTGTTCTGAGTGTTGCATATTTAGCATTTATGTAAACGCTATCTATCATAGTCCTAACAATACTGAAATCTTCCTTTACCACGTTATAAACTACAACTTCAAAGCGATCAAAAATTGCAATATAACGTGTTGCAGCAACATCTCATTGTTGCACTGTTGCTTATACGATAGTTATAAATAATATATTGACCTACTTCAGACCAATGCGGGTTGAGGCGACCCGCCAAATATATTGACAATTTCTTCGGAAGAAGTCATTATCTTGCAGTTGAAGAGCTAATTTTTTCCTTCCTCTGTCCCTGTTCTTCTTTTAAAGTAGTTATGTCTCGAGTTTTGCAGATTGTTGGTCAGTTTTACCTTTGGGGGTATTGCGTTACAATTAAGGATACCCAATACAATTGAAAAAGGTTAGGCAGATGATGAGTTCTTGCGTGATTTCTGAGCCACTTCTTAGAATTATTTTTCAAGTCCTGGTCATAGCAGTGTATGCAGGACTGCAATATTGAAAATTATCTGAAGATTCAATTCAGTTATGTATTAACTTGGATCATTGCCGCCATTAAAAAAATGCAACTTTACGTTATGGTGTCTTACAATAGGGGATTCCCTCTACCACATATTTTGCATCTTTTAAGTCAGGGTTAAAAATATTTCTGTTTATTTAAATGTTACGACAACATTTGTTTAGCTTTCTCAGAAGTTAAATAATAAGTGTATTTACAGAGCTTCTCTAGATGTTGTTTCTACGCAAGTAACGTGATTGCAAACAAAGTCTACGTTTCAAAATAAACCGTCTTGTGGTTCGCGGTGAAAATATTCGAGCAATTTTTTTGTACAGAGTTTTTAAAGGGTTAATGAACTATGTTTTTTAGATTTTATGAAAATCGAGAGTGTTTGAAAATATGAGAATTTTAATCAGTCGTGTAGCCATGCAGACGAATAAAAAATAAAAAAGACGTCATCAAAATGAACCATTTTCTGTTTTTTTTTAAAAGTTACTAATAACTTCTAAGTCTCCATGTTTCCAACTATAAGCGGTTCCATGAAACCCATGGTCTGTCACACTAGGACATAAGCTGACCCACTTAAACGCGACATTTGGACGACCAGGAATATCCTCAAAACTAATATTCCAGGAATATTGTTTTTGCTCCATTTCACTATCCATTTGAAGATGTAATTCAGTGAAAATGCTACATTCTGGATCTCTGGCACTTATTGTCCGTAACGACCCACTTTCATCATGTACACAATCTATTATGTGTGAACCAACATTTGTACCAATGTTGGCCTACATCCACCAACGTGAAATGCCAATTCGCTTCCGTTGTTTACAGTAGTGTTTCAATAAATATTAAGACTTCCCTTGAACTTTAGTTACGTGCAAAAACGTAATTGTTAAGTTTGGAGTTATTGTTATTTTTTTTTTCATTGAAATGTTTAATGGTGTAACTAATCGATATCTTTTGTTCCGATGGCAACTTCCGATATATTGATTGAATGGTATTTCTTCGAAGGATATCCAATGTTTTTCCTTGACATTCCGAAAAACTTCACTCTTTCTAGGGTAGGCTTTTTGATAGCATCAGAGTCTATGTACATTACTTTCTATAACTATCTCAACAGGAATACGGGATGTGATCAATAGTTCTCGTTAGTCACGGTGGTCCTACACCACTATATATGGTAGTATCATATTACTAAGAAGCTTAGACAGGTCCAAGTTTGGCTAAAGACTTCCTCAATCATGGACGCCTATTAAAAAAGCTTAACGCATGTTGTCACCTCAAATAGTCAGAAAGATAAATTAACCACATTTTGTCATTTGGACGGAAGGCACAGCAAATTGGTGGGTCTCAGCCGTCATTTGAACATCTTTGGCAGTCGTTATGGTTAGGTTAGGCTTGAATGTTTGACAACCAGTTGTCTTCGGAAACCCCCCTACTCGTTTAGCAGTCTCAAGTCTAAATTATACACAGGTTCTAATAACCCACAATTTCAATACCCTAGGACATACAATCAGAAGTTAGAACCCCGCATTTAGTGTGAAAACTTTCGTCTGTAAATGTCACGCTCTCTTCACGCGTCAATTAGTGTGGGTAACTGGCAGCTACTGGTTTTCATTTCTTTCTCTTTCAAGTGAAAAGTCTAGGTTAGGTCTGTCTGTAGGTAGTCAGTCAGTACGGCATGGATCTAGAAAATAAATAAGTCCTGTGACTTCGAAATGGGAGCGTCGTGTCTGACTTTTAAACGTGTTGTTTTTCACTTTTATTATTTGTCCCTGGACCTTGGACCCTGTGTTTTATTTACTTATCCTTAGATTTTATCACCCCACATAAAACCACCAGTAAAATATGTTTGAAAAATCTACAAATTAATATTGGACATTGATATTGGCATAAGTAGAAGTATGGCAGAATTATGTTATGTAGAAATAAAGTATACCTAATGCGACAATGTTTTGGCTTAAAAATATACCTCAACACGTCTAAACATATTCGCTTTAAAAAAACGCTTTAATTTAACATAATACTGTGAAACTATGAAGTATATTTTTTTAATTAACTTTAACGCGTTGAAAGTCCGTTAAGAATATATTATTGCATACTTTCTTGTATTTATAATATGAACAACGTCTGTTTCTCTTTAGTTTCTCAAGTGTGTGCAAAAATAGCCGAAAACATTGACAAGAGCCACATGCAATGGGCGTGCGTTCTAAATATATAGTTATTCAGAAAACTGAAGCTATAAATAAATGGGCCAATACTAACTTTAATATGATTTACGAGAAAGCTCAGTAGTTTTGTGGTTGCATGTGCTACTGCTGAGCTTGAGGTTTCGGTTCGGTTCTTGAGTTAGGTAGTTTAAAATCGTTTTTTTCTGCTTGACTTTTTTTTGAAGAAACCTGGAGTCTCGTCTACTACGCTTGTAATATGATAACAAGAATATTGTCTAATAGACGAGGAACTTCATAGACATCATAGATATGCAGACCTATGAAGGCCAAATTAAAATAGGCGTAAAAAAGAAATTTCCAACATATTATATCCTACGATACAAACCTCACGTTCACACGGTTTTTTAATAGGTCCACCACCTGAGTATGTTTTCCCAATTACCCAATAGATTTCCGAGAATATTAAAGTACTGTAATACCTATAAAGAAAACCTGGCACTGAAATGATATTTCAGCTCGCCCTATTCCGACGAACCGAAGAGGAAAACCGCTTATAAACCGACCCATTACAATACCACAATATCCTTCGCATATTTTGAATGTTTACATAACCTTTTTGATTTATCCGGTTTATATTCGGATTTTTGCATTTTCATTTTTTTAGGATTCCGTACTCAATGGGTAAAACGGGATCTTATTACTAAGACTTGTACATCTGTCATCATATTGTATTGTATCTCATGAACCGTAATAGTTAGACAGTAAAATCACAGATGATATATTTTTGTTGCCGCACTAAAACAAATATTGAAAACTAGAATTAAATAAACGTGATGTTTTTGCTCGTTTATGATATAATGATATACGGGTACAAAACCCTTCGTGCGCGATTCCGACTAATACTTGGTCGCTTTTTTTTGCCAGTATGATCTAATATTTGAAAGCATATTGAGCCTGAATTCTCATTATCTTCTGTTTACACTGAGTCGGATATGTTCGAAAAAGTGTGAATCAGGTAATCTGTTCCATGTAATCATCGCTTGAGGAAAACTGTTCCGTAGTATTAGCTATTAACTAAGACAGATCAAGGTATGGTATTAGTCAGTTCATTAGCCTGGTTCAAAAGCTTATTTTTAACTTTGACGTAATCTGTACGTTGATTACAGTTAAAAATTAGTTAAATGCGTTATTGATATCTTCATTCTTGGTAACTGGAGTCTAAGTGTTACATATTCATGTACCATACGTCATCATACCATCATTAAGGTTGTTTCTCTTGCACTGGCTACCGCCAGGGAATACACCCGTGTCCCGTGGGTATTATTTTGGGCAATCGGATAAGCCTTCCTGGACAAATGGGCTATCTAACAGTTTCTGATATTACCGTGTTTAAACAAACTCTGCAGCTTCTATATATAGATTAAAACAAATTAAGCTATGCTTTTACTTTGACAACTTGACTTCCCAAAGCGAAAATCCAAATGTTTTTCAGACACAAAAAATCCGCAGTTAGTATTCAAACAAGTCTCAATTTAACTTCTAAAAATAACCATCGTTGCCTCATTTAATTTGATCTGGTGTAGTTTATTGCCCTTCTTATAACAGTGTTACGATCACACGTTACTCTGGGTCCACTATGTCAAGGCTTTAAACTAAATAATTTAGCTATTCTGTGAAAATGTCGTAATAAATTCTCTTTGGAGATAAATAGTTAACACATTTAAAACTTTATTCTTGTTCACGGAACGTTGGTATTGTTAATTGCATGCCTCTTGTGTACCTACTGGTTAAGTTTCCATTTATAATTCAGAAGGTAGTTGGATTACGCGGTTTTGCCCGTAACCCAAAGTAGTTAGAAAATTATTTAAATCGGTTCGGTTGCAAGCAAAGCAGAAAGACTTTTGACTGGATATTAGTATTTTCCTCGGAGTCTGATGGGTGCAGTTTGCTTATTTAGCAAGTTTTTTATTTTTCATTTGAATCTCGGAAGTTTTATAGCAAATAACTGTTTCCTTAATTAAACGTTGGCTAAAGAATTACAGAAAAAATATATCGGAGTAAACTTTTATGTTCGAAAACAGATTCGGGGCTGCCTGCATTACGGCGACGGTCCATTAATTTTGTTGGCAACCCTAAGAAAAAAGTGATTCAGTCCACATCAGCTGCGGATCTTCAGACCACCCGGGCGAGCTCGTCCTCATTCAATCACCATTAACTTTTTCCCGACACACACTTCGTTAAAGCGCATACAGTCACAATTTTATTGGATAACGACATTGTAACAGGAACTCCTCGACGACATGTTAAAAAAAAAAAAAAGTATAATTTCATTCTTTTTTTTCTCCGAACGCGATATTTTCGAACGCAGCCTTAAAACTTTGACAGATACCGCCATTTTAACAAACATGGCGGACAGATTTAACCTTTTGCGACAAGTGAACTCGGCAATGCGTATTTTTATTAAATCTTTGATTGCCCAAACCCGTAATTGGAGAGGCGTGAACATAATTTGAAGTTCTCGCAAGGTGCACCAACGCGATTCCTTGAAATCGACATCCTTTATTTGTGGGCTGATTCATGTCAAAGGATCTTAAGTATAAAAATACGGACGAAAAAACACGTTTTATCTCTCCTGCGGTTATTTGGTAACTTAATATTATCCCAACATGTTCTTAAGTGCATGTTTGTGTAATATATATACAATTTGGGAATGAAAAACGATGTGTAATAATATTTAGCGTCATAAAAATTCGTGTGCTGTCATGTCGCATGTTTAGGAACATTTCATGGACGCCATAAAATTATGACATAAAGAAAAATGTGTCACACAACCCATAACGTTATATAATTAGGATGCTTAACCGTTTCATATGGTTACACAAAATCGATAAACCTAAATGTTTTAAAATCATAAAACATAATATTTAATAGTCTTAACGAGAATTCCGATAAGTTTTGGGAACTTACATTTTCAATGTTTGTTAAATAAATTGAGGTTCAGTTACAACATCTGGTAACCGACAGTTATTTGTTTACATGCACCTGCGTGGTAATTAATGCCATATTAATTACTTCGGTGATAAATGTTTTCGCTCAAACCGTCTCGAATTAAAAGCCTATCTAAGAAAGTTCAGATAAGATTGCCAAAGCTATAGGACTATACCGACTTAGTTGCCATAATGACGTAAGTTTTAGACTATAGTTTATTGGACTTCGACTTTCATCGCTGAATTATAAGAGACGAAGTCGCTTGTCTATTTATTTGATTAGTTCTTAATTGATTTTGTAGTTGTTTTAACTGTGTTATGGACAACCAGCTCTTCCCGCGGTTCCACCAGCAGTTTGAGGGAACTATTTCCCGTACCCTGATAAAATGGTCCTTTTTCAGACGGTTTTGGTAGTTTTGGCTTAAAAGCCGGACAGACAGTTACTTTCGCGTTTATTATATAAGTGGACAGTGAGGATTATGAGAAGTAAATAAGGTTGGTTTAAAAACAAATTTTAGACAAAGCTAAAACTATTGTTTTTCCTGAAACACTCTATTATTGTTTACTTAACATTGGTTTTCGTTTTCCTTGTACATTTTAAGATTTCATACTTTCACGTTCTTCAAATCGATAGACACGCGTTCAACAGCAAAATATTTATACATATTTTACAACCAAGTCGGTTAATTTATTAGCACTACACTTTAAAACCGCATAAACGCCTTTTAGTGAGGAACTAAAATCCATGATGTCTTCTTAGAAGATCTTTCAAACCGTTTGTTGGTAAATATAGTTTTTCTGTGTTTACACATACTTTACATAAAGTCGTGGTGGCCTAGTGGGTAAAGGACCAATCTCTCAAGTATGAGGGCGCGGGTTCGATCCCAGGTCAGGCAAGTACCAATGCAACTTTTCTAAGTCTGTATGTACTTTCTAAGTATATCTCAGACACCATTGGCTGTGTTTCGGATGGCACGTTAAACTGTAGGTCCCGGCTGTCATTGAACATCCTTGGCAGTCGTTACGGGTAGTCAGAACCCAGTAAGTCTGACACCAGTCTAACCAAGGGGTATCGGGTTGCCCGGGTAACTGGGTTGAGGAGGTCAGATAGGCAGTCGCTTCTTGTAAAGCACTGGTACTCAGCTGGATCCGGTTAGACTGGAAGCCGACCCCAACATGATTGGGAAAAAGGCTCGGAGGATGATGATGTGTTTACACATACTTTCTGTGTACATACAGTTGAACATCTTTAGCAGTCGTTACGGGTACTCAGAAGCTAGTAAGTCTGACAACCAGTCTTATCAAGTATTGAGTTGCCCGGGTAACTGGCTTGAGGAGATCAGATAGGCAGTCGCTCCTTGTTAAACACTGGTACTGGGAAAAGTCTAGGCAGATGAGGACTGTATACATACATAGCTTTGTTTTGAAATTAATAGATAGCTATGAATCTATTTTGTACGTGGCTTTAAGTCAAATAGTAATAGATCACGTGTCCACTTTATCTATAATATATACCTAATGACATTTTTCTTCGTCATATTTCTTAATATCTGTGAAGACCATTTATGAAGAAATATCGACCGTTTTTAAGATAATTGGCAGCTTCTGAATTTACTTTTGAAACCACAACTACAATAGTTACATAATTTACTTACATAATATATTGTTTTACTAACTATTTTTATATGTTTTCATTGAAATAAAAACCTTACCTCACTCCACACGAGTGCTCATAAAAGTGTCAATATCAATCAATGAATCAACTCTTGCGCCGGTGACATTGCGTAACGGAGCACGTGCGGTTATCGCCCGTATAAACTTGTCATGACCGTTTGTAGTAATAATATGTATTGTTGTTACAATTACTATATAAAAACATTTTAATTAATTAAGCTAAGCGTTGAGTGCATTGTGATACGCAGCTCCTTTTTTGGAAGTCGGTTAAAAGGCTTACGATGGGACTGAGGACTTTTAATATAATTTCGGGCCTTATGTTTCAGTAATACGCACCAATTTCTAAGTATCTGGAAGCCATAATTTTTCAATATACAACAATTTATGCAAATGTCAGAAACATGATATAAAAGACATGTTAGGTAATTCCAAGAAATAATAAGGAAACTTAACCTTTTTATTTCATCATTTCAGCGTTTCCCCGTATATATTTTTCTGCGTAATTTAACCCAACTTGAGCTTAGAATTCATAATTGAGTCATGTTTCAAAGGAAAAGAAAATTTAACATAACTGGAAAGGGTCCCACACAAAGTGCTCCAGAATTAATAACAAGAATCGCTAATACGTGGATTAAGGAACTTTTAGCGATTGGAAAATGGAAAACTAGTGCGCACCCACACATCTGTAACGCACCGGCATCTGTCCAATCTGTCACACGCTGTCACAACCCGAACTCCAAGACGAAAATCGTGACGAATATATTCGTCACCAATTCACAGAATACTCCACAGTATTAATTATTCAAATCAGTGGCGCTTCCCGTGAAAACAGTTGATTTTTTATATACTTTTCTTCTACAAAGTCCCGACTGTTTGGAGCCGACTTAATTACGTTTCTTTTCACGCTCGCATCGGGGTCGTAGCCCACATCTGTCTCGATCTCACGTAACGTTACGTTTCACGATGAATCATTAAGGTTGGACTTTTAACTTTATTGTCTCATATAACTATTGAATAACTAGTCGTGGTGGATAAAGAACCAACATCTGAAGTGTGAACACTCACATTGTTGGGTTTGATTCCAGGTCAGGCAAGCACCAATGCAGCTTTTCTAAGTTTGTATGTACCTTCGAAGTATATCTTAGACATCAATGACTGTGTTTCGGAGGGTACGATAAACTGTAGGTCCTGGCTGTCATTGAACATCTTTGGCAGTCGTTACGGATAGTCAGAAGCCAGTAAGTCTGACAGTCTTACCTAGAGGTATTGAGTCGCCCGGGTAACTGGGTTGAGGAGATCAGACAGGCGGTCCTTGAAAACAGTGGTGCTCAGCTGCATCCGATTAGACTGGAAGCCGATCCTAACATAGTTGGGAAAAAGCTAAGCAGATGATGATGACAACTATTGTATAACTTTATTTGTAACGACGCGACGTTTGTTAATTGCCAAGGTTATTTTGATAGTTTTTTTTCATGCGGTTTTCATTTTCTTGACCTGGTTTTCTTTGTTTAAATAAACGTTGCAGGAGATTAATTAGACCCGGGAGATTTTAATTTAGTGTCGTGGAAATAGTCTGGCAGGAAATTGCCACCGCAGCGAGTTAGGGTTGTTCTAATTTTTTTTAACAGCAAACAGAGGAGTTAAACTTTCTTAGAGTTTCGTAATATTGTGAAAGGGATGTAAGTTATTAACGTGATTGTATTAAATGCAATTTTCCCCTATACTTTTTTGAAAACAAGCCACGATTCATGTCAGTGTGATTAACCGACTTCGAAAAGGTTCTCATATTTTTTCCTGTGCTTTATAATCCACTTATATGTCGGAATATTACATAAAAAATATGTAAAGAAGAAATTATCTTGATTTAAGGCACAGATGTTGTATTAAGCAATTTAGAGTATCCATCATTTCCTCTCAGCTTGGAATATTTTATGCGCATGAAATTACTTTAAAAGCATAATCTGTCTGAAGTTAATTATGGACTTATCTTATTAGGCTTAATTGCTATCTTGATATACGTTTTCGTATTTACATTTTGATATGTATAATGTGCCAATAATTACATATTATATTGGACACTGTTTTTAATTCGCCATAAACGGAATGAATTTTCATGTAGATTTGAGCAAGGCGCTCCCTAAATGGCCATTTAAATTGCGCCATATTATGACATTGTGCAAGTTCATTGGCTTTTAGAATTAATATTTTATTAAATTTTAATTGCACAATATTTTACTGTGATATTGCACAATGTTATATCTAGGGATCGCTTAACAGATAGATTTCTTTATGAGGAAGTCTCAATAGTTTACCATATACTCCCAAGCCCAAAGGCGGGTTATTAAATAAATACATATATACGCATATAATATGCTCTAAAAGCAGTTTCCTTGGACGCCAAATCAGGTTAGAGTGACATAACGATATTATACGTTAGGATACTAATAAGCACAATGTAGGTTGCACGCGATGCTTACCCGAAATTCTGACTACTGCATATATAGCAATTCTCCTATAATTTTAATGCAGTTGAAATTAAATTATACTTGGATAGCTGTTGCCCTCGGATGCACTTATGTCCTGAGGGAACAACTTAAAGGATAAAGTGTCTCGATCTTACACACCCGCAAATAATAATCTGTTAAGAGGTGCCAAAAAATATCAGAAACCTTACGATGTGCTAGTGATTGGTCCGTATGAACTTTGGTAGGCTTTTGTGGAATGTTTTTCAGTGCTGTATTAAAAACCTTAAACAAACGAACTAACAAGTATTCTGTTAGGGTAAAAAGTTTCATGTAAAGTCAGTCAGTTTCTTATGTGTGAAAGAAGATATTGCTTTAAAATATTACCTGTCAGGCGTTTGATAGTGAAGTAAGAATGGAACATCAAATTGGGATCCTTATCCTATCCCTGTCTATGTAGTTAGATAAACATGGGATTAAACCATTGAAATATAAAAGGCATTCCAGCATTCAGACATGAAAATCTTCACTTCCTCCATATGATATGTATCAACCTTCAACCATTCATAGATACATGGTGTATTATAAACAATAACAACCAACTATAGTAGCCGCAAACTGCATACTAAACAGTTGGCCGACAGTTGACCCGATCGTCGACAACATTTTTTTTTTCCATAATATATTGAAATTACTGTATCTATTGGGACATCTATACTAATATTATAAAGAGGAAAACTTTGCTTGTTTGTTTGGTTGTAATGGATAAACTCAAAAACTACTGGACCGATTTTAAATATTCTTTCACCATTAGAAAGCTATATATATTATCTGCGAGTAAGATAGGCTATATTTTATCCCAGTGCGGGCAGTAGCTCCCACGGGACGCGGGTGAAACCGCGGGAAAACGGCTAGTATGGTATAAAAATAAATGTACTTATCCAATCAAAGTCTTCTGTCGGTCTGATACCGGCTAAATACCTGATCTTACTAATGTGCGTACTACCATTCATCTTCATACTGATTTATGAGCCCAAACAAACTATCGGCCGACTAAAAGTTTTCAGTGTGCAAGTACTCTAAATTCGTAAATAATAGGTATAGTACAATTTCAATGTTAAACAGAAAGTTATAAATATAAGCAAGGAAGTGTTGTTTTTAAAACAATAGTCGGGGCGTTTGTTTTCTATCATGGCAACTTTAATACGTGGAACGAATAGGATTTTTATTTCGGAGAATACGGAATCGGATTTAGATATTTATGGTTTTTAAATGGATTTATTGTTTCATTCATATTTTTATCTTCTACGGTTGTTTGTTACGGGTCAATGTATTTGAAGTTAACATTGTGAATTTGATATCCTGTCTTTAACAGTAAATTGTATCAAACGATTTCTTCCATGTCCCATAAGAACAAAGTGCTCGCTCACTCTGATAAAAAGTAGCCTTATATCCTTTCCCGATAAAGAACATACTATTGGTCTTGTAGTTATTGAGATTAGCACGTTGTAACCAATTCTGAGGCCTTATAATATTGGTAAAGATGAGAATGAATTAAGACATCTAGTCTATTTAATTTACAATGTTTAAGCTACAAAAGTTTTAGCTTTTACTAATCAATTGAATCGTTTCTTATTACTGTCTGTATACTGAACGTTAATATCTCTGTATTATGTGTTACAGTGAACAATTGGTATTTTATAGCTTTTGGTACAATCAGCGTGAAAAGAAGTATAAATAATTTGCAAAATTGAAAGATGATTTCTCTCAAGTGTTGATAGCAACACTACCAATTTTTTGATATTGGGATGTTTTTACATTATACCTCATTAATTATTTTATTACATTTTCTGTTATGTATTAGCCCCGCAAAACCGTTTATTAATCACTTTATATCAGAGTGAAAAAGTTGGTGTTAGTTGGAAATAAAAGCAGGATCTTTGGAATTGTTCAAATTATTCCAAAAAGTATTGCAATTGACAATAAGTACCTGAATAACTGTAAAAAACTACAAACTTTTGCTTTTGTACACATCTATTTACACTTGACTGTACAGCAAAATTACAGCTTTTCGCCTAACAATGTTCATAAACAAATTGAGCGAGAAAGCCAAGAATTATGACGTAAAGTTTTCATCTCGGAAACATTTGTATAACATTTACTTAACAATGAAAAAACTTTAAGGAAAATGGACACAAAATTGCTTTCTGAAAATGTTCTAAATATGTATGAATATTTATCAATGCAGCATATTTAGAAGTTTGATTGTTTGTATGGTTGATTGCGCTAAACTCAAAAAGTACAAGTCCAATTTGAAAAATAAAAACTTTCAGCGATAGGACTGCCAGATACAGTCTTTTTATCGAACATGAGCTTTATAGGTCTTTATGTACGAGGTTGTTTCTACGGGACGTGAAAGAAATCGTATGCAAGGACTAGTTTGTAATTTTTCATCAGTACTTACGTAGGATGCGCCAATTCGTGGGAATTCATCATACATAATGATCTGCATCATCGACAAAACATATCGGTTTTTCCAAATCATTTAGAATTTTTTATTATACACAAAGAAGGAATAGTACGAGTTGCCAAAAAATTGCATTCCTTAGAGATTAGAAAATCTTTGGGAATATTTATTCCGTCACCTGGTGAGGTCAACACCACTGGGAGGCCATCTCGCCATGAAGGGGTTTTAGCGTGTTTCAGAAGGCACGTTAAATGGGTGGGCTGTCATTTCAACATATTATTTGACAACAACCAGTCTTACCGAGCGGTTACCTATAGTGTTTCCCGGCTAACTGGGCTGACGAGTTCAGACAGGCAGATAGGCTGAAAGCCGATCCCAAAGTAGTTAGGAAAAGGCTAAGGCAGATGATGACATAGTCCAGGCGTCTGAACATAATTTTATGACTGACCTCTACTCAATACCATTCAGATTTTAATTCAACAATAAATCAATTAAATCAAAACATACGTTACTAATTTCTAATGGAGATTGTTTTGAACTTGACCGTATTTATAAGGATTATTGAAGAATGCACGCAGCATTGATTATAATGATTCCCAAGATCGTACAAAAGATGCGCCCACGCGTCACGCCCGCCGTGAACGAGAGCTGACTTACACCACGTGGTGTGAAAAATACTGTAATATATTGAAATAACTGTGTAATCAATCGGGCCATATGGTGTAAAAATAAATTTACTTATTCAAATAAATTATGAGGATTTGTAGAAAGAAAGTATTTTTGAAAGTGTTGAAATATGAATTTCCTACCAAATATAGCTACAGGAACTTTCAACCCAATATTTCCTAAACAATACTCGTTTGTCGTCACTCGTCACTCTGTCACATAATTGAGTTACTCTCTCCTATCGTGGTAAACAGGAATGCCTCCTACGTCCAAAAGCCTAAAGCTACACCGATTTACGTGTCACGTTTCACGTTTCCCTTCACGTGAATACGGAACCACATGGATCCCTAACGTCATACCACGGTGACATAAATTTGAGATTTGTGAAACAACCTGCCCCGTTTTGTGATTGCCAATCAAATTTCGATTTTATGCCGATGGCTTTAGAGTTAGTTTTGATTCAGGATATGACGTGTATTGTGGGTGAAATGATTTGTCAAACATGCTAATAAAGTGAGACTTGCGCAAACGTGTACCATGGAGGAAGGAAAGATAGCGGAGATGCTATTAGGAAGGTAGGTCAGGAGCCTTCTAGATAGATAGATAGATAGATAGATAAAACATTTATTCGGACAAACGACAAGACACCATAAAGATACACAATAAGAAATAAAACAAAACAAGAAGTGGGTAGAAAGACAAACATAAAATACAAAAATTAACGGCGTGGCGCAGTGTCTTACGCTTGCACCGAATGGGAGTCCAGCTCAGCATGTGTCAGGTAGAATACCTGACGCTGGTATTCTGCTGGATCCCGAAAATGACGCACGGACGTCGAGTAGATGATTGGTGTGTGCTGTGTGTATTTGAAATAAGTGTTTAATGTTCTGTGTGTGTTGTGTTTGAATATGAACTATGTAAGATTAATAATGAAGTGCAAAAATGTGTAATTATGCAATCTGCCAGTACTAGTTTTGTCAGACTACAAGTCAACCGGAACACGGCAACGAAACAGCATCACGGCAGGTACCTGCTATCGCTAGATTATGGAGGTATTTGAAATCGTCATACCTAGTTTTTTTTGTGATGTAATAAGGAACTTTCGTAAGTGTGTTCTAAAGGTACCAAGTGTTTTGAGATTTCTTATTGGCGGGGGAATATTGTTCCAGCATTTAGTAGCAGCGTACCTAAAACTGCCTCTGAAGGCCGCAGTGCTGTGCGGCTCCGTGGAGAGTTGCTGTGAGCATTGTCGTACCGGGCGATCTCTCTTAGTAGCAATAAAGCTGAGTTTATTATACAAATAGGATGGCTCTTTGTACTTTGTGACCCCAAAGAGTAGGCAAGCCAAGTGCAACTTGCGGCGTGACTTCATCTTAAGGATGGAGTGTTCATTGATAAAGGGAGTGACGTGAGTTCTTGGTGGTATTTTGAAGCAGAATCTGGCGCAGGCATTTTGCACTCTCTGGATCAGGCGTTCCGTTCGTGCCAGCAATCGAGGACCGTAAACAGTGTCTGCATAGTTAAGGTTAGAAAGCACAAGTGACTCAACCAGCTGCACACGCAATTCCTCCGACAAATAAGGCCTTATTTTATAAAGGATTTTAAGCCGGTAGAAACACGTGCGCACTGACTTTGCCACGTGCGCCTCATACCTCAACTCCGCATCCATGGTCAGACCCAGATTACGCGCTTCATTAACTCGGTCAACCGACTCACCCATGAGTACAACGTCTATTGTAGACGGCAGGGCACTAATCTGACATTTTGTACCAAATATCATGTATTTAGTTTTGGTGGGATTAAGTACCAAGCCGTTGACCTCTGCCCAACTTGCTATCCTATTAAGGTCTTCGTTCAAATCTCTCAGAGCGTTTAAATGTTCGCCAGGAACAAACGAGACGTAAACTTGTACATCATCAGCGTAAATGTGATACCTACACCGCTCCAGCGAGTTTACAATGTCGGCACAGTATAAAATGAAGATCAGGGGGCCCAGTATTGAGCCCTGCGGAACTCCTCTATTGACGGGAGTAAGTGACGAGGTCAGGGTTGACCCATTGCTCAGTCGCACTTCAACACGCTGCTGCCGATTGCTAAGATAGCTCCTAAACAATTTTATAGCATTATCGTCAAATCCGTAATACTTTAGTTTGCTGAGAAGCAACTCAATATTAATGCAGTCAAAAGCACGTGAAAAATCTAGCAAAACCAGAATTGTGCACATGCCCTTGTCCTGTGCAGATAGGATGTTATCCGTCACATCCAGCAGAGCGGTCGAAGTGCCACGTTGCTTACGAAAGCCTGACTGCAACTCCGGAAGCATATTGTTTGCATCCAAATACTGCGACAGCTGCTGAAAGATTGCTTTTTCAGCAATTTTGGATAGGCATGGCAATATGCTTATGGGCCTGAGATCTTTCAGTTCCGTCGGGTTGTTTATTTTTGGGAGGGGTCTAACACAAGCAATTTTCCAGATGTCAGGGAACGTTGCAGAGGCAATCGACTTATTAACAATATCTGTGATAACTTCTATTGTATGCGGAAATGTCAGTTTAAGCATATCAAGTGTTATTCCGTCACAACCCTCAGCATTCGATTTCAACTGACCAAAATATCGCAAAACCTGTTCGGTACTCACCGGGTGTAGTGAGAAACTCGCATCACTAAAGCGGTGACATTCAAAGAAGGTACTTACAGTTGCATTTAAGTTTGGATTACCAGGAACATTCAAAAAATTTAAATTTATTTCATCAGGGTCTCTAAAGTGAACTGGAAGGTCATTGAGTGGTTTAGGTGGCAATATAGTACTTTTCAAATTTTTCCATAGTGTTTTTGGGTCGTTAATTTTGTTATTTATGTTTTGTTTAAAATATGCAACTTTTTCATAAAATAAGGAACTGGACACGAGTGATTTTAATTGTTTGTAATATACCTTCTTTGATTCCGACTTAGTTGTACGATACTTGGCGAGGGCCTCATTACGCAGATGCATCATGAACTTTATCGTATCTGTTATCCATGGGTATGAGTGGTCTTTGATCAAGCAAGTCTTGACTGGAGCATACTCATCGAAAACAGACACGACATTCCGGTTCAGTGCATCGACCATGTCATTTACATTTGATAAGTCACGAATGATTTCCCAGTTTATACGCGCCAAGCAATCATCAAAACTTTGCATATTAATCTTTGAAATTGGTCTGAAAGCCACCGTGTGAGGTTTATACTTACTACGCTTTATATTAAGTGTGCAATTTACCAAAGCGTGACCATGTATTGAACCGAATGGTTCAACACAGACAGATATGTTGTTTATGGTAGTGCAAACAAGGTCGATTAGCGTCTGACTATGATCCGTGAAATGGGTGGGGGAGTCAACTAATTGCTTAAGGTTCAGGCAATTTAAAAATTCACAGACTTTCCGAGTTTGGCAACTGGTGATCAACATATTAACATTAAAATCGCCAAGCAGTATATAGTGGTCACATTTTGCTAGTGAACTGATGGTGTCGGTAATTGAATCTAAGAAGAGGTCCAAATCAGAGCGAGGGGGACGATACGCTGATTCTTGTAGGTCAAAGTAGCACATGGAAGGCGATTACTCACTAGAACTAACGACGCATTCGGGTTCCTTGTCAAATATCACAATCTGCCAATTAACCCGATCAAAGATTCATCTTGATGGATTGGTTATTTTATTTTGAAAATTATGGGCTAGTTCCATGGAAGGCGTGTACGGGCGCAGCTAGTAATGTTCCTCGTCTCCCGAACACTCGCATTTTGGCGCGCTACTTTCCTAGGTTATTTTGCATTATGACATCTCCGCTATTCATTTTGTTCTCCATGACATGTACCTACAGGTTACTGTGTGTATCAACAAAGGATTTCTATTCTAAGGTTCAGCTCTCAGCGTTCTGTTATTCCGTAGTTAACTCGGTTTTAGTAAACATTTTACTGGTAATTGTGACGTCATGCTAGTTTAGTATAATAATTAATAACATCGCTGTTTGTTATGGTTTCGTTTCTGATAAACTTTTGTTTTTTATGGAAAAACCATGTCTGTGTAACGCTGCTTTGCTTACGGATACCATACTTTTCACCATGTTTTTTCTTAATTTACCTGGTTACAAGTGTATTAAGAGGAATCTTTGCGATTACGAAGAAAACCGATACCATACCAATAAAATCGATATTGATCTCTTGCTGCTAGAATTGTCTTCTTGTTGGCTATCTTATAACAAAACAAGAGAAAAACTTCATTTCCCAGAAAACGTTTCTTTCTACTACTAAATTACAAAACATTAACACACTGTTTATAGTAGTTCGGTAATATTTCTTATTAAACGCTGACTATGATCTTCGTTCACCCAAAAACCATTCATCATTTCGGTACGAAAAAAAAAACACCGTAATTATTTTTTTAAGAGGAAATGTGGCGAATTCGGGGAACCGAATCTTTCAGTACAATGTTTAGCTACTAATTAGTGCTGTTAAAAACTGGCAAGAGTATGAAAAATTGTAGTTTTTGGCTCAGCGTTAGTAAATATTGGTTTTCGTCAGAGCAATGTTTATCGTGGCGCTTAAATTGAATAGATTTTAAATTGGTTAGTTCGATTAACTTCGGTTTTATTTTTTTTGGGTTCATAGTTTCCATATACATATTTTGCTTTGAAAGACTTTTTGAATAACCCCAAAATTTCTCCGTTTTGTATTTCTCCAATGTCGTTATCTGATGACTCTCTTATTACCCGACTGCCAAGAAAAGTAATGTTTTCCACGCATATCTTGTTTCCTCAACACAACAGCAAAATGAACAAGCATATGAGACGTAGGCACGGGGCATATCATTTCATTTCATTTGTTGTATTTCTGATTCTATATAGGTACTTACCTATTTGTTGTGACTAATGTGACAGTTTGAAACCAATTTTGGCACAAAAGCGACTATCATTGTCTTTCTTAGAAGAAAGAAACATTTCTATCGTCATCTAATTAATTTACGCAGATTGTCGTATAATATCACAAAGCAATACATATGTATTTCACGAACGCGGGTAAGCCATGCTTGTATGTGTAAATGTACATAGACGTTGTATGACACGGCGACTCGGCTACTACTGAGCGCTCTCGAACTTACGCATACAAAGACATCGTGCATATTCATTCACACACACAAGGAAGTCTCACCCGCGTTCATGATACAAATCATACCAACAGCTTCATTTAATTTGCACAATCATTACTTTATGACTAAACAGTGCGGTCATACAACATAACCTGTGTCTTCAAAATGATGCACTACTTGGTGACAATAATCATTGGAGCTTCGCCAATTTTGGCCAACACTTCTTAGAAAACCAAGCATTGGCCTCGGCCAAAAGCATTTTTCTATGGAAACCATCATCTACAAACTTCTATAGGTATACCATTGACGTCATTATGTCTTCGGTTATCGAGAACAATATTTAAAAGATCATTTGTCATAATTTTCTGGATGCTTTTCTTGCCTGTGTTTCTTCGCTGTCTGCTTATCATAATTATTTAGTACGGAAAAGTGCTTATTAATCATGCCTTGATAGATGGTTGCAATCAATCGGTTGTTTTTTTGAATATTATTTTTATTCTCTTCTGAGAATTGCATACGATTAAGACGGGAAAAATGCAATAAGCGTATAGTTGACCGATAAACTTAGATATTTACAAGCTGTTTGACTGTAGGGGTTGTTGGAGCTGCCCATGTTCGTTTTATAAAGGTTTCCGGAGATATATTTTATCATGTCCTACCTAAGTGATATACCTACTTTTTTTGGTGAGAAATCGTCAAATGACCCATCTTGCTTTAGGTGCAGAGTGTGTGAGGGAGTCTCTTATTAACCCACCATGTTCCTTCTGAAGCCCTTTGTGTACCTGGGCCGTGGTAACTTCTTCAAAACAGGCCCCAGTGAGTAATCTAAGTAACATACTGGGTCAAATCTTGGCCTTATTTTTAAGATGTGATGATCAAAAACCTATCAAAGTTACAAGGATAAATCAATTTCGTGTATCACATAATACATGCAAAAACCAATACTAATTCATTTAATTAAACAATTCTTTCGCCCCACCTTATATGTGAAGCCTTGTGTACGATTCCAAGACCTCAGTTATGATAAAGTAACAAACGTAATCAGTAGACAATGGATCATTGATCGTACGCTTCTGAAGCGCGTGCG
This sequence comes from Helicoverpa zea, assembly GCF_022581195.2. Classification (NCBI taxonomy): domain Eukaryota; kingdom Metazoa; phylum Arthropoda; class Insecta; order Lepidoptera; family Noctuidae; genus Helicoverpa; species Helicoverpa zea. Next base: position 7,073,730 of record NC_061476.1, read on the forward strand.
TCAATGCGCGAGAGTTGCCATATGCGTGGTTTGTACTCCCGATAAATGGTGTGTAACTTTCGATTGTGATATTGAAGTTATTGTTGTTAGTAAAATTATTATTTTACTCGACAATTTTATTTGTAATTTTTTATGCGTCTCTTTTTCTTCCTGACAATTTGATTCAGAACAATAAACCATTTCTTTATTTAATCATAAAAAAAAATATTCAATTCATAAAAATCGGCTTATTTATATTTTCCATCGATTCTGACTTTTAGTTGAAAATCGTTGTAGGTATAATAATAGGATCAATTTCTGTTATTTTACACTATATAAAAATTCTATCTCTAATTATAGGAATACTAAATTATCTCACTGTGGCAACATTGCCTTGCCTTTGCGTGTGCGCACGCGTTCCTCATTCAATTCAATGGCCATCCTGCATTCTATCGTTTTTATCGACCTATTGATTAACACAGGAATCTATTACATATAACATGACTCCCTTTTATTGTCTTAAATTACACGTTTCAAAAGGGTTCCCCTGCTACCTAACACAAGCTACTTCCCGCACCAGGGTAAAAAATAGCCTATATCTTTTCTCAGCCCTAGAGTATGTGTACCACAGTGTTTTTTTCATTAAAGTCGGGCAGACAGAATTATTCTATATATGTATATTGCGTAAGGATAGCAATGTAAACAGAATGCTATTAAAATGTATAATGAAACATTTTCCAAAGCCATCACATAATAATATTACGCTTTAGATTATCCTGACACAAATTATTCGAGCTATCGCACACTGCAGACAAAACAGTCGGCCGATAGTTGGCCCATCGGAAGGAAATATTTCTTTTTAAGAAAATCATGGATTCAATTAAAGTTATTGGGCTGTCTGATATCGGCCAAATACCTGAGGCTTGATTCTGCTAGTTTTGCCTAAGATTAATGGTAAACCAATGGAATTTCATTGGAAAACGATCGGTCTTATATTAGTAGCAGAATATCCTCTAAGGTTAAAACTGCTATTGAGATTTATTTGATATCCAACTGAGACATTATCCGTCTTACCACAAAAACAATTAAACGTCAGTTTATGCCTTGTCTAAAAAAATGTCAAATTATGACGTTGACATATGGTTCATTTTGCAGCCAAAATTTTATTAGACAAGTGTAAAACAGGGTTTAAAGTTTTTGTAGTAAGGCCCTATTACTTTAGCAGAATTGAGCCATACGTGCGTACTTCCATTCATCTTCATACTGATTTATGAGCCCGAACCAACTATCGGCCGACTTAAAGTTTGCAGTTTGAGGATACTCTGAAAGTGTAAACAAGTAGGAATTAGGCCAAATGTTGGAAGGGTGCGTTTGTCAATAAAGGCACTCAACAGTAATTTTGAATATGTAAACAAAATTATAATTTGGCGTCGAAAAGTGAAAGATGAAAGAGTAGTTAATGGGTCCTATGCACTGTGTAGTAATATATATTATTTATGATTATGATAGTAAACTAGATATTTGAAAATTGATGACTTTTTTTTTCAAATAATTACTTTGTATCCAATATAATTTGTAAAAAAATGTTTTATATAAAATATTGTCACTACAGTTTAGATTAAATTAATCTGCATATGGATCATGTAAAAAAGCTCCCCATAACTTAATTATAAACCGCCTGCAGTTCCCATAAATAAGGAAGCTTCGTTATAAAATATGATGTTATTCCGAACTAAAACTAATATAAATATTATCTTAGAAAATATGTTACGTCGCAGAAAAACAAGCAAGTGTAAGCTGTTCGCACGTCGTTCGTTAATATGAAGCTAAAGTTTATCGAATTATTTTATATTGAACTTTGTTATTTTACTATCTTTTGTTTCTCCTTGAATATCTGTTAAATCTATATCTTTCTGGAAAGTTCTAGAACTATTTATTGGGTATGTTGTCTTATGTTTATAGGATCCACCTTTTCGAACCATGCAATTAGTGTCTGACTTTTCATAAGGGCCTGCCAAGGCGTATATATTTGAATTTGAATTTATGCTCTAGGTAAAGTCCTTGTAGTGCGGAAAAGAAAATGATAGCTAGTGATAATTTAGGATGACATGATGAGAACATAAACTTATTATGAGAAGCCTACGTTCAGTACCTATTGTATGACAAAAGGCTGATATGATGTTATTTACAGAAAGACCTGAAAAATAAGCCATCTCAATCATGAATATATCATTTCTACATTAACACGTATACCTACCATTGTAATCAAATATTTACGCTAAACAACAAACTATGTACTACAATCCCACTTCTCACTAACCCGTTCAATAAAATGGGTGAACTACATACAAACAACTTACTACTCTATTGAAACACGACCCACACTCAAATTTATTAAGAAACGAGGAAATTGAAGTGCAATTTTCTTTTACTACATAACATTAAAATATAAACAAGTCATAACACCGTAATGGGAGCGCTTTGAACTTTGATGTTTCGAAATTACGTGTAAATTCATAAATTGGTAGGACATACATATTTGCAGAAATATTTTAGAACGGTAAAATTATTTCGTAGAAGTCTTCCGTGGTTGGAAAATTGTGCCATTTTTAATGAGGAGCTTAGAATATAACATAGGGCTTTGGGATAGTCCGTAAGAGTTACCGCGGCTCTCGTACATAAAGTGCTTAAGAAGGAACATGGTGGGTTTTAGTTAGTAAGAATCTGACACTCCCTCACGCTGCACCCACAGCGGGAGGGTTCATTTGATGATTTCTCATCAAAAAGCAAAGTATATGTGTTCACATTATGAGGATAAAAAACGTGGATATAGGTTGAAGGTTACTAGCTATTTCCTGCGGTTTCACCCACGGCCCTTGAAAAAGGATTTGATTAGGATAATGTCTGTCAAAATGAAAGATAGATACAGAATTTATTTTGGTATTGTTCTATTATATTTGTATACTTAGTGCTTTTCTCTTGTTTCCAGGTGATAGACTTCGGCAGCTCGTGCTACGAGCACCAACGAGTGTACACATACATCCAGTCGAGGTTCTACAGGGCGCCCGAGGTGATGATGGGCGCTAGGTACGGCATGCCCATCGACATGTGGTCGCTAGGCTGTATATTGGCTGAGCTACTTACAGGTGAGCACCTTCGTACTTTTTTAGTCTTCCATGACACGAATTATTATGTCCTCCTAGCCAATTATCGGCTATGGCGGCTGTTCTCATGTAAGGAGATTAGCCAACTGCACAGGACATATTATAGTGCACATGCACAAGCATTTGCGCAGACACTCTCTGTGCCTTCACTCTCATAGCCCGATGGGACGGCAATCGGACACATTCACATTCAGTAATCTTATTATTTTTGTTCCTTATAAGCAATAGCTTAAGATAACGTACAAAACAATAATATTTGCAAACAGTGCAATGACTTTAAATTAGTAGAAGTCAATATTGAGGTCACGCTTTTCATATCTATGATAAGACGCAATTTGATAACATCAAACTAATCATTTGTGTCTACACGGCGGCTTTTTATAAAGTCTCTTCTGTGTACTGCACGTTTCACCAGCTTCCCTTAGGAACTATTCTGTGCAGTAGGATAAAAAGTAGCTTAAAGCTTTTCCTTGACAAGTGGGCTATCTATATTATCCTAATTCCTGCGTTACTCAATACTCAATTCTTTGTAGCATTCAAGCGATAAGCGCGTCCAAGCAAACAAACAATCTCTTTAGCTTTATAAATATTAGTAGGTATGGATTTAACAGAAGAATATACAAACAGTTGAGTTACCTACCCTACCTACCTACCGTAGTTTGTTTTTATACCTCGGAACTTCTAAAATCAAAAAAATAACCATCTCAACAACAATTCCAGGGTTCCCATTACTCCCAGGCGAGGATGAAGCGGACCAAATGGCGTGCATCATCGAGCTCCTGGGCATGCCTCCTCAGAAGCTGATCGAACAGGGCAAGAGGTCCAAGAACTTCATCAGCAGCAAGGGCCTTCCACGGTATTGCACGGCCACCACACTAGCTGATGGCACTACCGTTCTTAGCGGAGGTCAGTATTTAAAAGTTTTATTATTGGCATACCAACAGCATTACAAACGAAAAATATGTAAAAAACATTAGTAGTTACATAGTTATACATAGTCAATTTTTTTCGTAAACTTCATAGATTTTTTTATTTATTTAAAAAACAGTTTGATCTACACGAAATGCCACAAAGCGCTTTCACACTAGCGGATCTTCCGTTCGGTTTTTTACGCGCCTCGGAATGGTCGAGTATAAAATCCGCTCGTGTGAAAGTGATGTTAGGTTATCTGGTCTAACATAGCTCCCAAGCATTGAAATAATAAATAATAAATAATGTCGGGACATAATGTCGGGACAACTTTTCACACACGGTCGGTTAGCCCCATGGTAAGTTATTAATTAACTTGTGTTATGGGTGCTAACACAACTGATAAACTACATATAGCTACATATATACATATTTATAAATACATATTGTAACACCCGGACCACGGCCAACAAGCATGCTCATCACACAAATGTCGATCGAACCGGGAATCGAACCCGGGACCTCAGATTCGGCAGTCCGGCTTGGTGACCTTTGCGCCACAGAGGTCGTCAAATGAAATTGAAATGAAATATGTTTTACGTTTATGTAACAATCACAGTAAATAAACATTTTAATATGTCTTTAATGTTATGTTAAGAGCCAAAGCGAAATCAATTAAACTTTCTTTTCGCAAACGTACCTAATTATAGCGCCACCTTTTGCCAACCATTAACAAGTCTTCTTAAACTCTCTTTCAATACAAAAATAAGTTTGTCTTAAACCTACATTTTGGGATTAAGGTTATCACGTCTGGTTGCGTTATCGTCACTTGACCGGCATTTCACCACGGCTTATGTAGAGCGGAAATCATAATCATAGTTATTATCTTCAGATAGAGACGGCCAGACAAAATGTGTAACAAACAAAATAGACAAACAATGCTTTCGTGCTAGTGGATTTTCTGTGCGGGTTTTTACCCGCGTCATATTCTGTGTGATAAAAATTCTGTCAAGCGCTTTGAGCTGCTATTGTTTGAACCAATACCAAGTTGTTCCAAATGGCCGACGAATGGCGTACGATCCGCGCGTAAAAACTGACCGGAAAAGCCGCTAGTGCGAAAGGGTTGTGGGCCATCATATAAATACAACATTTAACGCTAACATTACGAACATTGTTTAGGGGTAGTTTTGTTAAATAACGATATCATTAAAAGATAGGGCTAACCAAATCTGCAAAGTTACTTTTTCGCGGTATGTCTCGAAGCGCCACCGTTTTGAGCGCACCTAATAGTAAATTGTTATCTGGAGCGCTACTAAAAGGTGCGTTCCGGGGTGTAATATAGGTGTGCCTCAAAACGGTGGCGCTTCAAGAAATTCCTCACATTTTCTCTTAATGAAAATGAGAGCTTTACTTCTAAGAAAATAAGCTTAACAATTACCGTAACATCATATTTCGGGATGCAACCATCTGTTAGACATACCTAAAAATAAACACAATAATCATATGTTTACTAACATTCCTGAACGACGTAATACTTTCACCAAATCGTCCAGGAATGTACCAAATCTTAAATATTCTGAATCATCTGACAACCGCATACTTTGCTGATGGCTAATTTTGATAAATCTATAGTATTGAATGAGATCATGTTGACTCATTGGACGACACAGGGTAATTTATATATGTATAATATGTTAAAAATGTATGTCTGTCTGGTGTCTGTCTGAACAGGGAATTAGTCATGCGGTTAAATTTTATTTGATAGATCATCTTTGCTGTTGTCTTTGGATCATCAATCTATATGTAGTAACTAGCTTTTGTCCGCGACTTCGTTCGCGTGGAACAGTGACTTCCAGCAGATTTTTGGTTTGACCAATAGATGGCGCTATATGTCCGGAATATTTTTTTTAATTCTTTTTATATTTCTTTGCAATAAAAACTATCCTTGTCCTTTCTGTCTATCCTTTCTGTCTGTCCTTTGTGTCCTATGTCCTTTCTCAAGTTCCAAACTATGTCTGTACCAAATTTCACACAAATCGGTTCAGTAGTTTAGACGTGAAGAAAAGACAGACAGACAGAGTTACTTTCACATTTAGAATATTAGTTAGGATTGTTATTGTTTTTTTTAATTTAGAAGAATTAGTATCCATAGTTTTATCGTTATTACAATGGATAGATTGGAAGAATAATCCCCTTGTCCTTGCATATAATAGCAAAAAAATTGTTATAAAATACCTCTTGAATTGTTTGTATGAGGTAATACTAGCTACTTCGTAGCTATTTAACAGTATATATTTAATACTACATAATTCATCATTTTTGTCGTAATTTGGAGAGTAAAGAAACCGTTTCAAATCATTATCACTGAACTACTTTCATGCTTATTTTGTACATGTTAAATAACAACATATAGTCAATCGACAATATTTATGACTTCTAGAGAAAACAGGTAATTTGTATGTATTAATGAAAGGAAACGTCACGTCGCCGTCGTTTTGGTTTGAAGCCAAAAGCAACTAAAAAGTAATGTTATATTAATTCAGTATAGGGTTACTAAATACGCGGTATATTGTAAATTTCATATATTTCCCAAAACTATAATCGTTGAATTTTCCTCTTTCTAAATCGATAATATCTGATTATCCTTATTTTCAAATAATAATTTCGTCATAGTCCCAACTGTTTATACATTTTTGATGTGGAAATTATGTGTAATGTAACACCAATTTCAAGGTGTCTAATGAAAATTATTTTGCTTTTTTCAGGAATGTCGAGAAGAGGCAAGCCTAGGGGTCCGCCAGGGTCCAAAAGTTTTGTCACAGCTCTCAAAGGCTGTCAAGACAAATTCTTCATTGATTTTATTAGAAGGTAATATTTTATTTTAATTATGATGTAAGCCATGTAAAGGTTATTGGCACAGACTGATTGGCTTCTAAAACTTTATTTGAAAAAGATTCCGTTTGACGAAAACCTCAAAACTTTTCTTTTGTCCTGAGATAAATAAACTTTCAGTAAATTAAACTCAAAAAATTTAGAATTCACACTCTTTATACCTTGTCACTCATTTTCATGCTATGACAATATTTGTCTAGTTACAACTTTTAAAAGTCAGTTTTTAAGTTATTATTTTATTCGTATTTATGCTCTGTTAATTGGTTAGGTGGTAAAAAACAATAAGTATGACAAGTTCATTTTTCAGCCCTTCAAAAAGACTGTTGGCGCCAACACTTTTTCTCTTATAGGAAATCAACAAATTCATATTTACACGCTTCGTTTAGCAGAAAAACTTGAATGAAAGTTGACATCTCTTATTTTCCTAGCGGCTTGGTTTCCATGCAAAAACTGAACGAGCCAAGTGGTCTGGGAATATTTTATTTACTGTACTAGTAGTTTCCCTGCGGTTTTATCCACGTCCCGGTAAAAGTTTATGCAATTGGGTAAAACGTAGCTATGTCCTTTCTCAGGCTCTAGAGTATCTGTGTTTCAAAATTCATTTAAATCGATTCAGTTTTTTTGTGTGAAAGCGCGACAAACACACAGATTTTGTTTCACGTTTATAATATAGGGATTGACTTCGTTTTCTTAGTACCGAGTATTGATTAGTCATAAAACATATTTTTTATTTACATTTGGCGATTAAAAGGATGTGTGAAGTGCATAAAATCTTGCATCGTCATGTAATCATCGGCAATTTTTGCAGATCAAAAACCCGTCAATAGAATAAATAACGCTTCCGTGTGTTGTTTTACATCCAATTTTGTTTTTTCCTGTAATCTATACTAATATTATAAAGAGGAAAACTTTGTTTGTTTGTTTGGTTGTAATGGATAAACTCAAAAACTACTAGACCGATTTTAAATATTCTTTCATCATTAGAAAGCTATATTATCTGCGAGTAACATAGGCTATATTTTATCCCGGTGTGGGCAGTAGCTCCCACGGGACGCGGGTGAAGCCGCGGGAAAATGGCTAGTAATAAATAAAATGGTTACTTCCTTCTCGGTTCTTAGCCCCCACACAAAAAGGGGCGTTACTTTTGACCACTGTGTGTCTGTCTGTCTGAGGTGTCGGTGCTCTTGAACCGATAAACCGATTTGGATGTTTTTACATAAAGCCAACAACTTAGAAATAGCACGGCAAACTTTTTTAGTGTTAAAGCATATTCTACAAAAACATTTTGTGCCTAAATATAAAGGAGATGAATTTCCTAGTTTATTTGAAACTAAAACTGGATCGCAAATAAAGTGTCTTACTCACACTTCTTCGCTTAAAAGGATAGTATGGGCATTTATTTTCTCACAAATATTTACTTATTCAGTATCTACTACTACTACGAAAAAACAATGTTTAACCAATAATTTACTGAGTGTCAAATTAATTACGCACTATTTGTATTGATCCTGTTTATTTTTTCCTATAATTTAGATCAAGCTAAGATCTATTGACCTGGTATGCAATAGATAACTCAACTACATGCTGATTCACACCGTATTTTTTTCCCCGTATCTATAACCAGAATAGTGTTGAATTGACCACATTTTGATGAAAATCTGATGAGAGACTTTCCAAAATTCCAAAAGTAACTTTAAAATCAAAAACAAAAGCTTTGACCTGGGGCTTTTGCACTATAATAGTACTTTACGCAGGTTATACTCATCTGATGCGAACTACTAATTTTAAGCTCTAAATAAGCTTGATAATTTATTTATTTTTACTTGTTAAATTTACAATAATTAAACTATTTTCCTCAATCTTCCAGGTGTCTAGAATGGGACCCCGAAAAACGTCTAACACCAGCCCAAGCGTTACGGCACGCGTGGCTGCGCCGGCGCCTGCCGCGGCCGCCGCACGACGACGAGCCGGCGCCCGCGCCGCTGCCGCTGCCGCACTCGCTGCCGGCCAACCACGTTAGTATAGCGCACCATGCCAAGCGGCTCGCGCATCCTAAGTGCACTGACAAATAGGTTTGTTTGCTTCTTTGACATTTATTTTTGGTTTTTTGTTTGTGGTAATATGACGGTTATTTAAGTTAGTCTTTGATTGGATTAGAACCGCGCACGGCTTAAGAAGTTCCGTAACCTATCTTTACAGAATAAAAATATACAGTTATGAAGGTACCTATTACATTACAAGGTACCTCCAACTCTTTACAAGATAATATATTTAAACTCTAAAATATATTTGTACTCTTGTCTTTTTGTTGATTTGCGATTAGAAATAGAGTTTTGACACTGGTTCGTGAAGGTGACCAAAGAATCGGCTTACTAAAAGTTTTCAGTGTGCCTATTCTCTTACTATTCTATAAAATAAACATTTTATTTGGATACAGTATTGTTATTGTCATAATTATTGCGCTTAATTTGCTCTATTGTGACGGCTGCTACGATGAATATTGTAGGTCAATTACAGAACTTACTGTATAATTATCTAAGCTGACACTTTGTGCTGACTGGATAAACAGTACGTAACAAAAGACAAGATTATATTTTTTTATCGGTATGACTGATATACTTGCTATAAAGTAATCAAACCAAATAGCTTTACTATTCAGTTATTTTTATTGCGTAGAAAACGAGAGCAAGCCAGTTGCGTGTCCGATCAATATCTAATCTTTGGAAAATATTGTTGTGTGTGAGTACCATAGAGGTGCGCAATGTGCGCATAGACAATAGACTGATTACAATATGTATCTTATCGCAGTTTCTTCTCACTAATTTTCTTATTACCACAAACAGTTAATTTTTCTTTTTAAGTTTTTTTTTATATTAGTTGCAATTTATTTTTAGTTTTATTTACTAGACTTAAGATTAGGTACTTAAAATAAGTATTATGTGCATGATTGTCATAAGTAAATACACAAACGTTAGTACAGTTCGTACCAAATAACTTTTCGCCTCTGAAGTTAGCCATTTTACACTTTTGTTGGTAAATTGACTATAGTGAATGAACTATTAGCCAACTTCACACAAGTAAAGCTTCTCGACAAGGTATGCGACAAATAAATATTTCTGGTTTCTGAAGGATTCAAATGTCTAACTTCAGACACAAAGTTATTTAGCGCGAACCCCAGCAGGGCCAAAGTCTGCCGGGGGCTGCGGGATTGTTCGAAAGAGTTACCGCGGCCCTGGTACATAAAAGGCCCTTACCGCTGCTAACCCACAGAGGGAGGAGTCATTTGATGATTTTTGACGTCGTTAAAAAACTATAGGAAGGTGTATTTTAATGAGTTTATTGAGCTCGAAACTTCTACGAATTACATTGAATTATAACGTCAAATACAAGGAACTAACTGTGTCATCCCTACTCTGAGCAATATAACCAATTTTATATACTGACTTGTCTTGTAGGCGCCAGACGTGAATCGGCGTCGCGGCCTTACGTCGCGGTGTGTCATAGCCCTAAAACTTGCGTTACTATGCTGAAGTAGTCATCTTTGTTTAAGTAATACGTTATTTTAAATATGTCTGTTAACTGGGTATCAGAAGGAGGGATGAATGTTTCTTTTAATCTGCTCGCTCTACAGCAAATAAATAAATTGCGTTGTTAAAAGGTTTGTGAAACTGCAACCTTTGTGCGCGAACAATTTAAGTGGAATCTTGCTATACTATTGAATGAAGTGATACACCTAGGAAAGTATGATCCGACATAACAGAATTATAATCAAATAAATAAATATAATATGGAGAAAACGAATAGCTAGACCATAGATGATTAAGTAGTTACCAGTATCTCAGACTCAAAGACTCACTGACTCTAATTTACGTGCAAATGTTAACCAACCGCATTGCAACTTCAAAGAAGAATGAGAAATGAAACTAATTTTCCGAGACATTACATTCGCAACTTGGAACCACTGAGAGAAACACAAAGATTCAGTTCATCCAAGTTCAGAAGCAATTAGTTAACTATGAGAAACGCAGTCACCTGTCCATTACGTTTAACTAAAATAGTTACCCTTCACTGGTCAGTGTGCAATGAACTCAGATCATGGAGAACAAAACGACTTGCGGAGATGTCATAACGCAACATCTCCTAAGAAAGTAGCGCGCCAAAATACGACAAAAGGGACGAGGAACGTTACTGCCTACGCCCTTACACGCCTTCTGTGAAACTTAAAGGGTGCTTTATTATATATATGTTACCGTAAGATTACAAACATCGTTAGATTACAATCTATCTCGAGAGATTGTAAACTGTCGAATTATTGTGAACCGTAACATCTGATTGCAATTTAACGCATTATTTTTCGCTATATTATAATCTATCGATGAGAAATTGTCAAATTGTCAACTGTCCGAAAGCTCTCTCTGATTGGTCAGTCTTTTTGTAAGATCGACCAATCACGACCAGCCGTTCTGTTCCCATGGAGTTCCCGTAGAGTTAGGAATGAAATAGAGGTGTCAGTTAAATAAAATAAATGCTCTTCAAAAATTCTTCAAGTATTAAATTTATATAAAAATAACTCTTATAAAAATACAGTTAGGTATTTTGTCTTCAAATACAAACTAATATTTAAAAATAAAATAAAAGGGGTGCTAATTAAACAGGCTTCTTTTTAATATCATTATTCGCCCCCAAAAATGTATGTTGCCTTCTAAATTACTAAGTCAGCCACAATTAATAAAGCGTCGAGCATCTAAATAATAATATCTTAGCCACGAGTTATCTTCCACTCTAAATACAACTCAGCATGATGGTTATTTTTTTGCATCTAAATTTGTAGCATGCATTCTAACAGTAAACTTCTTAAATACTATTAAATGACATCATAAAAATATTTATTTACCTTCTAATTTTTTAACTCGTACCTACTGAGTTTTTTGTTTAAAATATAACACATCCCATATTAATTGACCCAGCATGGAAGTAAGCATGCAACATGCAGCAAGCATAACTTCTGTCACGGCTCCGGCGCTGCGGGGCTCCGGCGGTCCCATGCGAGCTTACCGCTCGCAGGCCGCCTCGCCCCTCCGCGCCTACGCGGTTTTGAATTGCACTCTAGGGGTAGGGCAGACAAGACTACGTGGAGTCGGTTTTGCAGCGATTCGTTTTCGTCACTAACTTCAATTTTTAATACAATTTTTAATTGTGTGTAATTTGAGTCTTAAAAATTAAGTACAATTTTTGATTTTATAAAAAATTAAACCGTCACTTATTTTTGCACGTCAAAGAGCTGTGACACCGGGAGTTGCAAAGAACATTGTCTTTTTTGACGTTCTACCAATCAGCGCGCAAGATGCATTCCGTTCTACGCCAGTTGACAATTTGACCGCTCTACATCGCTCTCGATCTTACAAAAAGACTGACCAATCAGGGAGAGCTTTCGGACAGTTGACAATTTGACAATTTCTCATCGATAGATTATAATATAGCGAAAAATAATGCGTTAAATTGCAATCAGGTGTTACGGTTTACAATAATTCGACAGTTTACAATCTCTCGAGATAGATTGTAATCTAACGATGTTTGTAATCTTACGGTGACATATATATCAATCAAGAACACTTTTGGACGGATTGTTTTTGATGTGACAGGAACCCGAACATCTCGTTAGTTCTAGTAACAGATTACGCTTACCGTACGTTTGCTTGACCTACAAGAAGGCGCCTGACCTACCTTCGTTATGGCATCTCCACTATTTTTCCTTCCTCCGTGACGCAGATTTATTTCTCCAGTCGACCACTGACTGTTAAGATATTTATAGTTATATAGACTAAGGGGGTGATTTAACAGATGTGATGCAAGGTTCAAAACTTACTCGGAATCTGTAGGATTTGTGATGAGACTGGTTAACTAAAAATAGAAGGGTGTTCATGTAATATATTATTAGTCTTCAGTAGTAATTTTGTTTCTGTAAAACTATTTCTGGATTTCGAAATATGACTCTGGTTTTTTTTTCAAATTAATTTATACCGAATTCCCATAAAGACCATTCAATTTGACCTTGTTTATACATAATTATATTAACATAATTTGCTACACTTAATATAAACAAAACTAGCCCATCTATTCTTCGTCATGCAGTAATCACTCTTCTCATTTGCATAGTTTAACCAGCTCATAATACTCATAACATTATTGAGTAACCACGCAACATGCACAGTTACAAACTAAACGTAGATTATTATCTTTCGCCCTACTTAGTGAAGCGTTTAGTTTATGCGTTTGTGACAATCATAGGCCATGTTTTATAGAATGTGGGGCATTAGGGTAAAATTGAACGTCGATTTCGTGTTATAGATAAAATTTGTGATGGTTGTTTGTTTTTAAAATTGGGGTATTGATGGAGTATTTTTTGACTGTAGAAGTTTGAGTTATATTGATTGTGTATAGTTTAAGGTAGCGTTGAAAATATGTATTTCGTATTTGTTTGTAGTAATTGACAGTATTTTAATGTAATTTAGACAATAGTAGTTTTTAAAGTTCATTAACAGTCTTCTCACATTAGCAGATTTTTCGCTCGTTTTTTCATGACATTTTGTAGCGGCACTTGTTAATTATTTGCTATACATACCCGCCCATACGAACTGGGCGATGTTTTCGCTCTCTGAAAATCTGCCAGTGTGAAAAGGCTGTTAATTTTTTTAATACATCATACAACAGAAAGATAACCTAAAACGAATTGCCATTTAAGTAGGTGTATCTATCCACCCTTAGGCCGGCAATACACGGATCGCTTGAAGCAGTCAGGCAGGGGCGACGGCTTGAAGCTGTGGACTGCTCACAGAACTGCAGAGTTCTATAGATGCACATACATGAACCGCTGGAGCAGTTGCAACTGATGGCAGCTTGAAGCTATCGCCCCTGACTGCTTCAAGCGGTCCGTGTATTGCCGGCCTAACTGCGTTCAAATTCGTGTTTATACATATACTTGAATAGTATTAAGTTTGCCCATAGGAGGAATTTAGCCTACTGCTATCACGCTGGCCAGACGGGTTGATAGAGGGTTTTTTTCCGAGTTGATAGAAGCCGAAAATCGATCTCAGTGGCGTGCACTTGGAGAGGCCTATGTCCAGCAGTGGACTGCGATAGGCTGATGATGAATGAAGTTTGCTGCCAATGTGAAATGTAACATTCACATCTTGTACGTCTGTAGTTAGTTATTACAGTAACAATGTGTTCCCCCCTCAGCAGATGAGCGGCGGGTGCGGGGCGGGCGCGGGCGGCTCGGGCGCGGCGCGCGGGGGCTCGCTGCGCACGCCGCTGGCGCGCACGCCTGTCACCTTCAACGCCTCGCAAGTCGCCAGTGAGTGTCCTACCCACCTACATACCCACCTACACAGCTAGGGAGCCAGAATGAGACCATTCATACAATTGGCCATCAACAATATCTTTTATCCAAGAAAGAGCTTGGAATCAGGCGATACTCTGCTGAAACCCATAACAGGAAAAATATATACCCCTGCTCTCAGACACATTTAATGATTACTTAGTTCACTCGTTAGTGACGCATTGTCATACAAATCCTTCACTAAGGAATTGCTTAAGTAACCATTAAATGTCTCTGAGTGCGGGGGTAAATGTTAATTCTGCGAGACAATAAATTGAAACTTACACTCGACGCGCTCGGGCTCCCGGCGCCCTCATGTGCTTAAACAAACGGTAAATTTATTTCTATTTATGCCATCTCCTAAAAGTGCCCTGTGAAGGGACGAAACACGGTATCAGTTTATTATCTCGCAGAATTAACACTAAATATTTTACTAGCACTAAATGCATCAATATTTGAATCGAGGTTAAAATTTGTACTAAGAAAATTCAGTAGCAACTTTTGGCGTCTAAGTTTCGATACTTAGAAGAAGTTACCTTCGCAGGGCACATGGGTTCAATCAGCAAAGACTGATAAACTGGAATATTGGGGAACTCGCCGCTTTGCTTTAAGGTAGGAAAGTGCCCATTTTACGAAGATTGTAGTTAAATGTATGTAAGGAATGTTGCTAAGGAAATTTCTAAGCGCCTTGTTGACACTTCTCGTGACCCAAGGGCTGGCTGTTCTCGCCCAACGTTCAAGCATTGCCATTCAACGTGGCAATGCAGCCAGCCTTTTGGGTACACTGCCGGGTGACAGCGATGAGGACCAATTATTCGACGCCTTTTATTAGTTTTAAGTTTCTTTTTGTGTAAATATAGATTTAGTTTATTTTAAAATAATGTACAGAAATAAATACAGTATAACGCCGAATCGCCAATTATTCGAATCGATTCTAAGCTGCTATACATCTATTATTATTTTGAAATTTTATACTTTGTATTTGTTTCTAAGACCTGATGGGGCTGCAACTTACTTCACTAGAGTGGTCCACTTTAGTGCAAAACTGGGTTTATCAAGCTTTATGCAGGTTTAATCTATGAGGGACGGTTCCTTTTTCATTATAAACGGTCTATGTCCGATTACCGAATTTTCTATTTTCCGGATCGATCTCGGTCCCAATTAAATTGGAATAATCGGCGTTCTTCTGTATTCTATCATAAAATAAATGTGATTGTATGTTTGTAGAAGCGAAACTTCAGGCGGCGCTGTCAGAGGAGAGCGGGGGCGGGAGCACGACGAGCGGCGTGAGCGGAGTGAGCGGCGTGAGCGCTGTGAGCGGCAGCGGCTGCGCGCGGTACTGGGCGGCCGCCAAGCTGCCGCACCTGCCCGCGCCCTCCTAGCGCCCGCCCTCCGCACGACGCCTCGCCAAGGTAAGCTTCAGTTCATATTTAGTTATGCACAAGACGTCCGAACCGACTGCGCACCTAAAGTTAGCTCACTGGTTGAACAGAGGAAAATTACGTTCCTAAAAATAATATCAAGTTAACATTTGACTTCAGACTCGCTTAATTACTTCGGTTGCATCAAATATGGCATGAAATATATGCTGAGTTTATCAAAATGTGCACTAGATGAAACTGTCATGTCATCGGTATAACATTGGTCAACAGCACTTAACAGCACAGCATTGGTTATTTTGTCACAAAGGTGAAATGTAAAATTTCTGGAAGAACATTTGATACATAATCGAAGTCCAGAACATAAAGTTGCACTAGCACGTCGGGATTTAGCTTTCAAAGGATGACTAATGGCGCCCAATTTTTTCCTGGCTTTGGTTGTCATTTTCCGTCAGTTTCTCTAATGTTAAAAGGGTTTTTTTATCTCCCTTCACAATTGGAATAATAGTTAATGCTTTTGTGGCAGGTGTCGTCCCTGGAGGCGCCGCGGCGGCTGGGCGGCGCGGGCGGGCGGCTGGAGCTGGAGCGGCGCTCGCTGGACCTGGAGCGCGAGCTGCGGCCGGACCGCGACTCCGACGTGTCGCTCGACGACCGCGACCACCTCGTCTGACGCCCCTATTGATCTCAGTAACTCTATGACTAAACGTGTAGTGGAATTGTGACAGTACCCCCGGTTTTCTATATATTGACGTGAACGGGTGTGTCGGTGTTAGTGCCTGTGAGTCTCGTTAGCAGTCGACGCGAAACGGCGCCGTCTCGCACAAAATTCCCTCGAAACCCTAGATTAAGCGAACATGTGTGACTAAAATAATTTAACAATTTTCTACAGAATCAAATGTTCATTCATTTTAATTTTTGAATAATTCGATGTTAAGTTACATTTTGTGTAATTAGTTAATTTGTCTCAAGTGATATAATGAAGCTGTATTCGTAACGAAATGGTGACCTTATAATCGGAATTCTTAAAGGATATAAGGGTAGTTAGTTACAAGGCCTTTGAAACTAGGTTAAGAAGCTAAGCTACGCGATTTATTTGTCGATTAGCGTAGTGGATGTTGTGATTCATTCATATGATTTTACATAATGATTTGTAAAGCGCTTATGTACTCGTACCGGTAGAAATATATAATATTGTATCTTGGGCCATACATATGGAAAGTTACATTTATTATATAGCGCATGTTAAGTACATTTTACAGCATTTTATTTTACTACTTTTAAACAGATGTTTTTCATATATTTTTGTCGTGGAAAGTATGTCAAACATATCAGTCGAGCATTTGTCACTTCTGCCGATGTGGTTAAGAAATCGAGGTAACTAGTCGGCCACTGAACCTAGTCCAAACTATATGTAAGGTTTAGGTTTTACGTTAGTCTGTAAGAATTGATTCAATTATGTTGTGGAGCGATTCTTGCGATGTGACGATTGCTTACCTCGACGAAGCCGAACAAAGTTATATAACTTCATCTTTCGCATTACGCTAGTAATTTAGTTTAATGGACTACTTAAATAAACCTCTATGAACAAACTAAATAACCATTTAACTAAATCACCAGCAAATTGTGAAGAAATCTTATGTCTCATTTACATTAGGTACACGATCCATATCGGCGCCTTTTTGAGGGCGCCAAGTTTTGGCGACTGTTTAAGTCGGCGCCTTCGACTTAATATAAATGAGGCACTTAGAGATCGCTCAAGTTGACTGTGGTTAGCGTGCCGTGTTACGCATCCAATGGAGACTGATATACTTCAACGGATCGTAGAACTGTTAACCACGTCTATCTGAGCGATTTTAGGGAATCCTGTATTTGATACATCTAGTGCAATATGTTTGACATAAAAGTTTAATTTCGTCTTCCTCATATTATATTGTATTTGTAACAATTTACAAAGGGCCTATGATGTTTATTCGATTAACATGCATTTTTATTTTTTTCGAATTAGTTTATAGAACTTCTTATATGTAGACACTTGTAATATGCTTACAAATGAATTGTATTATTTCGATTTTGTGGGAATGTAGTAAGAGCAAGCACTTATGCAACTTTATTTATATAGTAATAATATTATGTGTGAAAATAATTTACCCTATTATAATGAATTACGTATTTGATATATTAATTTCCCACAATGTTGTAATAACGTAATGTACAAAGTTTTGGAAATATTTTAACCTTTGATACCCTATTTAATGAGCAGGATAATTCCTGTGTATTTTATATGTATAGAAAACGACCAATTGAGCGAAGGGTTCTATATTTACGCGGCGGAACCCTAATTGTTAAAGTTCCGTACGTGCTTGCTTCCCGAATGTATTTTATCATTTGACCTATCTCACTATACTCAATATAGCATTTTTATTTCAATTATATTGTGTTTAAGTTGACTGCCGTTTTCTTATAATTATGCTCAATGATAGTTTAATGTCTTATTACTCTGGATTGTCTAATCTAGACATTAATACAATTGTGCGATGACCTTAGTTTATTATTTGTGACGTGAAGATACATAATATTGTATGTTACGATTAGCAAAACTGCAGTTTGTAGCTTATTCTACCCGAGTTGGTGTCGTGTTTGCTTATTCAGCTTCGAGTCTATGTACAGCAGTGTTCTGTTTACAATCACAATTTGTGTATCGTCACGCGTCAATAGCGTTTTAAGGTATTTAGTCAATTATTGTATAGCTTTTTTTTTAACTTTGGAAAGTGGGCTGAGAGTCAGCGATCACAGCCCGCGTGTTGCCCACTTGTGCTAACGTGTGTCCGACGTGCGAGCTCCGCTTGGCATAGATCAGTATTAATCATTATGTTTCAACTCTCGACTCGCAACATTACTGCCAAGTACATATAGTTAAATTAAGTATCGTTTGCTATAACATGAATATAGCAGGACTTCTAGTTACTACAAACATTGTAAGCTTTCGTTGGAACGCATTTCTCTTATACCTAGTTATTTTTTGTGAAATATTTTTGTTCTCATTTTATATGTAAAAGCTGGTGTTTCACCTTGAAACTCGTAACTACAATGTGAATATAAAATAAATGAGTTATACAAATAAATTACTTTTTTCATTTAGAAACCTCTGATACATGGCAGGACGTTTTTAACTGACTTTCCGAAAAAAGAGGAGGAGGATTCAATTAGAATTACAAACATTCATCATCATCATCATCATATCAGCCATAGAACATCCACTGCTGAACATAGGCCTCCCCCTTAGATCTCCACAGATACCTGTTGGAGGCGACCTGCATCCAGCGCCTTCCGGCGACCTTTATAAGATCGTCTGTCCACCTTGTTGGTGGACGTCCTACGCTGCACTTACTAGTCCGTGGTCGACACTCCAGCGAACATTCCATATATTTTATTAACTTGAGAAAACCAAGCTATATAAAAGCGTTATTAATGGAGAGACAAATCCAATTTCAATGCAGTCAGCCATGCCACGTGCCCAATTTTCCTTCTATCATTATCATGCGAAAATCTGAGAATTTCAATTCTCGTAAACCACTTCACTAGTTAAGTAATTCTAGATAACTGGGAAACTAGCGAGCCTCTGCAAATACTGATATGCTTTTGATTCATTCCACACAATTCCTTGATTTAAGAACTGAGAAAAGAGTTTAAATGAGTAGGTATTTATGAACATATTTACATTCTTAAAGAGTCCTTGCAGTTTCTTGCCGACTTCTCTCCATGAGACCAACTTTTTGAAATCGTGCAAATAGTATAACGTTTCATACGAGCCTATTTAATATAACTTACACGACGATACCTAAGGTTTTTTAAAAATAGGTCCTTGATCAAAAGTGAGGAGTAGATTTTTGGCATTAAAAGTGATCTCACAGAATCGATGCCGGAGGGACATACATTATCTGATACCTATGAACTTATAAGACTAGGTGAAAAGCTACAGCCAGTCTTATGGAAGGGTAAAAAAGTCGAAAGTTAAAAATTGGGGCATCTTTGGGAACATTTGATTGACCAGGGTCGATTACAATTCACATTCGACTACGATCCATTCACGAGTCGATTACGATTGAAGCGTATGTGGCATTCCGCAATTTTTTCTTTGAAATAAACGTTTTTATCCTTTTCTGTCATTCAATAATGAATCATTTTGTCTGCAAACGATTTACGATTGCAATATCCACATCCAGACCAAAATCACCAAAATAGCAGACCAATTGCAAACCAATCGAATGACGTTGGAATACGATTGGTCTTATATTAGGAGCAGAATGCCCGATATGGTTAAAACTGCTATTGCGATCATATTGCGATTCGATTTCTATTAAATTTTGACACTATTAGGAAAATCGGGCCCCTGTCTGCCGACATTGCACATAGATAGTGAGTGAGAGTATGCGTTATAAAGATCATAATATCTGTTCCAAGAGTATGTAACAATAATTACATCAGCAGTTTTATGATGCTCCGGAATCTCTGTTATCTTTCGCAATTTGCTTTGACGTTGACAAAATAATAAAAAGATACCATCGGCAGTAAAATGTTACGTTATTGTGCCTTGCAATGTTCACTTGTCGAGATCGTGATTTTCAGAACGAACAGACTATGTACGAATAGTTCTTATTGCTGTCAGTATTATTGGCTGGCATTTGACCATCTTTGGCAGCCATTACGGATAGTCAGAAGCCAGTAAATCTAACAACAAGTCTTACCTAAGGAGGCCAGATAGGAAATCGCTGCTAGTAAAACACTGGTACTCTCTGAAGCTGACCCCAACATAGTTGGGAAAAGGCTAGGCAGATGATGAATGAATTAACCGTAGAATTTCTCGACGCAAAGACATTAAATAGTTCTTCAAATCTGCCCAGTAATTACTGAAATTAAGCAAACAAACTCTTCAACAGCTTAACAATTTTTTAGTTTATTATTTGCCGGTCGAGAAAAGAACTTCTGGTAGCAACCAACTCCCCAAATCTAAATCATATCTCTAGTAGAGATTAAAACTAACGAATTTAATCTTACGACGATCTTATTTTTATCTCGGGAATTTTGCTGTTTTACCTTCAATTGGTTTGTTGTCTTGTTATCTTATTTTATTTATGTTTGTCATCTTATATTTTGCGATTACGTATCTTTTCCTATTACCTCTTAGTTGCTCTCGATTCAAGGGTAGATACCAATATTGAAGGCTATAGATGTTTTTTGATTGTTCGAAATAGGGTCACAGGGATATGATTGATGTTTTTGTAAGGCATTTTACCGGCATGTGATCTTAGCAAGTCGTGGTTTCCTAGTGGGTAAAGAACCAACCTCTCGAGTATGAGGGTGTAGGTTCGATACCAGGTCAGTCAAGTACCAATGCAACTTTTCTAAGTTTGTATGTACTTTCTAAGTATATCTTGGACACCAATGGCTGAAAAAAAGGTGAAGGAAAACATCTTGAGGAAAGGACTACAAAGTCTGAAATCAAGCGAAATGAGCAAGCGTGGTGATTAATGCTCAATCCTTCTCCGTGTGAGAGGAGGCAGTGGGACGATAAAAAGGCTGTAACAGTAACAGATCTTAGCAAAATTGTCACGCATTTATTTTCGCGTTTTCACTTCCGTCCCGTCGGAACTACTGCCCGTACAAAGATACAATATAGCCTATATTACTCGGGAAGAGTGTAGCTTTCGAACAGTGGAAGAATTTTACAAATCAGGTTCAGCAGTTTCGGTGCCTTTCGGGTACAAACAAGACAATGTTTCATCTTTATTGTCAGTAAAGATAAGTACTTAAATCGATTATTTTTTCTATTAAGTCCCGTTACTAATCAGGTAAAATTGTTAATCTCTGGTCAATTAATTGGTTGGTGACATGCCGACGACTTATTCTTTAACAGCGCTTTTACGCTGACCGATTTACCACGTACCAACTGCTCGTACAAAAACCGGGCGACAAATCAGCTGGTGTGAAGGCGCCGTATAATTAAACGAATTGATATTCATAACAATTCTAAAAGCAAAATATTTTTAGCTACTTATGCATAAGTGCTTCTATTACTTCTATTAGTATCTTTAATGTAATTTTGTAAGTGTGTCGATTAGTTTAGATTATGTAACTGTAAAATTGTCAATACACTATTGCATTTGGTTCCCCTGTAATAATAGTTGTATTTTGTGATAAATAAATAAATGACTTAAGTAGGTACCTATTCTTATGAGTGTGTATTGAGAAATTCAAAATTACTCATAAGATCACTTCCATTCTATTTTCTGCTACACGCGTTCAAATAACTATTTATCGCCGTAAAGTACTTTATCTTAGATCTTACAAATCGGTCCGAGCGCTTGCAAAGTTAAACAATAGCCATTATTGTGTCTGAGTTTTTCTTAAGAGGAAAATACTTACCTAGTACCTACGTGGACACTGCAAACTTTCAGTCGGCCGATAGTTTGTTTGGGCTCATGAGTCTGTATGAATCATGTATGAATATGAATGGGTAGTACACACATTACAAAGATCAGGTATTTAGCTGGTATCAGACCGAAAAAACGTTTGCCAACCATCTGGGGCCCGATTCTCCTAAGTTAATAATTTCAAAACTGAATAGAAATTGAATCGCAATATCAGTTTTAACCATATCGGGCATTCTGCTACTAATATAAGACCAATCGTATTCCAACGACATTCGATTGGTTTGCGATTGGTCTGCCATTTTGGTGATTTTGGTCTATACGGTAGTTTGCTCTACAATCATATTGTAATCGTAAATCATTTGCAGACAAAATGATTCATTATTAAATGACAGAAAAAGATAAAAACGTTTATTTCAAAGAAAAAATAGCTGAATGCCACATACGCTTCAATCGTAATTGAGTCGTGATTGGATCTCAGTCGCATGTGAATCGTATGTCGCCTAAGTAAAATTAGGAGAATCGGGACACATAAAAACAAGACAAGGAAAATTATTATAACAAGACCAGGTATCAGACCGAAATATGTTTGCTAACTTGTTGTTGTTGTTTGTTGTTTGTTACTATCGGCCGACTGTTTAGTCTGCAGTGTACGGGTACCTACTCTCATTTTACACTGTAAGTACCTAAGTATAAAATGCATTTTTAAGACTTTTGTAAAACAAAGGAAATTAGAAAAAATTACATTTGTCCATTCAGTTTTTCAATGATTTTGATTTGAAAATCAGATGAGCGTATACAATAGACTATTATACCAAAGCAAGTAGGCTTATTATGGGTGAAGCCTCGGGGAACAACCTGACTCACAATATCCTGAAGAGATGAAAGAAACAATTATGTACCTAAAGAAACACATTAATTATAAAATAAGTTTATTTGAATTGAACCGTAAAATTGCACAGCTCAATATCTCAGTTGGTTCCAAACCATTTCCCGCATTGATATTAATGCAAATACTTAATGAGAGTTACATTATCTCACCGATGCAACAACTTCACAACTCCATGCGGCCTTCTTCGAACGCAACGTTTGTCGCCGACATACACAGTTAACACAGTGCTCTGCCGGCCGCCATTGCTGTCACTTCGCGCATGCTTCGCGCCAATTCGGCTGTCGATTTGCCGCGCGTTGGCGCGAAAATCATTTGACATTTTACTGTGCGATTTTTTGAGTGTCTGTGGTTTTGTGAATTTGTGAAAAGAGTTTGGTTGCATTTGTGTGTGTTTTTGTTTTTGGTAAGTTTAATTTATTATTTTTATTAATATTTATATTGAAGAAATTCAGGTGATAAATTAAGTTGCGACTTAATTGTTTCAGCCTTTGTTTGTATATGCAGGATTCGTAATGCAGTTAACCTTGTAACGATTTTGGCGTATCTTTGTCTGAAAAACCTACCTTTAATGAATATTTAATTCATACAAATATAGCTACACAAATCTTATTTAAAAATAATTCTGCTTGTTAAGACATAGATCTTCGTACGGGCGGCTCACAAACTACAGTTAAATATGAATAATAAACATCAAAACAGCTGGTACTCTAGAAAATTAAACAATGAATAGAATAGTATTTGAACTTAGGTACCTAGTCGATATTTAACTCCACTTGTAGACTTTAAAATACATATTTAAGAGCTCTTCCGCTGAAAGCATCTTTGGCTGAAAGTATCCAAAACTATTTAGTCTCGAATATTAATTAAAAAATATATTTCTATTGCCATTAAAATAGCCTTTGCATTATAATGCGCAAATATATTATAATTTGCCTTACTAGCTACCTTAGTTATAAACTTTCCTTCTCGTCTCTATCCATCTAAAAGTTGTCTGAAAAGGATCACTCTTAGCAATTTGAGTAAGACAGCTTCGTATGTTTCCGACTTTACTTAGTATTTAAGTAAAAATTTGCTGTAGGTAAGATTTAAATAATACAGTATATAGGCATATATTTACAAAGAAAATTCGAATAAGAACCTTTAAATTCCAATATCTACTTGGCTAAAGGCGTTCGCGTTGATGACTTGACACTAATTACTTCTAAACTCTAATGAGTTAATGCATTATAGTGTAATCAGTAGAATTATGGTATGGCAATTTTCTAATTGGACTACTTACATAAGTACATAGAGTACAGATTTTAAAAGTTAGTTAGGATTAGAATGTAAAAATAATAAATAAATCGCGCAATCTATAATCGATTTTAGAATGCATTTAGCTGATTTCCCGCTGTTTTACCCAAATCTCGTGAAAACTATGTCACTTAACATATAACAACACACACATAGCGTAACTTCCCAACAGTAAAATTAACTTTTCTTATCGTTTCAGTCTTTAAAAACAACGGATAAATAAACAAAACAAAAAACCTCTTAAATACCTCTAATATAGATAAAACAATTCTCTCGCTCAAGTGTTAGGGAAAATAAAAACATTATTTGGGAGTTAACACCTTAATGTAATTTTGTAACATAGACAACGATGGATACAACTAGTAGAGTAACTTTTACGAGTAAATCAATACATGTCTGTAATTTTATTTTATTTTCATCAGGTACTCCTATCTGTTCTAACCCGTAAATTAGTGGTTCCAAAGTCTGCATTCTACTTATAACTTCTCGAATTAACTTTATCCTCAATCAGTCGGATTTTTCCTTTTCCTCACAGTGCGAGGCTGTAAAATCTTGTAACATTTCAAATGATATCTAACTCCTCTTATCTGTCAATAAGCATATTACAATGATAACATTATATTATGTAATAAAACAATAAATGTTGAGTATACGGTAGAGCACGCACGTTTTAGTCGGGATAACGATAAAATTATTGGTTTGAAGTTGAATGATTTTATCTCCTACGTAGGATAGGTAAGAAACTAACAGGCTAACAGTTAGAATAAGGTGTGAAATATACTAAATAGTTCAATGACATCTTAAAAGCAAGTGAAATTGAAGATAATATACATAGCTACATGTAGGTAGTTATTGAAGCGATATATCGATAAATATATAACTAAGCTATTTACAAAAAATGCTTGAAGTATTTTTTGTATTAAACCTGTACATCAAAATACAGCGAGATGTAATATTTTTCATTTAAATCGTTGAATTTCGTTTTATATGAAAAAATCGTTATAATTTCTAGTAAATCAAATCCAGAATAATTTATTTGGAAGTAGAACTCAAAAACCTTCCTAGTTACGAGTAAACATAATTAAGTACAACATACTAGATGTTTGCTGAAAATATTTTCCATGTTTGCTGAAAAATCCGGTAACATCCAATTTGTACTTAGGTGTAATTTTCACGTATTTCATGTTAGTTTTTATTATATACATAGGCATGTTTATTACTAGTATTCAGTCGCCGATTTACACGCGTCCCGAGGGAATTTTTCGTGAATGTGGATAAAAAACTATGCTACTGCCAAGTTTCGTTTAGATTTTATTCAGTAGTTTAGAAAAAATAGAGTAGAAAAATTAGCACATACAAAGAAAAATTTGCATATCAATCGCGTTTGTAATACAAATGTGATAAGTCTTATATCACTTAAGTCTTATTTAAATCTTAATTTTATACCAACTTATTTGGGCTCAAAAAAGTTTTTCTGTGACAAACAGACAACCCTGTAAACAAGGTTGTTTTGGTATTTTTTTGGCAAGTATATCGAAGGTCGTTAAGATCACTGATCTACGGTTTTCAATGGTATTTGGTAATGTCAAAATTACACGTTATTTCTCAGGTACCTTCCTATTTCAGTTTTATTTTTGTGAGTTGTTTATTTATCAAGGCATTTAGAGTGCTCGCACAGTTTGTTTTGGCTCAAAAATAAATATGGAGATCAATGGAAGAGAAGAACGCACATTACAACGATCAGAGGTCAGTAGGTCGTCTTAGGAGATCAAACCGACTGAAAACTTTGATAGGATTAAAGATTTTTTCTAAAAAAAAACAGACCAGCGGGTCGACTGTCGACCGACTGTTTAGTCTAGTCAAAGTATTTTTTTTTTATTTCAAATAGGCCTATAGAAGCTCTTTCGAAACTGTACAAGAGAGTTGTTGAATCTGAAATGTACACTTAAAGTGCCTGCCGAATTTCGATTATCTCTGATTATTGTATTTGATTGTGGTCATAAATAATATCATTAGCTGGTTAACATTTGCATCGCCCCGTGTGGGGACTTTACCACGGTGATTGCAAGACAGCGGATATGATTCAAGTTTCGCACGTCATAGGAGACCTGTCTAGTGGGTTGCGGCCATTACTCCGCATCTCTGACGTCATTATGGAGAAGATTCTCAAAGATAATCCTGTAGATAGAAAATTATGGAGTATGAAAACATGATGCGCAGACCCTAAATAAAATTGTGATTATGGCAGGAGGATGATGATGAGTCCTGTGCCTACATTGATTAATGTGATATAATAATCATATGATTTAATGAACGACATACCCGATATATAGATTTATTTTATTTTCAAATATACAGGATGCGTCGTTCACAATCACATTAAATCCTATCGCATATACTTTATGATATTCTATGGCGAATTGTAAAAAAAATAACCTAATCCATTCAGTGGTTTAACCACAGGAGTCATTTTTCGTTTTTATAATTTACAACATCATGTGTAAAGCAGAGATAAAGCTAGGAGTATCGTATGTTTTGATCAGTTGACAGCTGTCAGTTTTCAAGGGAGAATTTCAGTTGTTTGTAACGACTGACTTTTATATGGTGTTCTAATTTTCGCACATTTTTATTCTATTTACTTGTTTGAAAATTTCATTTTTTTTATTTTTACGTATTTTCTTTTTTCTTTGTGTTAATCGACTTATGTTAACCAGTATATTAACGCATTTCATTTAATGTGATTGTGAACGACACACCCGATATAGTATGACGCGCACAATACTTTTGTCATCAGATTGTCGAACTCAGAATTCTACTAATTAGCCTATCTGTAATTGCAGGACCATAACAGTTTACAAACGGCACGTGTTACAAAAACGTGTGTTATGTTTGTAACTCCATGTAAAAGCTAAATATGAGACCATTAGGTTCTGTAATTGTTTCCGCTAGAGATTTTACTGCATAAGTGTTATGATTCAGAAATGTAAGCACAGTTGCAAACATTAATTTGTATTGTAGGTAGGGTTTATGTGGATAGAAATAAGTAAAAAAAAAATCAGAAAGAACATTTTCTCTCCGAATGTAGAATCTCATTGTTAAACACTGGATACTTAGCTGCAATCGGTTAGACTGAAGCCGACCCCGACGTAATTGGGAAAAGGCTAGGCTATTATGATATATATATTGATGATGACCTATTATAGAAAGTTGGCATAATATATTGAAGTCATGTTCGAAAGCGTGACCGCAGTCCTGGTACATAAAGGACTTAAGAAGGAACATGGTGGGTTTTAGTCAGTAAGAGTCTGACACTCCCTCACGCTACACCCACAGCGGGAAGGGTCTTTTGATGATTTTTGGCGCCTTTAAAAAAAGTCTACAATTGGAGGCATTCAGTCATAACTATAGTTTACTATTTTCATGTTTAAAATAAATAAACACAATATGTGTAGTTTTAAATTACGGTTTCATTTGATTGATCGGAAATTCTAGATATCGATTGTTATGATAACATATCGATAATATTTCATTTTGGATTGTTTACAAATTCCTTTCACGCAATATTAAGTGAAACTGTGTTAAAAGGAGTTTAGTGCCTTTAATATTAATAACCATTTGAGATAACTAGATGTTTCTCGCGACTTCACCCGCGTCTTCGAATTTCTTTCCGTGCTCGTATAAAAAATATTAGTCAGGGATAGTGTGGCTTCCCAACAGTGAAATAATTTTTAAAATCGGTTCATTAGTTCCGGAGCCTTTAGGGAAAAACAAGCAAAAAGATCCTCTTAAATATATATTCAGATAGTAACATTGAATTCCATCAAAACCCATCGAGTAGTTTTTGCTTCAAAGAGTTACAAACATACATCTTTTGTTGCATATTTTGTACCTACTCCTTTTATCGTTGAGAATAAAATAAATTGCTTTTCCATGGCGCAAGTTATGTTAATCATTAGTTTCACATTAACGGTACATTATAGCCACATTATAGTACTTTACCTGAAATTATTCGATAGTGCAATATACTTTAAATTGGTTAATAGTTTCATGGTAGTTTGAAGGCAAACAATACAAATGTAGGTTACGAATTGTCACACTTATTTTATACTAGCTTCTGCCCGCGACTTCGTACGCGGATCCTGTCCCTTATGCCAGCGACTACGGGCTCAGCAAAATTAAAGATCTGAATCGTCTGATATTGAATTTTAAGGGCCCGTTGACTTGGAAACAACGGAATACGCATAACCATTAGAAACGTTCCATATATTTAATTTTTGTACTTTAACGGCAAAAGCACAGCAGACTAAACAAAACGCTGAGAACTGAACCGCAATAGACGTGACCATAGGGATAAAAGTGGTGATTCTAATTAGTCCGCATTTAAGTTGTGAGTGGCAAAAATATTAGGTACACGTATTATTACGTAAAAAAACATTAAATAGATGACAAAGTCGTGGTGACTTAGTGGAAGTCGTGGTGGTTTAGTGGGTAGAGAACCAATCTCTCAAGTATGAGCGTGCGGCTTTGATTCCAGGTCTGGCAAGTGCCTGCCAATGCAACTTTTCTAAGTTCGTATGTACTTTCTACGTATATTTTGGATACCAATGACCGTTATTTGGAGGGGATGTTAAACTGTAGGTTCCGGCTGTCATTGAACATTCTTGGCAGTCGTTATGGGTAGTCAGAAGCCAGTAAGTCTTACCGAGGGGTGTTGGGTTGAGCGGGTAATCGGGTTGTGGAGGTCAGATAGGCAGTCGCTCCTTGTAAAACACTGGTACTCAGTTGCATCGTGACTGGAAGTCGACCCTAACATAATTGGGACAAAGGCTCTTGAGATAATAACGACAATAATAATGAGATACAGGCACCGCAAGACATCTGAGGCTGATGACGGGGAGTAGCGACCCCGCGGGGCTATATATACTGAGTTCTCCAGGGAGAGTATACTGTCCCCCATCTCCGGCCGGTCGGAGTGAACCATGACGGGGGTAGGTCTCACGCCTCTGGCTTGGCTTGGCCGTCCAGAGTGGAGTCGCTAGAGCAGGATTAGTAGCCCTGCTCGGAGGGTAGGTGCCTCATGGTAAGCACAGGGAGCGCGTAATCATCGTTTAAAGCCCACCGAGGTATCCTCACCCTACAGCCGCTCATGTACCTGTTGCCCTCTTGTTGCTATTCAGTGACTGGTTCCCGGGGGCCCAGTAAGTGAGGTGGCGAGTCTCCACCTGCCATTTTTACATGTACCTAATACATTGTCATCTACTAACATCCCATCACAATAGCCCAAGTACTTTTCCTCCATAGTTAGCAATAGTTTAGCACAGAACCGGGGATTGTCTTTTTTTAACGACGTCCACCGGGGATTGTCCTTGGGTTCATTTCTATAGTGCATAAAGGGATAATCGTTGGTTTTGTGTCACCATTTCATTAAAGTTGTCTCAAATGGGCTTCAGCGTGTTGGCTTCGGCCCCACGTTTGCCTCCCAAAAATTCGGGACTCTGTAGTCCCGAGATCTGGAAGAGACATACAAAATAATAATGAGATATAACGCAACAAAGTCGGAGAGTGGGGGCTCGTGACGCCACGTCTAGGTATGTAAAATTTGTACTAAGCAGTGACTTAACACAAAATTCAAGCGTCAGCCCCGGATCTTCAATTTTTTTCAGGCGGGGCAAAAACTGAAAAATGCCGCCCCGTCTACCTACCTACTTATGTTTATTTTCACCAACGAAAGTCCCTTTTTTGGTAGGTAAAGGACTTAAAAAAATGTGTCGAAATCATTGTAGTGAGCCTGTTGGCCAGGTTTAAGTTATGAAAGTCGAAACAGATTAAGGAACACAAAAAGTTAATAAGTTTTAAAAAGCGCTGTGAAGTAATAGGTAAGCAGTCGGAAGCGCAAACTTTTTTGTTTTTGAGGACTCCATAAATATTTTGTTTTGCTACATTTGATTTATAAAAGGTAAGACAGCGTGGATTCGACTCATGTTATCAACAAGGCAATGTCTGTGTAATATTGCGCGAGCGAAGCGAGCGCGAAATTTTTTGATTCTACGACACCAAAGTACCTGATTAAGTACATTGTCAAGCAACAGCGTAGCGAGCGCGAACTTTTTTAAGTTATTTGTTTGAAGACTCACAAATTATACTGGGAATTATGTACAAATAAAAAGAAACCGTGATTAGAGCGAGTGCCATTTGTGTTCGTTGATTTGGTGCGTCAATAAAAATAATAAACAATCAGAAAAATTGTACATAGATCATCATTTAGCCGCGAGCGTAGCGAGCGAGAATTTTTTCACTTACTTGGAGGATGTTAAAAGTGAAAAATAATCAAAATGATCAATTAAACAAAGCGAAGGCGACTTTTTTAGAAACTTTGCTTGTCATTATCATGATACAATGGAAGTTCCTTATCAAACGGGTGTAATTTCATCGAAATTTCCTGGTGGTGGGGCGTCCCGCGGCGCCCCTGAGACCGAGGCGCCCGGATTATTCGCACACCCTACACCATAGGCTAAGACGGCCCTGTGGGTAACTATTATGTTAATCTGTGATGTAGGATTTTAAATCAGGCAGCCGCCTGATTTTGCCGCCCCCTGAATTTGCCGCCCGGGGCATGGGCCCCGGCTTGCCCCCCCCTAGATCCGGGGCTGCAAGCGTGTTGTATCTTCGTTATTATTTGTTTGTGAGAGAGAGAAAAGAAAAATACGTGTCCATTATTTAAGGGTTATCTAAAAGACTATTTCATAACATTCATTTCTATACATTTCAAGTGTAGTATTGCTCTTGAAGTTCCACATCAGGTGTTCCAGATCTTCGATGTTTATACGTCAATAGAGAGTGCTTATCAGATTGAACCACTTTTGCTAAAACGTCATATCTTCATTTGCTATAGTCTAGCTGGGCCCCTGGAGTTCCACATCAGGTGTTTTAGATCTTCAATTTGTATAAGTCAATAGAAAGTGCTTATCAAATTGAACAACTTTTGCTAAAACATCATACCTGTATATGGTACAGAGAAGCTGGGCCCTTGGGGTTCCACATCAGGTGTTCCAGATCTTCAAATTTATTATCTCAGCTAAAAATGCTCATCACATGAAACAATTTTTGCCATGGCACCATTTTTGTATCTCTTATAGTTTTGTTGGTCTGTTGGAGTTCTACATCAGGTCTTCAAGTTTCGAAGATAAATTATAGCCTATATGTTGACCAGGCTTAATACTGATACAACAAAGAAAAAATCATTGAAATCCGTTCAGTAGTTCGGAAGATTAGCGTGTACAAACAAACAGACATACAGACATACAGACATACAGACAGAATTTTTTTTTTGGATTTGTGCTCCATTACTGTTTCTAAACCCCACCCAATTATTATTTTTTTAATATATTCAATGTACAGACACAGTTTTTTTACAGATTTATTATATGTATATATATAGATAACAATGATCAAGCCAGCCGTAAAACTGTCGCCCATTGGTCAAATCAGCCATTTCAACTGAAAATGGTTCTAAATCGGGTTTTATAGTTAAATGGTGTAAATCACCATCACCGTAAAAATAGTGTACTTGGTCTACACAAAATAACAGCTGTCAAAAGTACAGTCAACGTCAAAATAAGCCGAACAAATAAAAAAAATCAAATGTGCCTTATGGTCTCTGCACACAGCGGGCGCGGCGCGGCGGGACGGGACGGCGACGCGACACTGAGCAGTTGTATTGTACTAGATATTACGGAGGCCGCCACACAGAGCCGTCCCGCTCGACGCGACGCGACGCGACGTTCTAGTACATTGTGTCACGTCGCCGTCCCGTCCCGCCGCGCCGCACCCGCTGTGTGCAGAGACCTTAAGAACGTAAAGTTTCATAATTTCTTAATAACACAAACTCCAAAACTTATTTAACATCTTGAACTTAAAAAAAAAAGATCCCGACGAATTGAGAACTTCCTCCTTTTTGGGAAGTTGGTTAAACATAGTAGATGAATACTCTGGTAAGTTATCGACGAAACGGTGTTAAGCAATTTTGAAAATTTAGATAAAATTTGTCATTTGTTCGGCTACTTTTGACACTGATTGTACCTAACAATTTATTTGCCATTAAAACTAAAATAGTGTGAACGTACTACTTAATATTTTTTGTTCCTTGTTTACATACAATGTCATGCTACTTACAAGCTATTTAGTAGGTAATTACCTATTTTAATTTACCTAAACCATGTTTTTACAGTGAGTTTAACATAACCTTTTGTACGCTAAACTATGTGAATAGGCTTCAGATGAAAATCACTTTACATGCTATGAGCATGAAATTACTTACGTTTATTTACTAAACTAAAATGTTCGAACTGTATTATAACGTAAAGGCAATTTTTTGTTTGTTTGTTCGTACCCCTAAAGATTTCAGAAATTCCAACACTGTTGGAAACTACACTCTTCCGAGTAACATAGGCTACATTCTATATTTTATCCCGTTACGGACGGTGGTTCACACGGGACGGTGAAACTGCTAGCTTGTACATATTACAAAACCAGTTTGTTTGTTTTTTTTTAATGCGATAACCTCAGAAACTGCTGGTCTACTTTAGAAAATTCTTTGGTTCTATTGCATAGTTTCCACGTAGTTTCCACGGAGCACAGGTGAAACCGCTGCCAGAAACTATCACACATCTTCACAAAAATATTTATTCGGTGCAAAAGGTGTTTGAGCTAATTACTTTATGACACAGTTTTTATTTGTTTGTCATTTTATAATACATACTTACGTCTTTGCGTCATCGTCCTTTTAATCTTAAACAAATACTGAAATAATTGTACTTGTTTTTGACTTAACCGATATTCTAGAATGTGTGAAATGATTCATTAATTTAATTCACGTGAAAATTACGTACACATGGTAAACCTAATTTTTTAGTGCCATTCACTTTTATAGCATTTGGGCTAATCCTTCCATTGTTCTTCAGATTGTCCCATAAAGGAACCACCTTTGGGATTTTTGTCCTATGGGATTTATAGATTTATAGTGATTTGACACTGAAAAAAAAAAACAAACGAAAATTCGTTAGTGTGAAAGTGCTGTTAGATACCAAGTGATTAGTGAATTTGCCTCGAATTAATAAGGGTTTTGCTGATCCTGAAGACCCTTAAAAGATAAGGCTACATAACATAGCGATTATTAGGAAATCACTGGTATGAAAGGCCAACTAGGTACTAGCTATTACTATTGCAAGACTTATCACTTCAGTAGAATTTTGTAATGTTATGCAAGACAAATATTACTCAATAAACGAACTACTTATGAATCAAAGTAATTCATATCTGAATAAATAAATACTTACACTCAATTTAAAGATAATTTTCTCATGTAGTTTACATAGTTAATGTTTAAGAACACATAGTCCCGTTACAAATCATTGCAAGTCACTACCGCTGTGGCGTGCAAATGGCATTTGTAATGCTTTTCTACTACAAGTATGAAACGTATCTAACTAACTATCTTTGAAAAGGACGCTTAGACCGTACGGAATTGCGGAGAAAATGTGAGGGGACATAGAGACATCAACGATTATTTATAACTCCTTCTACCCCTAAGTCTTGAATTATTTGCATTTACAAATACAAATAGGTATGTGAAGGTAACTCTGTCGCGCTTTCAAAACCACTGAAACAAACTAAAAACATTTTGGTACATATATCTAGACACACGGCAGTGTGTCCGCCAAGTTCGAGCAAAAAAAGCGACACACCGGCCGTGGGTTATATTACACGAACCATTTCGGGCCAAATTCGACCCTCCTATAACTCAAAATCTATTTTATTTACACATATCAAATTTCTAGTATCTGTTGAGACCCCCTCACTTATCTAAAATACAAAATTTCATTAATATACCTATTGTAGGTCTTGAGATATTGACGTCAGAAAATCGCTCTTTTTGATGTTACTTGGCAAGTTTTAATAGAAATTAAATACTTGATTCCCTGCGTTTAGTAGGTTTTTTAACAAGGTGTGTGAAAACTTGCCAAGTAACATCATTAAAAAGTAACTATTTTTAACTGAGGTATGTGTATGGAACTTGGTACTTATTCAGATCTCACTTCTTTTATAGGCGAAGCATTCCCATATTATCGAACTTGGCAGTCTTTCACATTTTTGTTTTGGGTTGTATAGTCTAATAGAACCTGAAAAGGTTCTGATATTAGAATTTTAGAACAAACATCAGTCAGGAAGGTTGAAGCTTGCTCATGGAAGAACGTAGTTTCAGAAGAAGAAGATACTCCATGGTTTCATGATTTCACATCAAAACAAAGCTACATAATGTGTACATACATAAATGCATTTACTACGGTTATCACTGCAGCTATTTTAAAATGCACGTAGGTGGTAAACATGCTGGTACACTTGACATTAGCGAATGGTTCCTGCAAACTATAGTTCGGCCGTTCAGAGATTGAACTGACGACGTAACTTTGTAATGGCGTTGCAGTTACGATAAAAATTTTTTGCTGATTGTTTACCGTTTTAACAATTGATGAAATAAATTTAAAACAACATTATTATATCAATAATCAATGAATGTTATAATTTTGGTCCAAACTGAGTGTCAAATAACTTGGTAAACAATATTTTTCTAAATCTATACTGCGCAATTACAAGGTTATGTCAGCGCTTTATATTTGTAGTGCTGTGCTAAAAATAACAGGCAAGTATCGTAATCAGTTCTTTTACAGTTATACTTATATTATAAAATAAAAGATTTGTTTTTCTTTTTTAAAATTTGAAAATAATGGACTATAAGATAACTTTTATGAATTTAATACAGCTAATTTCAGCTAATTATTAAAAGCTTATATTAGTATCTTAAGGTAACAAACTGCGTAAGTTAAAACTTCAATACCAATCTGTGTTTAATAATCTTAGCAAATTCGGATTTGTCTCACATAGCTTAATCTCATAGACACCAATAAGTAAGTAGTATAATATGTGCGCAGTCCTGTTTACTATATTATGTCTATGGTTTTTATTTGATTATCCGGCTTATGTTTAATGGACTTGTAGCGACATGAAACGCATACAACCTTTTCGACTCGCAACCTTCAATAGTCATGAAGAAAAATACAATGAAGTTCAAATGTCAAATTCAAAATTTTAAATTTTCAAAATCAGATTTTCGTTGTCGCAGGCGTACACATATAAATAGGGCGCCGCCCGTATAAATAAATTATATAGTCGACATAAATTCTTCGTGCGTAACTCATCTCCTTAAGACTGTTTCTGCTTTTCAAACTGACATCGGCGCTAAATAGGACTTCGATTGTGTTTTTTATTGCGTTCTTTTTACTTTTGGTGCATAATAATGCCTAAACGTGGACAAACATTGAAAAGTGGAGCCCGTGAGTTAATCATCAAGCTGCAAGATTACTTTGAGCGGGAGCGGCAAAATTGCGGACCCCTGATACCTGTCGAACAAGTACAAGAACGCGTCTCTCAGGCGCTTGGAGTTAGCAAACGAACGATAACAAATATTAATAAAGAAAAGTTCGGCTCGACTGGCATGGAAGATAATATTTTACGTACTCCGAAGAAGAAACGTAGAACTAAACCCGTGACAGATATTGACACCTTTGACGCCGATGCAATCAGAAATCATATATATGGTTACTATTCCAGAAATGAATATCTCAACAGGAAGAAGCTTTTGGCATCCTTAAGAGAAGCTGGACTGTTTAGGGGGGGTAAAACTGCTTTAACCAAAATCTTAAAAGATATAGGTTTTTCGTATAAAAAAACAGACAAAAGAAAAATTTTATTAGAACGATACGACGTAATTTTAAAAAGGATAAGTTTTTTGAGGGAAGCAAAAAAAATTGATAACTGGGATAATGTCGTGTTCATTGACGAGACATGGCTAAACGCCAATCACACGGTTTCCCGTTCCTGGACGGATGATACACAAGCGTCAACGTCAAAAGTACCAATGGGTAAGGGGGCCCGTCTGATAATATGCCACGCAGGTTCTGCAAAATACGGTTGTGGAGAACGCGTTACTGGCATTTCAATCAAAAACCACAAATGACTACCACGAGGAAATGAATGCCACTACATTTAATAAATAATGTCGGGACACTTTTTCACACACGGTCGGTTAGCCCCATGGTAAGTTATTTATTAGCTTGTGTTATGGGTGCTAACACAACTGATAAACTACATGTAGCTACATATATACATATTTATAAATACATATTGTAACACCCAGACCACGGCCAACAAGCATGCTCATCACACAAATGTCGACCGAGCCGGGAATCGAACCCGGGACCTCAGGTTCGGCAGTCCGGCATGGTGACCATTGCGCCATCGAGGTCGTCTTACATTTAAAGAGTGGTTCCAGAACGTGCTTTTGCCCAGCCTAGCAGAGCCTTCTGTAATATTCATGGATAATGCCTCCTATCACTCGGTTCAAATACAGAAACCCCCTACCCAAGCTAATAAAAAAGAAGAAATGGTGGCTTGGTTACAAGCAAAAGGCATTGACGCAAATATGCAGATGCTAAAAGCAGAGCTAATTAAATTAGTTAAAGAAAATAAAGCGGCAAATGTGCGATACGAAATCGATGAACTGGCTCTGGAGTACGGTCATCGCGTTCTAAGAATTCCACCGTATCATTGCCAATATAACGCGATCGAGCTAATCTGGGCTCAAATAAAAGGTTACGCCGCCCGCCACAATACTTCCCCGCCATTCAGCACGAAAAAGATGATGACCCTATTAAAAGAAGCCTGCGGGGAAGTCACAAGAGATGACTGGGCAAGGGTTGTTGAGAAGACTAAAAACCTGATTTTGGAACATTTTGACCGAGATATCAGGATTGATTCTGTTATTGATAATAATATAATTATACATGTAGGGGAAGATGATGATGAAGACACCACCTCCTCAAGCGAATCGGAGTCTGATTAATATTCTGTACGCACATTCAATTCAATGTACTTACTTTATTGCATAGAAATTGTAACTTTGTAACAAAGAATAAATAAAACAATTTTATTATATGAATATTACCTTTTTTTGGTTTCCACTTAAATAACTAAAATAAAAATTTAAATGATTCCGCCAATTTAAAACGAAAATAATCTTAAAATAATTTGGCGGTTCATTTTGGAGGAACGGTAACGAACTCAGTGTTATGTTGTGCCCATCACTAGTCGTGACTAACTGACAGGTGTCAGGAACGCATTCTCTGAACGGC
Organism: Helicoverpa zea; assembly: GCF_022581195.2. Taxonomy (NCBI): domain Eukaryota; kingdom Metazoa; phylum Arthropoda; class Insecta; order Lepidoptera; family Noctuidae; genus Helicoverpa; species Helicoverpa zea. Next base: position 7,111,291 of record NC_061476.1, read on the forward strand.
CGAACTATAATCACGCCATTTATGGACTGAACGACGAAAGTGCGGATGAAGATTGGGTCGGAATGCGGAATCTGAATGTATCTGTCAGTTCTGTATGTCATTTTGGTAATTACATCATCATTAATATCTATCTGTCCAAAGCTTTTTCAAACTATGCTGAGATCGGCTTCCAGTCTATGTGTATGCTGCTGAGTACCAGTGTTTTACAAGGAGTGACTGCTTATCTAATCTCCTCAGCTCAACCTAGTTACATGGGCAACCAGACACCCCTTGGCTAGTCTGGTTGTCTGGACTAACAAAGATGTTAAAATGACCTCCCGATAATTTAACATTCCTTTCGAAACACGGAGGAACCGTTACGACAAAATGATCATCCATCCATGTACCAACCACGTGTTGCTTAACCTCATATTCGATCGACTTGAGGAGCTGAACCTTAGCCAACGAGCTCTTCAAATCGTCTAGATATGTACCTAGTTATAAAATTTCCAAAACTAATGTAGAGGTGCTAAAAATACGGACGCCGAGTTTCCTCCCGCCGGATAATATCGTTTGAGCCAATTTCCAAGTGAACAGCTGAGCTCGAACAGGATCCGAATGGTGCCAAGTTCAATGCTGAATATAAGTAGTTCATTGTCTTATAAATGTCAGTAGTATGGGTGAGATATCCGGTTCCGTTGTTAGAAAAAAAGAGTTCCGTATCTTTTGTATTAATTCTCTCGTTGCTTCCCGGTGTTTCACAGAGGAAACTACTTCGCGCATCCGGATAAAAAGTAAGTCGAAAATTGTCCTTGATAAATGGGCTATCTAACGCTGTAACAATTTTTCAAATCGGACTATTAGTTCCTGAGATAAGCGCCTTCAAACAAACTCAGCTTTGTGTTAGATACTTATGAAATTTTCATAAGATTCGAGTAGTTACGAGTTATAAGATTTGAAAGGCGGCATCGATTAGGTAAACCTGAAAGATATTTCTACCTATCAATCATCATCAATAACCAGATTTATCCGGATCTTATATTGATGGATTACTCAATAACTGTCAGTGACATTTATCAGAAGTTTGTCGGTAGACGGTCGATCAATCTGAAATTAGATTATCAACATTTTCTTCTCGCTTATCTTTCTATGTGCGTAAGAATGGCAGAACAGTGAAAATATCTCCAATCATTTTGCAAAAACTTTTTTTTATCTAAGATATGTACTTAACATTACAAAATTGATGTTGCTTCTGATCTACTCGCTCTAGCAAACAGTAAAAAACTACGTACGAACGTTTTAAAACTTCGCGAAATTTTTTTGCTCTCCAACCTTTGTGCGCTAACAAATGCTACCTTTGGACCCAACATGTCCATAACTTTATGGAATCACGCTGAAATGACTTAGGTCCACTGAGAACAAAATGACTAGCGGAGGTGCCACAATACAAAATCTCCTAAGAAACTTGTACGCCAAAATACGAGAAACGTTACTAGCTCGGCCCATATGCGCCTTCTTTGGACCCTAGCTTTTTTTGTAATGCCAAAAACCGTTGCCAGATGTCTCAAAGAACCCGAACACCGTAGTTCACTCGTAACTGATCGTTATGGTCATGCTCACCGTACGAATTAGACTAGCAGAAGGCGCCTGACCTACTTGCATTGTGGCATTTCTACTTATCTTTCCTTAGTCTGTGCTTCATCATCAGCCTATCGCAGTCCACTGCTGGACATAGGCCTCTCCAAGTGCACGCCGCTGAGATCGATTTTCGGCTTCTCGCATCCAGCTCCTGCCAGCCGTCTTGCGCAAGTCATCACTCCACCGTGCCTGAGGACGTCCTAATTTGCCGAGGCGTGGTCTCCACTCTAGAACTCGTTTACCCCAACGGTTATCGGTTCTTCGGCTAATATGGCCAGCCCACTGCCACTTCAGCTTGCTGATTCGGTCGTTATAAAATTAAAGATTAAGATTTAATATTAAAACTGCAAGTCAGAAGTGAGATCTGGAGATGTTGACCTTGATTCTTGAACCTCGGCTCGAATGTAATTACCTGCAGTTCAAAGTTCACGCTGGATCAAACTAAATTACATTCACTTTTTTATTATATTGGATATTCTGAAGGTCCCTTATTTATTTTCGAATTAAGCGAGCCTCTAGCTTGATAACCTATGTTTTTTTGGCTTCATAAAGCGGGCATGTACCTGTGTTTGTAAAGAATCCTTGATGATGATGATGTCTTAGACGTTTAAATTCAGTCGACGGCAGCACCCTGACATCCTTACAAAATGAAGTCTTACTAATTATTGTAAAAGCGAAAGTTCTGTCTGTTCGGTTTTGATTAATGAACTTTGGTGTGCAGACAGACTATACTGGACTCTCTGTGATAATTCGGCTGCCTACACCGGACGTGTCACCTTCAAATGCGGTTTCGTTTATTTTTAGGGTTCCGTACCTCGAAAGGAAAAAACGGAACCCTTATAGAATCACTTTGTTGTCCGTCTGTCTGTCTGTCTGTCTGTCTGTCTGTCTGTCAAGACCCTTTATCTCAAGAACGCGTGGACGTATCAAGCTGAAATTCACATGAAATACTCAGGTCTATTGTCCCTTTAAGCTGTGAAAATATCAATCTTCTAAACCAAGCCAATCACAAGATACATCCGATTATGTCGATATTTTCAACAAATTTTCGACACTCGCAAAGGAATCAAAACCTACAGGATACTTCCCGTAAACTCAGAGTCTTGAAATTTGGCACGAAGCATTGTCATATAATGCAAATATAGGAAAAATTTCGAAAATCTCATTTTTTTAGTTATATAATATAAAAAAAATATTTTAATAAAATGAAACTTACTACCTTATTTCTCACGAACGAATAAAGGTATCAAATTAAAATTTAAATCAAATACCAAGGTTTATTGTCCCTTTAGGCAGTCAAAAAATCAAACTTCTAAGTTAACGCGATCAAAAGATACAGCAGTTTTACCGACACCTTAGACGAATTTCCGTCACACGCTAGGGAATCAAAACCTACAAGGTACTTCCCGTGAACTCAGAATCTTAAAATTCGGCACGAAGCAACGTTATATATTATAGTACAGATAAAGGAAAAATTGCGAAAATGATAAATTTGAAGTTACATAAAATATTAAAATATTATTTTTGCTTACATGACATAAAATATTTTTTTAATAATTATAAACTTACTACCTACCCTTTTTCACATGAACGCGTTGAGATATTAAAGTTTTGAATAAAACGTGAAATTCATATCAAACACTTCTTATATAATGGCCTCTAAACTGTGAAAAATTTTAAATCATTCAAAGGTCATTGGGCACCTTAGTATGAAAACCATACCCACGGCGGATACGAACGAAATATAGCACAGTATAATGATAAAGGCTCTGATTTACTATGGCATTAGTCGCATCAATGTGAACCATGGGAATCTAGAGAAAATCAGGTGTAAACATCAAATATTTTCCTCATTTCAATGGGGAATTTAAACGACCAAGTTTGACGGATTTGAGAAATCATTTCTTTGTAGTGAAAGAGTATACTCGCCGTTTATTTCCATTGTCATCAGGTCAGGATCTGATGATGGAAATCCTGAGAAATCGAGGGCAACTATCAGAAATTGTAGGCATGCATAGGATTAAAACTTGATTCTCAGATGTATGTCTGGTGATACTATCAAACAGTGAAGGTTAAGAGCTTATCTGATGATGGAGACGTGAGAAAGTCGAGAGAACTCGGTATGTTTTAGTTACGTCGTGTTTGGGCTTATATTATTCGTATTGACGAGAACTTTTCACAAAAGTTAAAAATAAAAACTTTTTACAAAAAAAAAACAACTTCTCAACAAAACTGTTTATATGCATCGGTCTAGATCTCGGTGGTTAAATAAATATAGATGCATCCTCTAGCTAGACACCGACTTCTAGACCGATGCACCTAACATCTTTTTAATTTCTTTCTTGCTTTTGTTTTCTTGTTGCTTTTTTATATGTTTGAAGTTGGATTTGTTTGTAAAATGCTACAAAATAAAATAATGCCGACTTTATAAAACAAAGAAAGGGACAGAATTACACTTTTGTCAAGGCTCTAGAAACGTAAAGCCAGCAGCCCCGAATCCTACTCTCTAGAAGTCGTTGTTACAATTCAACAGCTACAAGTCGTCAGGCGGTTTCGAAAAAACCTGAAACTGGGGCTCTTTAGGTGATTAATCCCTCAAAAATAAAAGATCCCATTCCTGCAATGGCTGCTTTAACCCAAGTTAGTAGTGAATTCTCATCACCTAAAATAAAATAAGCTCCAACACAAGGTTACGTTATAAATTGTAAAGGAGTTCCCATAACTAGGTATATCTGATCTTAGCTGTCGATCCCACAATGGCAGTCAAACCTATCTTTGTGGAAAGTCTTCGCCAATACGAATAAAATATCCCCAAACACGTGGTAGTTGCAACATACCGTTCGGGAGTTCCCTTGACTCTCTGTAGTCTCAATAATCAAATCAGCTCCAAACCTTCACTGTTTACCAGTACCCTCAAAAATACACTCACATGTCTGGTTATGACTCGATGCGTGCCTACAATATTCAAGAGTTGCCCTCGATTTCTCAGGGTTTTCAGATCCTCATCAGATCCTGGTCATCCGGATTGGCACCTTCCTTCTTTATGAAATGTCTTTAACAATAAAAACTAGCATTGCAACCTGTACAATCCTTGTCTTTTATATTTTTCAAACGATCCTGGACATTCGTCTCCATGGAATTTTAATAAAATATTTATATTCAAAGAAACGTCATACCATTCTCCACGATTTAAAACTACTTTGATTCATGTCCGCCACTTTTTACAAAGCGGGTCAGATATGCCCCATGACCTTTAAGACACGTCATCATCAGCCTATCGCAGTCCACTGCTGGACATAGGCCTCTCCAAGTGCACGCCACTGAGATCGATTTTCGGCTACTCGCATCCAGCTCCTGCCAGCCGTCTTGCGCAAGTCATCACTCCACCGTGCCTGAGGACGTCCTACACTACGCTTGCCGAGGCGTGGTCTCCACTCTAGAACTCGTTTACCCCAACGGTTATCGGTTCTTCGGCTAATATGGCCAGCCCACTGCCACTTCAGCTTGCTGATTCGGTGGGCTATGTCGATGACCTTGGTTCTCTGACGGATTACCTCATTTCTGATGCGATCCCTCAGAGAAATGCCAAGCATAGCCCTTTCCATAGCCCGCTGAGCGACTTTAAACTTGTGGACCAGCCGTACCGTCAGTGTCCACGTTTCGGCTCCGTAAGTCATGACAGGTAGGACGCACTGATTGAAGACTTTCGTCTTTAGGCACTGTGGGATCGACGATGTTAGGACTCGACGTAGCTTCCCAAATGCAGCCCAACCCAACTGAATTCTCCTATTCACCTCGTCCTCAAAGTTGTTTCTACCTAACTGCAATGTCTGCCCGAGGTATACATATTTCCGAACAACTTCGAGAACGGCACCGTGTATCGCAATCGGTTCCGGTAGAACATGTTCATTGAACATGACCTTGGTTTTGTCCAAGTTCATCCGTAGGCCGATGCGTAGAGAAGATTCAGCCAGGTCGTTCAGCATTTGTTGTAGGTCCTGCAGCGTTTCTGCCATGATGACGATATCGTCAGCAAATCGCAAGTGAGAGATGTGTTCGCCATTGATGTTGATGCCACGTCCTTTCCAGTTCAGCGTCTTGAACATATCCTCCATTGCATTAGTGAACAGTTTCGGGGAAATAACATCCCCTTGTCTCACTCCTCGATGCAACGGTATGGGCCTTGTTTGCTGATTTTGTACTTGGACGGACATTGTAGCGGCTTCGTAGAGACATCTCATCACTTGGATGTATCGCCAATCTACTTGACAACGCTGCAGGGACTCCAGAACAGACCAGATTTCAACCGAGTCAAAGGCCTTCTCATAGTCCACAAATGCTAGACACAGGGGCTGATTATACTCTTCGGTCTTCTGTATAATCTGCCGCACTGTGTGGATGTGGTCTATGGTGCCGTATCCGCTCCGAAACCCAGCCTGCTCCGGTGGTTGGAATTCGTCGAGTCTTCGCGCAAGTCGGTTCGTGATCACTCTTGAGAACAGCTTATAGACGTGGCTTAGGAGGGAAATGGGTCGATAGTTCTTCAACTGGGTTTTGTCTCCCTTTTTGAAGAACAGGATGACAACACTCCTACTCCACGCCTCTGGAGTTCTCCCTTCAAACAGGACGGCATTAAAAAGCTTCTGGAGCTCCCCCAGTACGGGCTTTCCTCCTGCTTTTAATAGCTCTGTTGTAATGCCATCCTCGCCAGGGGCTTTTCCATTTTTGAGCTGTCTCAGAGCGATCTCGATTTCGCCACTGCTGACTTCTGGCAGGTCTTCGGTGAAATGGCGCGTTAATGTGGCTCTAGAATCCTCATTTCCGGGATCAGGTCGAGATGCATGCGATGCGTATAACCGGCCATAGAAATTTTCCACTTCCGAAAGGACTGCGGGCACCGAAGAAACGACTTCTCCACTTGTTGTGGTCAGCTTCGTCAAGTGGCTTCTTCCAAGAGATTGTACGAACACCTTTGACCCCCGATTCAGCTCAATTGCTCTTTCAATGTCAAGAGTATTGGAGCACCGGAGGTCACGTCGTACGTGCTTGTTGATCTCTTGGTTTAGAGCCCGCTTAGCTGACGAAGTGACAGGTGGGTTTTCACGTCGTCTCTTCATAAGCCCTAATGTCTCTTCCGAAAGTTTTGATTTCTTGCCCTTACGCTGCATGTTACAGAATCTCGAACCTTCCTCCCTGAGGATCCGAACCACATTTTCGTGGTTCTGGTTAACGTCTGTTGTGGTTTCCACGGCGGCAAATCGGTTCTCCAAATTTGACTGGAACGTTTCAGATCCTGTCATGGTTTGGAGCAGTGTTGGTCGGAGCCTGGCCTTCATCAGACGGAAACGTTCAGCCTTGAAGTTGATATTCAGAGAGCCTCGGACAAGTCGGTGATCGCTACCGGTATTAAACCTATTGATCACGGAGACGTCTCTGAATATGTGCTTCTTGTTCGTCATGATGAAGTCAATCTCATTTTTAGTCATAGTGTCGGGGCTTTGCCACGTCCACTTCCTTTGGGGCTGCTTTTTGAAAAAAGAGTTCATCAAAAAGAGCCCCTCACGTTCGAGGAAGTTGACGAGCATTTGCCCCCTATGATTCCTGCTTCCAAATCCATGGGATCCTACTGCCGATTCGCCGCAAATCTGTACTCCCACTTTAGCGTTAAAGTCCCCCATGACAACGGTGTAATGGGTCTTTGTAGTGAAGTGGAGGGCCCTTGATATGTCATCAAACATATCCTCCACTTCATCGTCTGAATGTGTCGAGGTCGGTGCGTACACTTGCACTATCTTGAGGCTATACCTGTCGGTGAGCTTTAAGATAAGGTACGCTACCCTGTTCGACACACTAGACACCTCCACAACGTTATCAGCTAGGGACTTATTAACCAGAAACCCAACGCCACCTTGGGATTGTTGGTCTCCCTCTCGGAAGTACATTAGGTGACCTGATTCGAGGGTTATGGTGTCCTCCCCCTCTCTTCGAACTTCACATAACCCTAATATGTGCCACCTAATCTTCCCAAGTTCCACCTCGAGTTGCGCCAGATGCGAGTCAAGCCGTAGCGTGCGGCCGTTGTACGTCGCCAGAGTCAGTTTTGTTTGGTGGCCTCCCGTAACCCGGAGATTCTTCGCACCCCCTGCCCCGCCGTAACCACGGTCGCCACCATGACCGGGAATAGCGGGACTGCCGGGAACTAGGGGCCGTGGCTTTTTTGTGCTGCTCATAGAGGTATTTAGCCTACTGCTATCACGCTGGCCAGACGGGTTGATAGAGGGTTTTTTTCCGAGTTTTCCTTCTCTTGCACTGGTGTTTGGTGCATTTTATACTCCATTAGTCGACTTTTACGACACCCACTGGAAGAAGGGGTAGCGACATATGTATTCTTAAGCCGTCGCTACACGGCAAAACTTTAAGACACGTAAGACAGTTATTTTCAATCAGATTTCTGAATGATGACTATAAAATGTTGTATATAAATAACTTCAATAAAATAACTTTTACAAGGTACTGGCCTACTATTTTAGTTATATTATAAAATAAAAAATATTAACTATTTTGACTCTCACGAAATTACCATAACTATGATTGTTCTAAACTGAACGGTTGGCGCGAAACTCACTTTTTATCTGTACAGCATTTGTACGGAACCCTCGGTGCGCGAGTCCGACTCGCACTTGGCCGGTTTATTTTTAATAAAATTATATGTTTAACAAAGACAGCAGTTAGAATTTCACACAAACACATGCTCAAATATTGACCAAGTAAACGAAAGGCTATTGACCTAATCTTGTTTGTAAGTTTATTTACTAACCACGGTTTATCTATGACTCATAAATATAGAAAGTGTGAACCTTGAGGACCTTGGAGGTAACAGTTACGCAAAATGTTACGTCACAAAGTAATACTTAGTTAACTAACTTGTTCAACAGTTAGAATACTCACATACTGCAAACTTTTAGTCGGCCGATAGTATGTTTGGGCTCATAAATCAGTATGAAGATGAATGGTATTACGCACTTAACAAAGATCAGGTATTTAGCCGGTATCAGAACGAATGAAAACTTTGATTGGAATCAAAATTTTCTTAAAAAAGAAATTGGACCATCGGACTAACTGTCGGCCGACTTTTTAGTTTGCAGTGTACTCTAAAAATATAACTTTCTATAATGACAAAATGCTTATTTTAAGATCTACATATTCAAAACTTGTTTACTTAATGTAGTGTGTTTACATCCTTACTTAAGTATAAAATGCGAAAATAACGGTTGTTTGTATTGCTCTCTGTTACGGTTTTATCGTAAACAGCCGGAATAAATACAGAGAAATTTAACAAATAAAGAATACCAAACTAATCGCAAAATATCGATTTGTCTGATTTTATCACTTTGAAAATAACTACATAAGTACATGGAAGAAGAAACTATATTGCAAAACTGGTTTATAAACAAGGACAGTCGATTCCGTTACTTTCACCAAGGGGTCCTCTACATCAATCAGTCAGAACATTTACATAGAGATTAAAATTATTTAAATGCCATAATCGGACTTGACTTAGCGTGGTTTCCTATAATAATAATAAGGGCATCTGAGGCGGATGACGGGGAGTAGCGACCCCGCGGGGCTATATATCCGAGTGCTCCAGGGAGAGTATACTGTCCCCCATCTCCGGCCTACCGGAGTGAAGCATGACGGGGGATAGGTCTCCCGCCTTTTGGCTTGCCTTCATCGGCCGGTCAGAGTGGAGTCGCTAGAGTAGGGTTAGCAGCCCGCTCGGAGGGTAGGTGCCTCGTGGTAAGTGGCGAGTGGGCCGGTGATGCTGGACCCACAGGGAGCGCGTGATCTGCGTTTAAAGTCCGCCGAGGTATCCTCACCCTTCAGCCGCTCATGTACCTGTTGCCCTCTTGTTGCGATTTAGCGACTGATTCCCGGGGGCCCAGTAAGTGAGCTGGCGAGTCTCCACCTGCCATTTTTACGTGTATTTAATACATTGTTATCGGCAGGTGCCATAGTTCCCGTAGTTTCCCCATTCCTAGTCCATTAGCATCCCATCACAATAGCCCAAGTAGTTTTCATCCATAGTTAGCAATAGTTTAGCACAGAACCGGGGATTGTCCTTGGGTACATTTCTATAGTGTATACAGGGATAATCGTCGGTTTTGTGTCACCATTTCATTAAAGTTGTCTCAAAAGGGCTTCAGCGTGTTGGCTTCGGCCCCACGTTCGCCTCCCAAAAATCCGGGACTCTGTAGTCCCGAGGTCTAGAAGAGACATACATTTCTAATAATAATAAATCGTTTATTTGCTTTAAACATGGTACTTTTGGTGTTACATATTATATATAAAGGAACAAGCATGTTTAGCTATAGGTAATAGCATGTAAAAATTTCAAGCTTAAAACTAACATCTTAATATCATGTTAACATTAACCTATCTGAGATCAAAATTTCTGTCAAGAAATTCACTTACACTATAAAAGCTACATTTGACTAGCCATTCTAGCTAGTAGGTGACGAAGAGAAAGAACTGACCTCTCATGTATGAGTGAGTGGGTTCGATTCCAGGCAAGTACCAATACAACTTTTCAGTGTTTCGCACTTTCTAAGTATATCTTGGACACCAGTGACTGATTGAAAGGTAAAGGAAAACATCTCGTGGAAACCTGGACTGTCAAGAGTCTGAAATAACTGAGCACATTGTGCAAGCGTGGTGATTAACGCACAATCCTTCTCCGAATGAGAGGAGGCCGCAGCCCAGCAGTAGGACGATAAAAAGGCTGTGACGATACCATTCAGACATGGTTTAAACCGTGGTTGCCAAGGGGGTAAAGAACTAACCTCTCAAGTATGAAGTGTGATCGACAGTAACGTGCTCTCCGATGCACGGTTGCAAGGATTTCGAAGTTAGTAGTAATTATCATTTCCCTGCCCTATCCCAACATATTATAATAATACGAGGTCGGTGTAGGAAAAATACTTTTTCCATTCTTCTCTCTCTAACGTCATCTGATAAATAACATCCCTTCTAGCCATAACATAGTTTTTCACACAATTCATTGAACCTTTTGTTTTAAACTTGCCTTTTACTCTATTTGGTTAGGTATTTAACTAAAGATATACTCAATCCTGATGTTATGACTGTCAATCTGAAAACCTCTTTCTTAAAAAATAAAATGCAGTAAAAAACAGTGTTCCTAAATATAATCATAAAAATTAAGTATTTATCAATTGTACCATTAATTTAGCTATAGTTTATATATATACAACATGTAACGTAATTAACGCACACCCTCAAACACCCCAATTAGAATATTTTGTTATAATCATAATACATACACTGAATTTTTAATTTAACATGTATATGCATTGTTATTTACTAAATTAGTTATACCAATTCTTGGAGAACTTTTTGGTCATACTACTACCTACGCACGCAAATATCGCGCCGCGCGCCGCGCGACTCGACACCATAGATGTAATATAATAAACAAGATTGCGCACGCTCGAAATATATATTTACGAAATTGAACTCTATTCCAACGCAATGAGGTACTAAATTTGTTGCATAATACACAGAGGCAAATCCGAGCCGAGAGGGATAGTTAGAACGGAGGCCGTTTGTCTCTTTCTGACACCTTGCCAGCATAAAAAAATGTTGTGATCAACAGTTTTGTCTTCCCAAAAAAACAATTGAATCACATATATTTTTATCTTATTTTAACAATTGTAAGTCAACAAATTAATAAAAATCGCATTAATTTATTATACGAATAAATTATTATAAATAATTATATAAATTATTATTCTTAAAACATAAACAACATAATTTTATTTTATTTTATTTTTTTTTTTTCTTCTAGCGGTAACCCTGAACATTCTTGGCGCGTAATCAGCATTCAAAATTTTGTTTATATTTTTTGTATTAAATCAATTTAAACTATTTAAATGGTGAAAAAGTGTTGCGATTATACTTGTAAAAGTGAATCCTATGGTGGTTGCAATATATCGTTCCACAGGTTAGCTAATAATAACATTTTCGTAAACCAAACAACTAGGGTGCCCATGAATTCTTGTAATGAGTGAAAATATGGGTGATGGATTTTAAAACTGTTGTACTATTGTTATAGCTTCCCAAAAAATGAAGAAAGGCGACATAAATGGCTCAGCAGTCTATATATGAAGTAGAAATACAAAAAAAACCGTCTTCACTTCGAATCTTCCTGCTTTTATACTGCTAATTCCCGCTAATTATTAAAAGCCTTTATAAGTATCTTAAGGTCACAAACTGTGTAAATTAAAACTTCAATACCAATCTGCGTTAAATAAATCTTAGCAAATTCGGATTTGTCTCACATAGCTTAATCTAATAGTCACCCTATTAGAAAGGGACAGACAGCCTACGTACTAACTGTTTCACTCGGCTCGTTTTTTGGGTTTATATGCGCAGTCCTGTTTACTAATATTATGTCTATGCTCGACACAACATAACGAAACTACGGAAGAAGCCGACAATACACGAAGTCTTATTACTTTGAGTTACGGCGGTCTATTTGAATTTGTTTTGACTGTACAGGGTTAATATGACAATAATTTCCGCAGTTTTAATTATTTTTGGGATAAAAAATTACCTATATTAAAAATGATATAAATCGATTCAGTAAACGATTCTGAACAAACTAATTTCAGGATGTGCGTTAATTAAGTTACATGTTGTATATATATATGTATTAACAATCACTTTAAAAAAATTTACGCAAATAGGAGAGTGTGGAAGAAGAAAACATGTTGTTTGTGCCGACCTCAAATAAAATTGGTATAAGGGAATGAGGATGATAATGAACATTTATTTGTCTCAAAAGTATCAACTGTCTTAATGGCTTCATGATTATAACAGATTGCAACTACAAGAAGCTATCGTTTCAAGCTGCAATTACTTGGTGACACAAATAACTGGTAACGGATGGTCACAAGGCTACTATCAGTAACCGACGTTGCGGAGCGCACTAACTTATTAGTATTAAGTAGAGTCATTTGTATCAGCCTAGGAACTATTCAATTTTAATGTTCAGCGTGTGTCTAGAATTTTTTTTAGTCAAATTAAGTGATGAAAAATAGAGGCCATATTTGTAAAGTTTCTAATGTCGTACTTATTATAATTGCAAATACTAATTGCTGGGGAGTTTGTTCGACCATTTCTTTTACCTAGCAAAAACACAGGAAGTGGCGAAGGGTGGGCGTTTGGGGGCTTTGTCTATTGTAAACTTACTTTCAAAAAGTACTGTTTTTCAGGCTCTCAAATATCTTCTCTCATCATTCGATGCAGTTCCCTACGCAGGAAATAGATGGATGCTATTTACATTAAAACGATAAAATAACGCAGAGTTTAACGTTAAAATCCAAAGGCTAGCATTTCACGAAATATTTTTGTCGTCAAACCAGACTGAAGGGACCTTTCCCTCAGCGGGGAAAATCCCAACGGCTGATTGCATTAAGATTAAGCTTGGTATTTAAGACAAGTTTACTATCTACACTGTTAATTTCAAGGAAAATATCTGTTCAAAATGTGTCTAACCTAACGTTGAGACCAACGGAAACGTTGATGTCAAATCTCTGACCCCCATTCTAAGGACCTCCGAGGTAGATAAGCCGGAGCTCTGTAGAACAGTCCCCCAACTTTTTTCGAGATCAGAAATCATCAGATAACCCCCGTTGTGGAGCAGTTGGAGGGAGTATGAGACTGTTACTGACCAAAACCCGCTTTGATTCTTTTGGAACCCTTTATGTAGTCTGTCGAAAAATCCCGCAGCATTTTTAATCCCCTGTTTACAAATATCCATTCACTGTTGCTATTGACTAAATAAAGCATTTGATAGTGGTGTTTGTTTTTGTCGATAAATTCGTATCGATAAAGAAGAGGCACTTAAAACCACTTTAAACTATAAATAAATAGTAAATAGTTTTAACGTGTAGATAAGAAATTAGGTGACTGAGTGTGAAAACTTTCTCATAAGGTTTACCCACATAGATAGGCGTTATCGAATTAAGCCAAACTCGAGTACCTTTGTCCTAATGACTATTTACTCGACTGATGAACGAGGGCAATAATTTTGAGTTCATTAGGCGAGGTGACCTAGCTAAAATGCCATCATCTCCTTAGAGTTTTACTAACTTAGGATTGATTCCAGAATTGCAATACTAGTAAATCTATGTGTCTGCCTGTCAACCCAGGCAAGTTGGTACTCCTTGGAGAGACTGGTCGTCAGACTGTCTGGCTTCAGAATAACAATTGAACATGCCTTCTAAAATATGGAAGAACTCGTCATGACTTGCTGGTCACCAACTAAACACCGTACACGATAATTTTAGTGTTGCTTATGTATTCTTATGATTGATCGACCCGTTCGGCTGTTACTCAGTGCCGTAACTAGCCTTTTATGCGCCCGGTGCGAGCTTTCAAAACTGCGCCCTTGAAAAATGCTCTAACCAGGCTCTGACAATAAAGTGGACTAATGTGCATAAAAATAAATCTATCTATTTTTTGTTTACGAAGGTATAGGTACTTAGTAGATTTCTTTAAGATAAAAATTGTTTATTCAAAATCTATCTCTCGCACGCTAGTGCGTCAGTAACGCCGCACGTAGTTAATGAATAAAATCAAAGATAAAGGGAGGACCAATGAATGTGGCTGACAGCAATGATAGCGTAACGTAAACTATATGTACATCTCCTCAGCTAGATTGACTGATTTGCTTAGAACTTCTAAGTTAGAAGTGGCGCCCTCCAAATGAATATAGACAGAAATTGTCTCATAGTTGATTACGGTATAGGTACTTTTGTTTGTGTATGTAATATTGCGAGCGAGACAAGGTGGATTTATATTTGTCTGATGTGTCGTGACGTGACGCGTCAGAACTGTATCGGTTCCATACATAAGCCATCACAACACAACACGTTACGCACTAGTGTGAACGTTACCATCCTACTAATATTATAAACGCGAAAGTTTGTATACATGGATGGATGGATGTTTGTTACTCTTTCACGCCATAACTACTAAATGGATTTTAATGAAACTTTACAATAATATAGCTTTTACATCAGAATAACACACAGACTACAATCAGTGCCGGCTTTAATTCTACTAGCGCCCTGGGCGAGATTTCTACGGCGCGGGCGCCCCCAACTGCAATTCAAACCCATATGAAAAACAGAGACAAAATATATGTAGTTACCGATTGCGCGAGCGAAGCGAGCGCGAATTTTTTTTTCATAGTTCACAAGTCCAAGCAAAAATTACCTAAAATGTAGCCCAATCGTACATAAGTTATTGCTGGTTGATGAATGCAAAAACACGGGAACACAGGTTCTGTTTGCGCGAGCGAAGCGAGCGCGAAATTTTTTGTTATATTTTAGAAATCAAAACAAAATGACTTAAAATGTTGCCCAAACGTAGATAACTCTTTGTTGGTGTTGGCGCCTATAATTAAAATTTTGGGACTTAAAGTAGTACCATAAATAGAAACTAGAAGTTACTTTCTAATTAATAAAAGGACTTAAAAACGACGCTACCTTTTTGTTAGGGTAGACAAAAAAATGTTGAAAAATAAAAACAACTATAAAGTGAAGCAAGCCCGAAAAAGCTTTTTTGAGATTTGGATCACTAAAAGCAGTAGCGGCTTTAGGGTAGGGCGCGGTTGGGCGACGGCCCAGGGCGCCGGACATAAGGGGCGCCGCAGGCGCCCCCAACCAATCCTTGATCAGAATTTTACTCCTATTTTTGTTTTAAATTTCATCAAAGATCGCAGCTTACAAGAACTGTATCCAAATGTTTGGATAGCATCAGGGCCGCCTTAACCTATGGTGCAGGGTGTGCGAATAACCCGGGCGCCGTAAGCTCAGGGGCGCCGCGGTACGCTCCTGGACCAAGAAATTTCAATTAAATTAATGTATTGTCATACAATGCCGGGCGCGTTAGATACACTACTTTTATGTCCCAAAACTGAAAAATTTTCGCGCTCGCTTCGCTCGCGGTTTCTTTACTTTACCCTTACATTTTTTTTCACATATAGCTACTTTTAATTTAATGTCCCACTACACAAAAAAATTCGCGTTCCCTTCGCTCGCGGCTTCTTCACTTCACTAAGTTAAGGACTTTTAGCGATCCAAATCTCAAAAAAGCTTTTTCGGGCTTGTTTCACTTTATAGTTGTTTTTATTTTTCAAATTTTTTTTGTCTACCCTAGCAAAAAGGTAGCGTCGTTTTTAAGTCCTTTTATTAATAAGAAAGTAACTTCTAGTTTCTATTTATGGTACTACTTTAAGTCCCAAAATTTTAATTATAGGCGCCAACACCAACAAAGAGTTATCTACGTTTGGGCTACATTTTAAGTCATTTTTGTTTTGAGTTCTAAAATATAACAAAAAAATTCGCGCTCGCTTCGCTCGCGCAATCAGAACCTGTGTCCCCGTGTTTTTGCATTCACCAACCAGCAATAACTTATGTACGATTGGGCTACATTTTACGTAATTTTTGCTTTGACTTGTTGACTATAAAAAAAATCGCGCTCGCTTCGCTCGCGCAATCGGTCACTACGTATGTCTCTGTTTTTCGAATGGGTTTGAATTGCAGTTGGGGGCGCCGTAGAAATCTCGCCCAGGGCGCTAGTAGAGTTAAAGCCGGCACTGACTAAAAGTCCTTAACATATATAATAAAAGGCGACTGTGAAGTGAAGAAGCCGCGAGCGAAGGGAGCGCGAATTTTTTTGAGTATTGGGACATTAAATTCAAAGTAGCTATATGTGAAAAAAACCTAGGCGTAAAGAAACCGCGAGCGAAGCGAGCGCGAAAATTTTTGAGTTTTGGGACATATAAGTAGTGTATCTAACGCGCCCGGCATTGTATGACAATACATTAATTTAATTGAAATTTCTTGGTCCAGGAGCGTACCGCGGCGCCCCTGAGCCCGCGGCGCCCGGGTTATTCGCACACCATGCACCATAGTTTAAGGCGGCCCTGATGCTATCCATACATTTGGATACAGTTCTTGTAAGCTGCGATCTTTGATGAAAATTAAAACAAAAATAGGAGTAAAATTCTGATCAAGGATTGGTTGGGGGCGCCTGCGGCGCCCCTTATGTCCGGCGCTCTGGGCCGTCGCCCAACCGCGCCCTACCCTAAAGCCGCTACTGGCTACAATTTATAAACATATTGTTCGAAATACTAATCCTGCGCAGACGAAGTCGCGGGCACCAGCTAGTACTAAATGTATGAAACCGATACCGTTCTGACGCGTCACGTCACGACACATCAGACAAATATAAAACCACCTTTACAAGTGTTGTTGTTTCAAGATCGCTTGAAAAATGCCATATACATATAGATAGTACAGAGGGCGCGTCTACACCATATTCGCAATAAAACAAAATGTACCTACTAACTACCATGCATGAAACAAAACTAGATACTGGACTGGTCATTTCTGCGCCCCTCCAGGGTCTGCGCCCTGTGCCTGGGCACCGCTGGCACCGCCCTAGTTACGGCACTGCTGTTACTAAGCCATTATCTGAGTTCTAGTAAGAGATTTTACAAGTTTCAAAATGAATGATTCATCAGGTATCTTGTGTGCAAAGTTTCTTTTTCTATTGTGGTTATGGTACAATATTAAGTATGTATGTTTATATGTAGGTATACTTACCTATTTGTAAATAAAGACACGGGTCGTGTGAACTCAGAGGAAACAATGCCATATTATTATGATTGCCCAACACTTAAACTGTAAATGTTTCTTCATCTGTTTGCTTATGTACTCAGGCCCGCCGCTAGCAGTTTGTTCGCCCGCGTGCAGAATTGATTATGCCGCCCTACAACTACATATTACACTGGGCTTTGTCAAAAATGAAAAAATCGTTAAGCACACAAAAATACCCCAGCAAATTAAAAGAAAGTAGCGGAAAAAACCGCGAGCGCAGCGAGCGCGAAATTTTTTGAGTTTTGGGACACAAAAGTACCCAAAGCGGTTAAAGAAAAGCACTATAGGTAAATTGGAAAAGCCGCGAGCGTAGCGAGCGCGAATTTTTTTGAGTTTTGGGACACAAAAGTACCCAAAGCGGTTAAAGAAAAACACTATAGGTAAATTGGAAAAGCCGCGAGCGTAGCGAACGCGAAATTTTTTGAGTTTTGGGGCACAAAAGTACCCAAAGCGGTAAAAAAAAGCACTGTAGGTAAATTGGAAAAGCCGCGAGCGTAACGAGTGCGAAATTTTTTGAGTTTTGGTACACAAAAGTACCCAAAGCGGTTAAAGAAAAGCACTATAGGTAAATTGGAAAAGCCGGGAGCGTAGCGAGCGCGAAATTTTTTGAGTTTTGGGGCACAAAAGTACCCAATGCGGTAAAAAAAAGCACTATAGGTAAATTGGAAAAGCCGCGAGCGTAACGAGCGCGAAATTTTTTGAGTTTTGGGACACAAAAGTACCCAAAGCGGTAAAAAAAAGCACTATAGGTAAATTGGAAAAGCCGCGAGCGTAGCGAACGCGAAATTTTTTGAGTTTTGGGACACAAAAGTACCCAAAGAAACCGTGACTGAAGCGAGCACCAGTGATTTTTGTCACTTCGGTGCCTCAACTTTTTATTAGATTGAGGACTGAAAAAGTAAGCGCAGAATAAATTAAAACGTGCAAAGAAAGAACCGCGAGCGAAGCGAGCGCTTTTTTTCCAACTTTAAGGAATTCAGAGGGGAGAGGGTTGACAGTCGGACTGTGTCACCTCGCTCAGTCCCGTGGCGATGCGTGTCTCGGGCCTGCACTGCGACTGGTAGTGAACCTAGGCTTTGCAGATTACAAAAGCACTCTCCGTGGATGGTCCCTTTTGCCCGTGCCATCCTGGTCGTGCAGATATGTGCCGACCGAGATGGCGCCCCCTAGACGTGGTACCCGGGGCGGACCGCCCCCGCCTCCCCCTTACGCCGCTACTGACGTCCGTGATTGAAACTATAGCTAAATTTAGTCTCTGCTGGAGCATTATTGATCTTAAATAGTTTGCGCTATTGCTGTTTTCGGAAATATTGAAATGAAATAATTGGTAAAAAGATATTTCGATTTGCCGCCCCCTAGGACGTGCCGCCCGCGTGCGGTGCACGCCATGCACGCCCGCTTACGGCGGGCCTGTATGTACTTTGATTTCGTGACTAGAGTCAATTGCATTTTTTCTTCGATATGTATAAAAATATGTACCTAAGTATTTCATGACGCTTTTGTGAGTCCGAGTCCAACTTAATGTAATAAATCTTAAGAGTTTGTTTTGGTCGTGCTGTCTCAGGAATTATCGGTCCTTTTTGAAAAAATGTTGGTATGCAAAGTAGTTCCTATGGTACGCAGGAACGACAGATTATGTCTTTGCAGACCTGAAAAACTGGAGAAATTCGATTTTCGGGCCTAATTCTGTTCTAAAATATGTACTTTGTTATTGTTTTGAACATTTGAACATCTGTACCGAAATCGAACATCATGCGGACAAGTATCAAACTGCTGATCTTTTCAGAAAGGTCAAACAAATAACACACAAAGTCAAACCTTCCTCGTGGGTGATAGATGACAAAAATGGGAATCCGATACATGAAGTTGCCAAAGTAGCTGAAAGATGGAAAGAATACTGCGAGGAACTCTACCAAGACCAATCATCCAAATCCACTTCATCAAATAAAATCATAGGAGATGAAGAGCCCAGCATTCTCCGCTCAGAAGTTGAAGATGCGATCCGGAAACTTAAAAGAAATAAAGCACCAGGGCCGGATCGAATCACAGCGGAAGTCTTGAAAGGACTGGGCTCAAATGGAATAACATGCCTGCATAATATATGCAATAGAATATGGCATACAGGACTTTGGCCATCTGACTGGGTACACTCCGCAATTCTTCCTCTCCATAAAAAAGGATCGATGCGGAACTGTAGTAATTACAGAACTATTGCACTAATATCCCATGCCAGCAAAGTTCTCCTTAACATCCTCAATGCCAGACTAAGAGCTTTCCTGGATTGGCAAATACCCCAAGAACAAGCGGGTTTTGTAAAAGAAAGGGGAACGAGAGAACAAATATTAAACTTAAGGCTCATAATAGAAAAATGCTACGAATATAACACCCCAACTTTCAAGTGTTTTGTGGACTACCAAAAAGCTTTTGACTGCGTCAAGTGGGAGAAACTATGGAAAGTACTTACCGAAGCGGGGGTACCCTCCCACCTCGTAATGCTGATTCGCAACCTTTATGAGTCGAGTTATGGCACTGTAACAGTAGGAGACACAACATCAAGCCGTTTCACATTCCAGAAGGGCGTTCGTCAGGGATGCATAATCTCTCCTATACTCTTTAATATTTACGGAGAACACATTATGCGTCAAACGCTAGAAGACTGGGAGGGTGGCATAAAGATAGGTGGAGTCAAGATATCTAATCTGAGATATGCAGACGATACCACCCTTTTCGCATCATCCGAAAACGAAATGGCGGAGCTGCTGCGTCGTTTAGAAACAGCCAGTCTGGAAATGGGACTTGCAATTAACAAATCTAAGACCAAGCTCATGATCGTTGATCGATTTGACACTATTCAACGCACTGATATCCTACAAGACTACGAGACCGTAAACCAGTTCCAATACCTTGGCTCGTTAATAACAAATAAGGGAAGTAGCGAACCTGAAATACGTAGGCGAATTGGCATGGCAAAGACAGCGATGACCCAGTTGAGCAAAGTCTGGAAGGACCGAAACATCAGATATCGGACCAAAATACATCTGGTCCGCACTCTTGTCTTTTCCATCGCATTATATGGTGCGGAAACGTGGACTTTTAAAGCTGCCGACAGGCTGAGAATCGACGCTTTTGAGATGTGGTGTTGGCGCCGTATGCTGCAGATACCATGGACAGCCTTCCGCACAAATGTATCCATTCTACAACAACTAAAGCTAGAAAAGACAAAACGCTTATCCACTACCTGCTTGCAGCGAATAGTACGGTATTTCGGCCACGTTGCTCGCAGAGACACTAACAACTTGGAACGCCTGATGGTAACAGGAAAAATTGAAGGCAAAAGACCTAGAGGTAGAAGTCCCAAACGGTGGTCAGACCAGATATCGGAGGAACTGGAGATATCTGTCAGCACTGCACTACACCAAGCAACGGAACGTAACCGATGGAGACAACTGGTTGACGAAATAAAAAGGAGTCACGATCCTCAGCATTGAGGGAACGATCGAGGAGAGAGTTATTGTTTTAATAATTCATTCTAGTTACTGACATTCTCTCGCAAACATGGTTTTTGAAAACCTGAATCTAAGTACTGCTGAACAACCTTTAAGATTTAAATGGTTCTTTTTCTCAATTTTCACGGTTGAAATAATTTATTTGCAACCTAAATCAGCCGTGTAATTACCGAATCATGACATGAATTCTATTATTATCTTGTATGTCTCTGACCGACCACGGGACTACAGAGTCCCGGATTTTTGGAAGGCGAACGTGGGGCCGAAGCCAACACGCTGAAGCCCTTTTGAGACAACTTTAATGAAATGGCGACACAAAACCGACGATTATCCCCGTATACACTATAGAAATGTACCCAAGGACAATCCCCGGTTCTGTGCTAAACTATTGCTAACTATGGATGAAAACTACTTGGGCTATTGTGATGGGATGCTAATGGACTAGGAATGGGGAAACTACGGGAACTATGGCACCTGCCGATGACAATGTATTAAATACATGTTAAAATGGCAGGTGGAGACTCGCCAACTCACTTACTGGGCCCCCGGGAATCAGTCACTGAAAAGCAACAAGAGGGCAACAGGGACATGAGCGGCTGAGAAGGGTGAGGATACCTCGGCGGACTTTAAACGCAGATCACGCGCTCCCTGTGGGTCCAGCATCACCGGCCCACTCGCCACTTACCACGAGGCACCTACCCTCCGAGCAGGACTAACCTTGCTCTAGCGACTCCACTCTGACCGGCCGATGAAGGCAAGCCAAGAGGCGGGAGACCTATCCCCCGTCATGCTTCACTCCGGCAGGCCGGAGATGGGGGACAGTATACTCTCCCTGGAGCACTCGGATATATAGCCCCGCGGGGTCGCTACTCCCCGTCATCCGCCTCAGATGCCCTGCGGGGCGCTATTATTATTGTTATTAAAGGTGCCTTTGTGCAATTTGCATTAAATAAGTATATTTTTGAAGGCAGGGATTTCTAATTGCGTGAACAGTACTTTTCGAACTTCAAAAACAAAAGACAACCTTCTAAACGCCCGTTTATTGTCACTTCCATTCTATGCGTTATTACTGGCAAGAAAAACTGGCACCATAAACTCTCGAACAATGTCAGAAAAACCGAACATAATCATAAAATTCTTTAAGGAATGAGGAACTAGTCTTCTGCCTTGCTCTTTCTAGTTTTCCAAACATAGCCAGATACTGTGACGATGCCAAATGATGTGTACCAGTGTTTTACACGGATGAGCAGAAATAGTAGTAAAACTATCGATAAAAGGTTCGGAATATGCCAATATTCTACAGCACGATACATCGGAAGCAATCACAAAAAAAAATCTTCCCAAAATAAAGGTCATACCAATCTGTAGTCATCCCGGTGTCACGACCTACCTCATAGTAACAACGATTCGGATACTACCTAGTCAATATATTCGCAATATATCACGGTGGGCCAAACCGCCAAACTCAAGGTGGAGGGGGGCTCAGGGTCCCCTAAATGTCCTCTCATTATGTAGTCTGGTCTGCGACCCTCGATAGGTAACTAGTTTTGGAAGTGATGAAAATTGTTAGTCGATTTGTAAAGGATTAACGCTCAATCCTTCTCTGTTTGAGAGGAGGCGTTTGCCCGGCTGTAGGACGATAATAACCATAGCTGAAAGTGTCAGAAATCTAAACATAGCTGAAAGGTTAAATGATGGGCACTGAGGAAATTATTGATTGAAGAAATGTTGTAGGTCAGATTATACTCGAGACACCATTGATTTTCTTTTGTTTTATAAGTAGCAACATACAGGCAGTTGATAGAGGTAAGGATAAAGCATAGACACATTTACTTAGAGCTACTCTAAGCTGAAATGATCCGACAACGTGCATTGCAAATGTGGGAAATCCCAAAAGGGCGAGTAGGTACTGTTTATTTTAAAGTCTAGATACCTTTTCGTACCAATTCCCCCGGAAAAAGAGGTTGTTCGTGAGTATATCGCGATACATTATACTTCACTGCAATAAATCAAAATAATCCATTGTAATAAAAACAAAACATGATCTGATTCTCTCATCATTTTCCGGTCATTATTCATAGCCTTTTCGATGGACAGGACAAAAAACTCTCAGGTACAGATCTTTTATTTCACGAAAGCGGATGGGCCATACCTGTGTGTGTTAAAATACATGCACATTGTCTATGTATGAGTCGGTGACTCGACCAATACAAAGCGCTTTCGAGCTTACGCATACAACGACAATGTTCACGTACATTGACACACACAAGTGAAACCCACCCGCTGTCGTGAAATAAAACGTCTATACCTTTTTCAAATGGATTGATTATGTAAATTGATCTGTATTGTCCAGTGATAGCTACCTAAGTCAATGGATACCTTTTATAGTGATCCGTTCCGGTCCTGATTCCGGCTAATCAAATGTCATATTGTCCTGCAACCTTCAGAATGACAAACGGGGCGTGACCTGATCAATGGGCTGTTTAGCTAAACACCCGACTGACTGGCGCCATATTTATTTAGCATACTAGCTTCAGGGTTCAGGGTTTCAGGGGAAATACAAGTCACAAAGACACAGTATTTTTCCACCGCGGTATAGGGGAACTACCAAAAAAGAAAAGCAGCATCTATATTGTCCAGTTACAACAAAATCCATTCAACCGTTTGCACCTGAAGAAGTAACAAACATACTCATACTTATTAACTTGAGCCTTTTTGGTGAGAAATCATCGAATGATGTCTCCCGCTGTGGGTGCAGCGTGAGGGAGTGTCAGACTCTTACTGACTAAAACCCACCATTCCTTCTTAAGCCTTTTATGTACCTACCAGCGCCGCAGTTACTCTTTCGAACAATCCCGCAGCATTAACTTGAGCCTTTAGGTATAATTAGTATGGTCAGGCTTATATCAAAAGAAGCCTTGGCTTTAACATGAACCAGAGATGTTCACATCGGAAACCAATTCTTTTGTGATCCTACTTAGATTGGAAACGAGGAATAACAGGATATCTACAGATGTTAATATTATTGACAAAGGTAGGCACGCCAGTGCGTCAATAAAAACACATCAATAATTTGACATAGATATATCACATCACGCGTGACATCAATAATTCATAGTTAGATAGCAATTTTGTTCTAATGATACAGGAAATCAAAGTAATTTGTAACCACGAAACGTTATGTAAGACATAAGTATACCTAAGTATATGACTCTATTGCAATGTAATTAGGTACTGCAGTTTGTACCTATCTACCAAGATATTTGATGTAAGATTTAAGGTACCTACGTTTTTAAAGGGAGACTGCAACTGTCGACCACACTTGCAGCGACTGCACAAAATCGGTCGATAGCTAAGGGCAACTGCACGTATTGCTGCCGCTTCGATCCAAAACGGTTTCATGTAAATACATACAAACCAGTAGTGCAGCTGCGGCCGACTTCATGCAGGCGCGGCATGTGCGGTCGGCAGTGTTGCAGTCGATAGCTAGCATTGAAAACGTGCCTTGAATATCACAGTAATTTCGTTTCGTGTCCGTCAGACAAAGGGTAAAACAATTTAATGTCTATTAAAACAAAGGTTCTTGAAAACGACGTTGCAATCGGTTTTTTATAGGTAGATAACAAATGTGTGTTGAGAAATAAAGAAGAATGCAATCTGTGTAAAAACCCTTCAGTATCAGTGAATACCCAGGATTGATAAGCCTGAGCATCCTTATGCTTGCTAATCTATCCTATTAATAAAAAACTGAAGAGTTTGTTTGTTTGTTTGAATTTATCGGGGAAGTCTGTATGTTGCTACTTGCTTAGGCTACTTTTTATCTGAGTGCGCATATAAGTTTTTACGGGACGCTAGTAAAATAAGTAAAGGAAGCTAGTTCAGAGACATAGAAGTTCGTAAGAGAACTTCACAAATCAAAGTCATTTCATTTAAGCACTATGAACAACACTTATGAACGTCAAGAATATAAAAACTTAAGTTTGATTCTAGTTGCCGTTCCAAAAGTTCTAGCAAGCTTCCTATGGAGAAGAATGGGCAAGAAACTCCATATTCACTCTTCTTAAAAACAGGAGGTATTACAGTTTTAAAGTAGGTATGTACCAATAGGTACAATATAATAGCATGCGAAGATCATGTAAGGAGTAAACAAAAAAATATGAGAATAAATAATTCAGGTACCTATATTTATAAGGGTAAAAAATTCGGAATTGTCGTGACTCAGGGCGTAACCATCATTCATACGGATGTCTCGGTAATTGGCACAAAAACAATAGGTTTAATTTATGCAGATGACTGCAAACTGTCATGGGAGGATAATCTTTACAAATGACAGCCTTTGTGGCTTTCCGGCTTTGTGTGCATAAAACTGCTCTGAGAAGAAAGCAATACTTAGCTACAGTTATGTTTTTAAGTACTTACGTAATTTTTGCGTGTCTTGACGATTTTACGAATTCATTATGTGCTTAGTCTTTTCCCAGCTATGTTCGGGTCGGCTTCCAGTCCTACTGGATGCAGCTGAGTAGGTACCAGTGTTTTACAAGGAGCGACTGCCCTATCTGAGCTCTGCAACCCGGATAACCCAATACCCCTTGGAAAGACTGGCGTCAGACTTACTAGGTTTTGACTATCCGTAACAACTGCCAAAGATGTTCAATGAGGACTTCACAAATAACTAGGTATCTGTATCTACATCATATTATTTATCTCAAGTGCGGGCTGCTTTTCTCATACATAAGAGGAATGAGCGCTTGCTCAACAAGGCGAATTGGTGAAGGTTTCCTTAAGATATTTTCCTTCATCTTCGGATATTCAGTTGGGAAGATAATGATGATATCCATTTCTTCGTATAATAGGTACAACAAAAAATAGTGTAATTTCTTTAGCGTATTCTGTGGTAAAGTTGTATTAGGACTCGATACCAACGTATTGAGCTATTGGTGAGTCTGTAGACTGTCAGTCTTGCATCTATTGGTGTCCAACCTTCAACCTACATACCACTTCCGGAACACACATAGCACCGTTCTTTCTGAGACCCAATTTCACATTTGAACCTTTCCATATAGAAACACAATGCTCAAAGCGAGAAAGAAAAAGTTGATTTCTGCACGGATACCAAAATATGTGTGAAACCAGAATGCTAAATAAGGAGATATCATCTTGAAGAACGACAGCATTTGCATTTTTATAAGTACCTATGTTGCAACCGCTTGTGTCATAAGGACACCTACATACAATGATATTGTAAATGTAAACCAGTCGAATATCCTTAATTCACCAAATATAGACTTTGCGTGACCAGTTTTCGATGTTCAAGGCAATTTTAAAATCTAGTAGGTAAGTAAGGACATATTAGTTTAATTATTTACTAATTTTATGGTCTAGTGATTAAAAGCCCGATTGCCGTGCTTCAGATACGATTCCCGGTGGTGGCCGAAATCTGTTTGGGGGTTTTAAGTCTTTCGTAAGTAGGTACCTATGGAAATTGGTGACACTCCTGTCTCCAAGAACATACCTAACAAGCTGCTGGTCCTGCGACAAATCTCTCTCCAGACTCGTCGGCAATTAATTAAAAAGCAATTCAGTATCACTCTACGAAATAACGATAGCAACAAGCTGACGTGTTGTATCCAATTTTAGACATAGGGTCAATTCACTATGACGTACATACAACGCATATTAAATGGTAATGAGGCAATACGCTATCCTTCCTCAGCTTAATTTGAATGGTAATCTGTGGTGACCTATTGGGTAATGACTTAGCGACACAAAATAGGTTTTATAGTAATAGGACGGCTGAAGGATTGCGTTTATTTAGCGTGGCCCTAGTACACAGTTCTGTATAAATAATGTAGGTAATATTTCCCCTGGAAGATCAAGTTGAGACTCCACGAAGAAAAAATTAACGCTCACTCCCGCCCCTCCGTAGTAGAGGAGAACGTTTCGTTGGTACTAAAACTTTTTAGTGCAGAAACGATCGAAAAAAGTTCCTATTTACGTGTCGAAAGACTTACCGAAACCCTGGTAAACAAGGGCTTTAGAAAGAACATAGCTGCGTTTTAGTAATTAGATAGGTTTCCAAACGTTTTACACTGCTATTTCTGCATCAAAACCCACTCGAATTTGTGAGATGACCACAAATTCACGTTTTATCCATGGAGTCTACCAATTAGGCACCAATTTGCAAGAAGTATAATCACTCAAATATAATAGAATTTCTATGCAAGACAAAATCTAATTTAACGTTCCTTTCTATCTATCGCGTTTATGATATTAGCGAGGGTTTATTTATTCAGCCAAGCATTGAGATAAAAGTACTTAGGTACCCATGCGTAGATACAACTCGTAAAAATACTTTGAAGTGACGATTCTACGTTGAAGTGGGTATTTTCTACAGATGCTTTGAGATAGTACAGATAACATTTTGTCTGATATCAAGTTTGTTGTATTTGCGTGCGGTAAAATCCCTGCTCTTAGTGCGTAAGAGTTTTACTGAATAACTTCTACTTCATAAAAACCTAGCTCTTTTTCCGTGGTTCCACCCGTTCCGAAGGTACCAATCATCTATCAAGCCTTTTCCCAACTATGTTGGGGTCGGCTTCGAGTATAACCAGAGGCAGCTGAGTAGGTACCAGTGTTTTGCAAGGAGCGACTGCCTATCAGACTTCCTCGACCCAGTTACCCGGGTAACCTAATACCCCTAAGAAGACTGGTTCTTATCTTGAATTTGCGAAACAAATTTTATTGAAATTGGTTCAATAGTTTTAGCGTGAAACCGCGACAAACTGACAGAGTTACTTTCGCATTTATAATATTATCTACATAGGATTACATAGTGAATTTTAATAATAATAATAAGTAATGGATTTCTCTGGGATTCCCGAGGCATGTGGCTGCGCCATTTTCTATTTTTTTTCTGCGTCTGCGCATGTTGAGACATGTGACCTTTTTCAATTGTCTCTGAATGAATAATACTGCGGTACCACGCAACTTTACATTCTACAGAACAAGGTTGAAGTTGCATTGCATTAAAATAAGGACAGTAAATAATAAAATACAATAAAAATTATACTGCCATTCTCATATTTTTTCCTTTAAAAACCGGTATACTCAAATATTTGTTATGACCCTAGAATAATTATTAAGTAGAGTATTAAATGCAACAAAAAACTGCCATACACTATTTTACACAAAATACGTCATAAA
Organism: Helicoverpa zea; assembly: GCF_022581195.2. Taxonomy (NCBI): domain Eukaryota; kingdom Metazoa; phylum Arthropoda; class Insecta; order Lepidoptera; family Noctuidae; genus Helicoverpa; species Helicoverpa zea. Next base: position 7,139,366 of record NC_061476.1, read on the forward strand.
CTTATTTTTATTAAACTTGTTATCCTTTTTGATATTATTAAAAAGAAACTCGTCTGCTTAAGGTATGCTTATTCATTTTATTTCTTTTAAACTTATAAAGTCCAGTATATTATTTATCACATAATAAAAACCATACATCTAGAGAATGAATTAAATACTATAAACGATAAAAGCCATCCTCTACCATGTCTTGTCTGACAGTTTTTAAATATAAACTCAAAAACTACTGAATGGCTTGAAGACTCATGAGGTTTTCCTATTTTAATCATATATTTTAAGAGGAAACATTTTGTTGTACAAACAAGGCTCCAAAATTAGTAAACAGATTAAAAAAAATCTTACGCTGTTGGGAAGCTACACTGTTCCTGGGTGATATAGGCTATATCTTGTCCAGATACAAGCACTAGTTTAAACAGTATGCGGGTGAAACCGCGGTAAAAAGCCAGACATATAGGGAAGATCAAGGTATATTAATTTACTAGCTACCGCCCGCGTAGAGATAATTCTTCAAGAGTCCGGGATAAAAACTATCCTATGTTCTCTCTCAAGGTTAACTCTATCTCTGTTCCAATTGTATTAAAGTCAGTGGTTTAGACGTGAAAGCGTAACAGAGAGACACACAGACAGAGTTACTTTCGCATTTATAATATTGGTGGGGATACCCATAAAATTTTTGGGTTAAAGACAAGGATGTAAACAAATATATTCTTAATCCATTCTCTAAGTTTATGATAACAATAGCTTATAAACTAATTCTTCTCCAGTGTTTAGTTTACTTCTCCAACGGTGCGTAGTTGAGTAATTTCTCAATCAGGTCTACGTGGCCTAGTAACATTCTTCGGCAGCAGTACCTCTTCAAGCCGAGAGCGTCGAGGGCGTCACTGGAAAAGTGCAAGAAAATATATGAATATAACTTGTATACTTATAATGGTGAAGGAAAACATCTTGAGGAAACCTGGACTATATAGTCTGAAATCACCAACCCGCATTGAGCAAGCGTGGTGATTAATGCTCAATCCTTCTCCGTGTGAGAGGAGGCCGCAGCCCAGCAGTGGGACGATAAATAGGCTGTAACTAACTTATAAAAATAAGTAAGAAGGCATAAAATAAGGTTTTCAATTTTAATCTATACTAATATAATAAAGAGGAACCATTATATTGCTTGCATCCTAAAGGCTCCGAAACTACAGAATGCATTTGAAAAATTTTTCACTGTTGGAAAGCCACACGATCACTGGGTGACATAGCCTATATTTTGTCCAGGTAAGGGAAGAACTACGGGACGCGAGTGAAACGGAAAACAGGCAGTTAGTATTATTGTAGGTACTGATTTATTTTTAAGATAAAAGCAATCAGAAGGAAATCAAAGATTAATTATTTAGTGGATATCTGGAACTTACATGTATAAAAAAGCAAATAACAAAATAAAGAAATTAACAGTTTGCACGAGTAAAGTAAAACTTTGAAAATGCTACAAAATAAGTTCCTATTAACATAGTGTGATTATTTCATTTAATGTCCACTTATTTGCAAAGCCATACAAAATGTAGTAATAAGTTGCTAGTATAACATGAGAGAGCATAAATACTGCATGTTCTCAATACTAATATTGCTCGCAATAAATATTTATGAGTTTTCAGAATAGAAACTGTCTAAGTTAATCTCTTTACCTAGCAAAATAATACTTCCTATGCTCTCACATAGACAATATTCCTGTAAATAATGTATGTAGGTTTTCATGTTTGAAATAATTTGTAACATGGTAATTTCTTTGTAAAATGGCTAAGCTCATTTGGGTTGAATTCAAAAGACAGTTACTTATATCGCAATATTAGTGTAACATTTTGTGAGTAAGGTCAGGCAGGCAGTCGCTCCATGTCAAACAGAGGTATTCAGCTGCATACAGTATTAGACTGGAATATAATTGGAAAAAGGCTAAGCTGATGACAATTTTGAGCATTTCTAGATAACAGGGATTCAAGTGACTATTAACAGGACATAATTCTAAACTTAGGTCCACTATTGATCAATAATATAAACACTTGACAACTATAGAGCTGCAATTAGGGCTGCCATCCGTCCGGGTTTCCCCGGATTTGTCCTCGTTTTGACCCCGTCTGGGGGACGTCCGGGCGGGTTTTCCAGAAGCGTCCGGGGAAAACCCGGACACTTTTCATGTAGGAAAGCACCTCATTAAATTTAAGTATATGTTAATAGTAAATGGATTACAAAATAGGTATTATTTTGTTTAAACAAAATCGTACTCGTTCGGGGAAAAAATGCGATTTACGCCAAATGTCCGGGTTTTTTTAATGTTTGTCCGGGTTTGGCGAAATTCGAGATGGCAGCCCTAGCTGCAATTAAAAAGAAGCAACATCAACCTTGTCAGTCTTCGTTAATTTACTGGCAACCTCAGATACAAACAGTATTTTCTCAAAGCCATTTCCTGCAGATAAAACCAGTTTTCCTTAAGCTTTACTTCAAATAGACTAAGATAAGAGAAAATTATCTCTTTTATGAATGTCATTCGGTTAATAGTGGTTATTTTGTGAGCTATTGTAATAGTTTAGAATGTTTTTTGTAATGAAACTATGTTGTTTAGTTTAGGTGGGTAATAAAAAGTTTACTTTGTTGGTAGATAATAAAGAGGTTGTGTGAATATTTGAATGTTGACTTAAACGTATGTGATGTGTTTTAGCCGGAATTGCAGATAGTAATGAAAGAATGTGGTAGACTGGTGAATACTGAAGAGACAATTTAAACTAACATTATGGAAGAAAAACCATTGTTTGTTTGGCTCTTTCACTGTTGGGAACCCACACTATTTTCAGGTGACATAGGCTATATTTCATTCCAAGTATTCTCCAGGAAACCCACAATAAACAAATAGTAAAAATATATGCTACTGCAGAACTAAACAGTAAGATAGTGTGCAATATAAAACAATTTAAATATAATATGTTAGAGTAAATAGAGGTAGTATAAATATAATGATAGTATAATAATAAAGGTATATCCAAACTAATATTATAAATGCGAAAGTAACTCTGTCTGTCTGTCTGTCTTTCTGTCTGTCTGTCTGTCTTTTCTTCACGCCTAAACTACTGAACCGATTTGTGTGAAATTTGGTACAGACATAGTTTGAAACTTGAGAAAGGACATAGGATAGTTTTTATTACAAAAAAAAAAAAAAAAATTATTCCGGACATATTTATAGCGCCATCTATTGGTCAAATCAAAAATCTGCTGGTAGTCACTATTCCACGCGAACGAAGTTGCGGGCAAAAGCTAGTATGAATATAATAATATATATATGTAAATATATAAGTTGTACCTAAATATATAAGATTAACTAAATAGTTTGTAAGTAATTGTATATTAAAATTTCTGCGCCCTAACAGGGTATCATGTATGTACCTCTACATTTTATAACACCTTGTAACACTCATGATTGCAATAAATATTTGAAGTTTGAAGTTTGAAAGTTTTGATTTTAAGTAGTTTTAAAACAACTTAGAAGTAATATAAGCCAATATGAGATAAAATAATAATATCATGCCCCTTTAATGCTAAAAATAGGCACCTAAAACAGAAATCACACCAGAATTTAGTGATAAGCCTGTGGAGCACTACAATACAGCTCTTAATAAGAAAGCATCGTTTGGATAGCTTTGTGACGAGTTTAAAAGATATATACTAACCCTTCCGTGTACTCAGCTTGCAGAAGACCGAGATACGCCTCCCATTTGTTTCCAATAACCTTCCCACATGTAAAGCAACGCACTGGAATGATCATTTTGAACCAACAGACCTGAAATAAGACACAGGAGTACAGCCTTTAACTAACAAATAACAACTATCAAGTTCCAGCAGTAGTTTAATTAAATTAAAGTTGAAATAACTTGAAGAAACAGGCTTAATTATACGATAAATTATCATCATAACAAACTTCTCGCGTTGAGTTTTTGAGGTTATGTTTCAGTAAATACAAATAAAGTTCAATATCTACATTTTTCTTACTTACAAATTAATAGTTTCAATTATTTGTGTAATGTTTTGCACGCTTTACTGATTATAATCGTATTATTTCTGCAACTTTGTGATAAACACACACAAAAACAACTTTACTGCGTGACAGACACTGCTGACGTAAAATTGAACGAATGAGTGAAGTACATTAACTGCTCGTTCGTTTCGAGCATAGACAATAAAGAAAATGTTTCAGTGTTGCCCATCATACATCTGGATATTTAATTTGTTTAAATGATTAATAATTCAGTAATAAATCTAAATAAAAAGTTAAATAGTCCACTAATAAATCTGTTGAGTTACAGTAATAGATCACCGTAGTTAATGTGGAGATCTAAGTGGGATGCCTATGCTCAGCAGTGGACGTCCTATGGCTGAGATGATGACTTAAATTACATACCTACACGATATTATAATCTTTTCAGTGGGTTAAGAAATAGAAAAATACGAATTAATGAGAAGGCACCTTCTAATTATTAAATTAGTTAGGCTTAGTGTAGTTATCTACACCTACACCATGTACTCTGGGAAACCTTTTCTGATAGTTATTTGTCTTTGTTACAGGGATTATTAACTTCACCGGCCACCCAACAAAATCTAGATCAAAATGACACTGAGTATGGAACAATATCTAAATACAGATGACAGCCAATCGGTAAGTCCGTCATTGTTTATTTAAACTCTCATAAGGCTTATTAAGCATGTTTAATAACAAATACTTGATAACAAATATTTGATTATTTAAAATGTTTGTTTCTGCATAGATGGTTAAAAATATAATATTTTATTATTATCAATAAATAAATAACTTCCTCTTCTTTCATAGAAAAGTGAATTATACCATTTTACAAATCCGCTTTTACAAAAGTAGTTTTCTTTTTGATTTTTAACCCAAAACTGTTTGAATTGCTGGCAACATTGGTTATTGATCTGTCTGTCTGACAGCTTTTCATATTAGTTCATTCATTTTCTTTTCATTCAATCATTAGCTATTTTTTATAGTGCGTTTTCTGTGTTGTGTGTGAATCAAAATTAAACAAAAAATATTAATTAGTATGAGTAAAAGTGCAAAAATCTGTGTGATTGTCATATGTATATGAACTATGTACACACGGCAAACCTTTAAAACGGAACAATGATCTCGCGTTGAAAGAAAAATTGAGTCATTCCAAGTGAATGCTGACCATGAGATATTTTGATTTCCTATTCGCTCATAATAGAAACAAAAACAAGAATCTTTAATACAATGTTTAAATAAACAAACGAATGCACAAGCAAATTAATTAACAAAAGCAATATAATTAGCTACAATCGCAATAAATATAGTTATAGTGTTTTAACAGCTGTTTAAAACTTGAAAACAATGGATTCTGAATTTTCCGAGGACGATGTCCAACCTCTTATTCAATACGAGAATAATAGAGATTTATATTTGGAACTCACTGCACAGAAAATCAATACTGATCCTGAATTTGTACAGGTAATTTAAAAAACTGTTTTTTTTTTGTTTATGATCCAAAGGACAATGCTCATGAAGTATGAGAAAAAAACCCAGGCCCGGCGCAAAAGAAATGTAACTCAAAATATAGGTAATAATAAGTAATTAAATATTACATAGGGGGCATTATCGAAATCAGTGGCTATATGCGTGAAATTGCTATTCGAATTTTAACATCTGCGGTACATTGCTACTCAAGATTTTAGAGGTAACATAATGTATTAGTAAAAGGAACAGCAAACAGATACAGTTGTGGTTTAAGAGCAACATAATGACATGTTTATAGCAACTTCTCCACTATTCTACCTACTTTTACAAAATAATAGGATGATAGAACTAAAACAGGATATGAATGCACTTTTCATTTTAATATCTAATAACGCTTAAAAGTCATCGATTCTTTATTTCTAACACGACGAGATCCAAAAATGTTGCGGGATGCGCGAACTGTTCCTCATGTCTAGCCCACCCTAAGTAATGTAAAACGCTCATGACGCGATGACGTGGGCGCTGCAACCTGTATTTCGGTATTGATTTATCTTTTTGGAGAAGCTTATTAACTACTTGCCATATTACTTGTTTGTTGTTTCAGATAGCACTTTAATTAAACTATAAGCCCCAGCTGCTCATGTTACCCCTTTAAAAAATCAAATAGCAATTTCATACATTTAGCCATTGATTTCGATGATGCCTCCTATGCAGTATTTCATTACTTATTATTACCTATAATTTGAGTTACTTTTCGTTTGCGCCGGGCTTGGGTTTTTTTTGAGCATTGTCCTTTATGAGCCTAAAATTACTTCCATGGGTCAATGGGTTATCTAACGCAAATAAACTTAAAATGTAACCATTAAGTTAGTATTGCAGGTTTAATATTTTTTTTGGAGCATCATGCTGGTTAGATAATAATTCTTTCATGTTGGAGTTCTGTCTTTGTAACTTATAATAAAAAGAAATAAGATGCAACTCTGCTCTTATTTTTAAAACTGGTCAGAAACTGGTTTTGCAACTCTGTTTCGAAGAAATATAAATATAAACTTGTCAACAAGTCCTTAATTTTGAATCAAATTAAAATTTGTTAAAATTTGGTTGTAATGGATAAACTCAAAAACTACTGGACCAATTTTAAATATTCTTTCACCATTAGAAAGCTGTATTATCTGTGAGTAACATAGGCTGTATTTTATCCCGGTGCGGGCAGTAGCTCCCACGGGACGTGGGTGAAACCGCGGGAAAATGGCTAGTGTAGAATAAAAGTAAGATTAATTATAATTTAGATCCTACAGCTTTCAACACAGAATCAATAAATTGTTAATTATTTGTAGAAACATTATTTAAAACATAGTTTTTTTCATATGTGAAAGATATTAGTTCATATTAGGTATTGCATAATAATACTTATTTCATATATAAATTGCAGGATTCTATACTTAAGAAGACCATAGTATTTATTGAATCAGATTCAATATAAATGGAAATTAGAGTTTTTGGTAAGCTCAAGTAAAAAAATGCTCAGTAGACCACAGAATAAAGTAGATTGTATTTAAACTGCAAAATAAAATATTTTCCTTTGCAATGGTCATAGTAGTCATCCTTGCGACATTACTTGGCTTATCGTTTATCCTTACTTAATATTATAGATGCAAAAGTCTGTCTGTCAAGCATTCACACCAAAAGAACTGGATTGATTTATTTTGGTACACATATAGTCTAGCTAGAGCGTAAGAAAGACCATAGGCTACTTATTATCCTGTTGTGGAAAGTGATTCTCCCAGGTCATAGGTGAAACTCCTATAACAGCTATATAGTAGACAATATTATTTAGGGCCAATTTTTGAATAACCTGTTAACTTCTATCTGAAGAATATGTTTCACTACTGTATAGAAGATATATTAGACAGCTATATTTATTTCTCAGATAGAAGTTAACTGATGATTGAAAAATCAGGCCAATTAATAAATTAATTGTACACAGTTTTGTCTATCTAGTTATCATACAACATTAATACTTGTAAACCCCATATTATCTCAATGAACACTATTGTATAGTTATCAAAGTATGCCATTACTCATCTTGCAGCTGTATATTACAAATAATTGATAAAATATTACAATACTGTTAATGTAGTATGTAATTAACTGCTGCAATTAGTTAATTATTTAGATAACAGATGTTGTTTAATAGTTCAGGTAATTTGTTGCAATTATCTGTACAATATTTATTGTTATTATTTATTTATATCTATGAACTTTTTGTAATTGCTAGTTTACGCTATATTGGCTGTAGTTGATCTGTAAGGTTGGTGTATCCTTGAGATTAAAATTAACTTAGAGAGCTCACATCTATACTAATATAATAAAGAGGAAATATTCTTTTGTTTGTTTATAACGTAGAGGCTATTGAACTGATTTGAATATTCTTACACTGTTGGAAAGCTACACTCTTCCGAGTACTAAGTCTCAAGAAGCCAATTTTCAAGTGGAAAAGTTAATCATCAAGAAATATAGATGTGTTCCTGATCTAGTCTGTCAGATTATTATCTCATCCCACTATACCAATGAGATAAGATCATAGATACTGGCTGTATTAGCAAGGGCCGGAAAACTGAGAGTCCACTATCTCTCCTACATACATACATAATAATAATTAAATTGTTTGTCCACAGGTGGTATACGGTTATCGCAAAAGTCGATGGCGGACGGTTCTCACATATACACTATCCTGCATATTCATCGGGCTACCTTTCCTGGTCTTCCACTGGCTTCCCACCTGGCTGCTGTATGCTACCTGCGTCAGGTGTTCCTTCCAGATAGCTGACAGAGTTCTTGTTGTTGTAAGTATAATTTATTTTGTTGTTTGTATGCTTATAATGTAAATTACTAAGTATTTTGGGAGCTCCAGTGTAATCGGATGTAGATGAGTGTCATTGTTGCTTGGAGAGAGTGCCAATCTGACCTTGTGAACCCAGTTACCAGGCAACCTGATAGTTTTTATTAAGACTACTGGGTTCTGACTACCTGCAAAGACTGCCAAAGATGTTAAAATGTCAGCCGAGATACATAAATTGTACGATTGGCATCCGAAATATGGGGAAACCCGTAATGAAAAGGTCATCATGTAATTATAATTCAAGGAATAATATCAATAATGCAGAGAATACACTGTTTAGTTTCCATGGTCGTGAACCAATAGCATAGAAAGTACCTATACTGGCTTGAGGCGCGGCCCGTCCGGCACGTGATGTATTTTATAACTATTTGTTTGAAAGCTGCAATTCCAACTTACGACTTGAGGCGCGGCGCATCCAATCTTGCTACAATGACACATATTGTATGAATGTCTTCCTCTTATAAATAAATGCAATGGTTTTATCTACATGTATATTAGATAAAGAAGTTAGTGAAAGAAAGAACGCGTTTATTATTTGTGAATGGTGACTAACTATTATGTATTTGTTTTCAGGAAACATATCAAAAGAAATGCAAAAGTTACTACATTCATTTAATATTACACAAAGATATTGCAGATACAAGGTAAGCTATTTTATTGATGAATTATTAATCCATAATTCCAACATCTGAACATAGTGTTATGGGGGAGAATTTTGTCCTATCATGGGACAGTTTATTAACATTAATAGGGACCCGAGTTCTTACTTGTTCCCTAAATACACTTTTGTGCTACGTATCAGTTGAATGGAACAACCATGATCATACCAGAAAGTTGGTTTAAATTGGATGGTTTGAAGGATGTCCAATAGGCTAGTTTCCTAAAAAATAATAATTAGTCCGTCTTGTAGATTGTCCAAAATTAAGCGATACGTATTAATTTTTTTTTTAATTGGATCAGAACTTATTAAGATATAGCGTATTAAAGTTGAGTGTGACGTCACAAAGTGCTATAATTTTCAGGAGTCTGTGACGTAAAAGGCCCCCACTCCTAATTTTTGAAGCGTTGTATCTTTGTCAGTGTATGTTTAATTAAAAAAAGACAAAATACGTATCCGATAGTTTTTAATTATCTAAAAAGCGGACTAAATATTATTTCATTATTTCGACCCTGGACACTACCCTATTGTCATAAGTTTCTTGCTTTTATTGTCAAAATGAGATAATTTCCAATGAGAATCAAATTATATCTTGTAATGTAATTGGCCTTGATTGAAAGAAAGAAACATTTATTTGCTTAAAACATAGGTGGTACCCGGTTTTACAATGGTTAAAAGTTCTAGCTACATTCTGCCTAACTTGGCATGCAAATATTTATACTTACATAATATATATTTTTTTTAATATTCTAGTATTTTAATTATACAAATTATAGTTGCTTAAAATCTACTTAATATTATTCAATATAAATATACAATAGCTATTACATTTCCTTTGGTTTTACAAATAATCATATTCATCAATTATACATTGCATAAATTCATCTAGCGTATAAAACACTTGTGTATCAGCCATTTCTTTAGCTTCCGTTTGAAATAAGTAGATAAACGAATGATTTGTTTTATATTGCAGTGGTCTTCTGAACGAAGGGTTTGACGATGATGGCACCAAAGAGAAGGGCCCCATTGAAAGTGCTGACGCTATACATACACCCATACATTTAGACGACGGATCCACACTAAGTGAGTACATTATTTTAATATATAAATAGACACTTTACTCTAAGGTTGACTGGAGCATAGACTAATATACTAATTAGTATTTAAGATTGGAGAGAATGACTATGGCATTAAGTCCGCCTTTGTAATTGTATGATTGCATAAAGTTAAAATAAATAAATACTTCGTATTTAACATCATAATAAATGTTTGTCTATATTAATATAGTAAAGAGGAAACATTTCTACCAATTTTCCAAATCGATTCAGTAGTTTCGGAATCTATTTGTACCAACAAATAAACAAAATGTTTCCTCTATATACCTACAAGAATATTACCTATTGACAAGATTTTCTTTCGCATTGGGAAGCTACATTACCCCCGAATAACATAGGCTATATTTTACCCGGGTTAGGGTACCGGAAGTAGCTACACGCGACGAGGCTGAAACCGCAGAAAACAGCTAATTTAATATAAAATCATATATCGGGGGATTTTTCACAAGCTTCAATCAGTATTATTCACTTGACCACAAGTCAGGAATGTCCCTGACAGTACGATAATAGGTATTCAAACAATCCTACACAAGTACTATCTAATATACCTAAACATTATTATAATGAATCCTGTATTTTATCCTGTTTCCTATAACATTTATGAGACAACATGTTTGAGTTATATTACAGACAAGTTTCATCACAATCTGTTGAGCCGTTTGCGCGTGAAGAAGTAACAAAATATACATTAAAAAACTTTGCGGTTTGTCAAATTTAAGCAAATTTTTGCGTCACAATAAGGAAGAAATTGCAGAACAACATACTATACTATACTATCATTGTGAATACCTAATTTCAAGAATTCACAAGTAATGATAAGCTTACTAGAACATTGAACGGTTTTATCAACAATTTCACAGTTTATAAACTGTGCACTTTTGTTTACAGTTTTTGTACGTTAAAAACCACATTTTTTGTAAGCCTAGACTTCATACACAAATGCATATTTGATAATATTAACGGCTAAACAAGTTTTGTAACTGCAATATGTATGTAGATACCTATGTACTGTAACGCGTAGCACGCTAGGGACCGGGATCTACGATAAATAAAATACATACCTACATTTTTATTTGAAACTAGCTGTTTCATGCGGTTTCGCCCGCGTCTCTTGGGAATTTCTTCCCGTACCCGGGATAGTCTAGCTTCCCAATGTTAAAAGATTTTTTTTCACATCGGTTCATTAGTTTTGGAGGCTCTATGGTACAAACAAACAAACATGAAAATATATTTTGCTCTTCATTGTATTAGCGTAGATTCCTCGCATTAAGTAATCATATACCGCACTGCTACAATATTGATCTTTTGAATCAGTTCCCATAATTTCTTCGACATAGATAGTAACGGCCTTGTGACTACTGTATTATTCAGTAAAATCGATGCACCATCACTCTATAGATATATTATAGACTAGTATAGGTTCATCACATTAAATAATCATTAACCATAAAGACACCATATTGATCTTTTGAAATATTTCCCATAATTTCTTCGACGTAGACAGTAATAAATAGCCTTGTGGCTACTGTATTATTCAGTGAAATCGATGCACCATCACCCTATATATTATAGACTAGTATAGGTTCCTCACATAAAATAATCATAAACCATAGAAGCTATATTGATCTTTTGAAATATTTCCCATAATTTCTTCGACGTAGATGAAGAAATTGCCTTGTAACTACTGTATTATTCAGTAAGTTTTACTGCCTCGTTGGTCTAGCTGTCGCAAGTGCGGCTGCTGAGCACGAGGTCTCGGGTTCGATTCCCGAGTCGGGCCAAAATCGCTTTGTGGGTTTTAGAAGACTTTCACAAAGCAGCCCGGAGCCTGGAAGCTGGTGATTGATACACCCGTGCATCGGAGAGCACGTAAATGTCGGTCCTGCGCCTGATCTCTCTCCGGTCGTGTCGGATTACCGTCCCATCGGGCTATGAGAGTTAAGGAATAGTGAGTGCACCTGTGTCTGCGCAAATGCTCGTGCACTATAATATGTCCTGCGTAGTTGGCTAATCTCCTTACATGAGAACAGCCGCCGTAGCCGATAATCGGCTAGGAGGACATCATCATCATCATTCAGTAAAATCGATGCACCGTATGTCTAATCACACACTACAAGTTTGTGTTTGTGTGTATGTTTGTTCATTTTTCACGCAAACGGCTGTTTTGATGAAACTTGGCAAATATATGTGGCTTACATACTTACATGTTATTTAGGGTATTTTATCCTTATGGAGGAAGTTAGTATTCATATATCACAAACGTGTTATTATAAAAGCGAAATGTTTGTGAGTATGTGTTTGTTACTTCTTCAAGCTCTAACGGTTGAATGGATTTTGATGAAACTTGGTAATAATTTAAGCCACATTAGAATGACATATAGGGTATCGTACCTTTTTACAAAGTATCGCGTTGTAACTCTCGATTATCTATACATATGGTGTTTTTTCTCCGGGTGCGAGATGTACTGGTCTTAGAAAGCGGGTGAAATCGCTGGTGGAAGCTAGTATAAACCACACGCCATATTGATCTTTTAAATCAGTAATGTCTTCGGCGTAGATAGTAACGGCCTTGTGGCTACTGTATTATTCAATAAAATCGATGCACCGTCTGTCTGTTCACACACTACAATGCCATACATAATATATGTAGTTATTGCATACATATAAAAAGTACTCTATGTGTGTTATAAAAGCGAAAGTTTGTATGTTTGTTTGTTACTTTACGCGCAAACGGCTGAACAGAGTTTGATGGAACTTGCTAAAACTGTGGCTTATATACCAGAATAACATAGGGTATCGTACCTTTATACATAGTATCGCGTTTCTCGATTATTTATACATATGGTCTTTTTTAATCGTGTGAGGGAAGTAGTGGTCTTAGAAAGCGGGTGAAATAGCTGGTGGAAGCTAGTATAAACCACACGCCATATTGATCTTTTAAATCAGTAATGTCTTCGGCGTAGATAGTAACGGCCTTGTGGCTACTGTATTATTCAATAAAATCGATGCACCGTCTGTCTGTTCACACACTGCAATACAATGCTTATATATTTATTGAAGTGGAGTTTAACAGTCATTCGTGTCTTGTCTGTCATTGATAACGGTCTCGTCTTTTGTTATAGTAAGTTTATTTATTTAATTAAAGTTACTTTAAAAGTAGCTGTCCCCCCCCGGTTCCACCCGCATAATGTTATTCTGAGGGAACTCCTTCCTGCATCTCGTTAAAAGTAGTCTTTATTTTTATTACACACTAATAATAATCGAAAGGACAGTTTGTGTGCTACTTCTTGGCAAATGGCAATTATGTGACTTGCAAATCAGAAAAAGAGATAGGGGACTTTCAGTAATGTGATTTTGCGCAAAGTAATATAGGGTACTTTTCACCCGGGTGCGGGCAGTAGTTCTCTCAAAAAGTGGGTGAAACCGGTAGTGGAAGCTAGTATTATCATAATATCTTCGGCTTAGATAGTACCGGCCTTGTGGCTACTGTATTATTCAGTAAAATCGATGCACCGACCGTCTGTCTGAATAAGTGAATAGCAGTCATTCGTGCTTTGTCTGCCATCGATAACGGTCTCATCTTTTTGCAATAGTAAGTTTTAAAAAAGTTATAACAAAATAGTATCTTAGATTTCGATTTTAGATTTAACCTGGTTCAATTTTGTGTAAAATAACTAGCTTCTGCCAGCATATCTAACACAGAGATTTTATTTGTATAGTTATTATAAATCAGTCTACTAATTGATAACATTAGCGCGTTGAGGTAAGCAAATTCTCCAGCTTTATAATATTTGAGGTAGTATATTGAAATATGTTTATATTATTAACTCGTGTAATTTTACATGTCAGAACCAAAATTCTGAAACGGGAAACCATCCCTAAATTGTCCCTAAATGTTCACATATTTTACTTTTATATTATGATCCACCGCGATAACCAGTGTTTACATGGATCAACCGCCTATCCGACCTCAACTTCACTTTTCATTTTAACACTGTTAATTAAGACCAATTTTTTTATCCAACAGACGTACAAAACTACAGATACTTCCGTCACAAGAAACAGTCGCTAATATGGGACGGTGCGCGGGCGCAGTGGTCGCGACTGGCCGGCATCGAGGCCGGAGCCACCTGTGCCCAACTACAGGCCATGGGCGCTACCCCGCCTTCCAGCGAGCGACGGGTCAGGATGTAAGTGTTTTAGTACTTACAGTTGCAGAGGTACAAAACTACAGATACTTCCGTCATAAGAAGCAGTCGTTGATATGGTGGAGGGAGGGAGGGGGCACCTGTTCCCAACTACAGGCAATGGACGCTACCCCGCCTTCCAGCGAGCGACGGGTCAGGATGTAAGTGTTTTAGTATTTGGCTAGCGGTTTCCCAACAGCCGTACAAAACTATAGATACTTCCGTCACAAGAAGCAGTCGTTGATCCACTCCGCCGTCCAGTGAGCGACGGGTCAGGATGTAAGTGTTTTAGTATCTGGCTAGACTTTCCCTAAAAATGTAGTCGATTTAACCAGTCCAGTACCAGTTGTTCCATGTACCAGTTAGACTGGTCTACACAACTGCCTATTTGATCTCGAATTCAAGGCAAAGGTAGAGCCGTACGGCCTACCGTACCGTACGGTTTACCTACTGGCTACCTACGTTTGTCTGTGCTCTGAAGTTAGATGCGAGCGGCCATCAACTTTGGCTAGAATTGTGCCTCACTACACAGCACGTCATCTATATAACTGATGAATAGCAGAGGGCCCAAAATACTCCCCTGTGGTACACCTTGTTTGTTTTCTCTGTATTCCGATGTGTACCTTATTTCTTTTATCGTTTTGATGCTTACTCGAGTTATTAATGTGGACTGGTTTCTATTGGTAAAATACGAAGTTATCAGCTCTAATGAAGTTCCCCATATTTATCCCATACCTGTACCTATACTTTTGTGATACATGTAGTCAAATGCTTACGTCAAAAGAAAACTAGTAGAAACTAAAGTCAACGAAAACTTTGCCACTCTTCTTAGGTGATAAAATCTGCAACTTACTCGACAAAGAGAAGATTATTTTCATAATCAAACTGATTAATATTTAAACGACAGCCAGGCCACGTAAGCTATATCGATTTCTTCAAGGTCGAAAAAGGGTGCATAAGTAAAGACTGCCAAGTGTATACTTTCTCAGAAGCTCGTGCATAAATAATGTTACCTTGCAATATAATGATAGGCTACTGTAGTACTTGGAAATTCTAATAGAGGACACCCATATGTATGGTTTCCCATAACTCCTACTATTAAAGAATAATTTAGTAAGTGATTTACTTTGATTTTGCTTATTTTCTTTTTATAATGTGGCTTGAATAGTTTGTTTCATTTATTAATTGAAATTGTACTCAGCTACATCCGGTTAGACTGGAAGCGGACCCCAGCAAAGTCAAATCATTCATTTCATTTAGGCTTTTACAAGCACTTATGAACGTCAACAATTATAAAAAAGTTTGATTCTAGTCAGGAACAGGAGATGATGATTATCTAACTTAATAATTTATTCATTTTATGTATTGGTAATAAGTTAAATAGTTTGTTAAGTATTATATGTATTCTATGCTTGACGAATAATGACGATTTGTTACTTATAGTATAATCATAATGAATTTAATAATTGCCTCACCGAGATCTTGCGATGATTTATTGCAAATTGCACATTGCTACCACTTTATAATTAGCAATGTAATACACTTATACAGGTGTGGTAATTTAAACATGTTTTTATAAAAAATTACCACACCTGTACAAAGAAAAGAGCAATTCCAGACATATATACATTGTTTCTATATTATTAAATATAACAAATGGAATACTAATAAAAGAATCGAATATTGAGTATAGCCTATAGAAATCTTGTTGAGTTAGGCTCAAGTTCATGGACAACATACGTCAGTTTTTTTTTTAAACAACGGTTGCTATGAAATTTCATTTGAACTTAAAAGTAAACAGGTAAGGAGGTAAGTTATGCTGTCGGTGAAGGAATAATCCGAATAACCATACATTTTGATCGGTTTAAACTTGGATTAACTTAACTCCGCGTCCATTAGACGTCACTGTACTCGATGGAGTACAGTCATATTCCTAAGTGTAAATAACAGATCTCGTCAAGTTATAATGTAGTTAACCTTGTTATTTTACTTGATTATAGCACGCTTTTATGACGTGAAAAATATTATGTGCGTAGCGTGTTTTTTTTTTTCACAAAAAAATCCATTTATTTCCCAAGTTTTCTTGTATTTTGTGTTTTTCTGTCCCTCATTTTATATGAAAACAAAGATAATTCCAAAATAATATAAGTACTTTTTGTTGGACCTCTAATGGGTTAACAAAAGGGATAACAGCCTGACCCTACACCTATTTATATTTTACCCATCTAAACTATATTTTATCGTTCCAGGTTAAACATCTACGGCCTAAACGAGATAAAAGTGCCGGTCCAATCAGTGATGACGCTGATTATTCTGGAAGTTTTCAACCCTTTCTACGTGTTCCAACTGTTCACGATAGCTGTTTGGCTGGCCGAACCGTATTACTATTACTGCATAGCCGTGGTTCTGATGTCGACTTTTGGTGTGGCCACTTCTGTTATACAGACTAAGAAGGTCAGTGTTTTTAGGTACCTATGTTTTGTATTGGGAAAGCGGCTGAGTTATACTTGTGTGTGTCATGCACGTTTTCTTTGTATGCGTAAGCTCGGGAACGCTCAGTAGTGGCCGAGTCCTCGAGACATACTCGTACATGCTTCACCTGCATTCGGTAGACAAAACAGCTGTACTAACTTCTTAATTTCTTAAACCAAAATAAAAAATAGTGAATATAAAAAAAAAAAAAAAAAAAATCTTTACATAGCTTATAAAATTTGTGGCGAAACAAACACAGGTGTAAACTTGAGACACTAACTTGACTTATGTGGAAGTCAGTTTTATTTTTAAATTTGATAAAGACATAATATAGTATTAATATTGAATTGTTTTATGTGTTTTTTTTTTGCTGGGGTGTTTGTTCTGCTACTTCTTCCCAGCATAAACACATAAGGAGTGGTGAAGGGCTGGCGTTTTGGGGACTTTCTTTGGTTTTTAACGTTCCAAAAGTACCTAATTGGACCACCTCTTCACACCCAGAACCAAACAAATCTCCGCGCGACAGTAGAAGCCCACGACACAGTAGAGCTATGGGACGGCAAACGGGTGGACAGCCGCTGTGTGTCCCCCGGGGACATCACAGTGCTGCCCCCTAGGCGGTGTGTGCTGCACTTCGATGCTGCCCCCGTCCACCCGTACACTCATACTTTACAATCACTGCCCTAATGACTTTTAAACACTTCTTCACACCCAGAACGACGCAATGGTCACCATGACTGGCTGCTGAACCTAAGTTCTCGCGTATGATTCTTGGTCCGGTCGACATTTGTGTGATGAGCATGCTTGTTAGGCGTAATCTGGTTATAATATGTATCTCTAGTTTATCAGTTATGTTAGGACCGATAACACGAGTTATTTAAGTATGTGTGTGAAAATTGGTCCCGATATTTATTATTATTATTTACTATAGAATCAAACAAATCTCCGCGCGACAGTAGAAGCCCACGACACAGTAGAGCTATGGGACGGCAGACGCGTGGACAGCCGCTGTGTGTCCCCCGGGGACATCATAGTGCTGCCCCCTAGGGGGTGTGTGCTGCACTTCGATGCTGCACTACTGTCGGGGGCTGCGGTGTTGAATGAGAGCATGCTTACTGGTAAGTAGGAATTACAAACTCGCCCATAAATGATCATTTAATAATAGCTTTATCAACGGCCGATTATCAGCCGCGACGGCTGCAGATCAGCCAGCTGCGTAAGACACATTATAGTGCACAAGCATATTCACTCCCTATTTTATAGCTCTCGTTGTCCTTAGTACAATTTAGTGAGAGGTAATAGTGCTATTTTTAATTGATACCATGACTAAATCATCCTACTACTTATAAATCCGATAGTTTGTAAGAATGTATGTATGCTTGAGAATATGTTTCTTTGAAAGGGTATTTGGAAAAACTTGACTCACAGTAATATCTTTTATAGCAGAATATAATATGGGCTAATTTCTATCCAAATGCTAGAAATAGTTACCTCAAGGCGTAGTGTAAAATGTGATCTAGTCAGGGTCGAAGGGAGGCAGTGGATGCGGGTTGTAGAAAACCGCGCAAACTGGCATTTGTCCAGTGTTCGACGTAGTAACATTATTTAATAAACCAGTTGTTTATTAAATAAATCTTATTTCACAGGTGAATCAGTGCCAGTAACAAAGACTGCGTTACTCCGAGTTGATCGTCCGTTTGACCTGAAGGAGCATGCTTCCTCGGTACTGTTTTGCGGCACTCGAGTAATTCAGACGCGGTACTACAACAATGAGCCTGTCAAGTAAGTACTGTCTATTTATTTAATACTTCTGCACATTTTGTACACTGGCGGATTGGCGGACTTAGGCATTTTCTCCCAGTCTAGCTTTGGGTGGCGGAGAAATAGCAGTTGTAGGTGCAAAGATATTATGATATTTAGTGTACAAAAAATATGCAGGTACAATTTATGGATAATAATAAAGAAATATTAAATTTGCCAGGAGAGACAAAGAAATAAGTTAACAAGAAATATATGTATAGGAAAATATATTTTCCTATTTTCAGTGGGCCCTTCCCACTGTGGGTCTCCTGATTTGTCTCCTCTTTTTTGGAATCGGGTCAAAAAGATATCACGTAGCTTTTGCAAAAAAAGACTTGAGGTCGTGAACTTGCGCTTTTTTTAGAGTCGGATTTTTATCTAAAGATCTATTTATTGCCCAGGGCTCTAGTGCTCCGCACTGGGTACAGCACGAGCAAGGGACAGCTGGTTCGCAGCATCTTATACCCGGTGCCAGCCGACTTCAAGTTCGACCGTGACTCCTACAAGTTCATCATCATACTGGCTTGCATCGCTGTACTGGGGCTAGCTTATACTGTCGCTCTTAAGGTAAGTAGGATATGTTAAACTTATTTGTATTATAAACTGGGGAAACTACAGCGTCTCGAGAAAACTTATTCCCGTAAAAATGACCTACTGGTTCTTATATACCACCCTGCCCATTTGCAGCCAAATCAATTTAGTTGTTCTTGAGTTATTATAAGAAGTGACTTCACCCGTGTCTAGAGGGAACTACTTCGCTTAAAAAAAATCTACTGGTTCGAAGCTACCCCCTTACCAATTTTCAGCCAAACTGGTTGAGCCGTTTTTGACTCAGTCTGTGTAGTGTAACTAAGATGACTTTATTTTATAAGATGTGAAAGTTAGTCAGTATGTTTCTTATGCTGTTAAATCGATTAAAATGAAATTGGGCACAGGTTGGAACCTCATTTTTAACCTCTATATGACAAGAAAATAAATGTGGAAACGACTTTGTCCATATTTCCCTTTATTTGTGAAATGTTTATGTTTATGAAATAAGTTATAGGGGGCCGAATGTTTAGTGCAGTTGACAGCTGTCAGTTTATACCGACTGGCAACTGTCAACTACATCAAAAACGGCGAGACTCATATCTTTGGGATACATTGAGAACGAATTTTAATAAATTATTTTTCTTTCCCCAGGCCTACCGTTCACTGCGACCAGGCGACATAGCAATAAAAGCCTTAGACATAATCACGATAGTAATACCGCCCGCTCTGCCGGCCGCTATGACAGTGGGTCGGCTGTACGCCGTCGCTCGGCTGAAGCGAGGCCGCATCGCTTGTCTCAACACTAGAGCTGTTAATGTTAGCGGCTCCATAGACTGTGTGTGCTTTGATAAGGTAAGATACGCTTAATGTAGGTCATCATCCTCCTGCCCTTATCCTGTAGGTATTTCAGAAAAAATCCGTCATTATTTTCTCTGGGCACCTTTGACGTCGGCATCAGCATTTTCAGGGCCTTTGACGTGCCGACACATTTGTCACATCATTAGCGCCAAAAAGATACTTCAAAATTCATTATTTTCATTTATTTATTGGCTATACATATTTAATCAATTTTTACATGCCAATAAACTAGATAATAGTAAATATTTCAAAACTTTTGTGGACGTTAAACAGAAAGAAAGAAGAAATAAAAAAAACATTTATTTTACACACATTTGATTGCCTAACTTTTATCATGCTTTCCCAAGGGGTTATCTTACATAAAAGCCTTTTTATAAATCATTAATTCCCTACTTTTTATTTCCAGACGGGAACTCTAACAGAAGACGGTCTAGACATGTGGGGTATAGTCGCAGTGAGCGGAGCCACGAGCCCCCCTCGTCTCGGCAGACCCCAGCGAGACCCCCGACAGCTCAACGAGTTGCACCCCCTTAAAATGGGAATGGCGACCTGTCATAGTCTCACGTTGTTGGACGGCGAGCTGGCTGGAGATCCTCTGGATTTGAAGGTAGGTACAACAAATATAGATAATATATAAAGCCATCAGCTTTCTAGATCCCAAGTTTGACTCCCTATAATATAACGAGTCGGACTTTCAAGATGGTGAAGGAGAATGGACATAACTTTCCGCCAGCGGTTTCACACGAATATCCGGATAAAGGAAAGGAAGGAAACAAATCTTCTCTAATAGTCCATCTAAAACTGAAAGAAATTTTCAAATCGGCCCAGCAGATCCAGAGATAAGCATGTTCATACAAACAAAGTTCTTAGTTCTCATCTCCTTCTCTATATTTATAAATATCATTATACCTTGGGACTATGGTCAGACATTTGAGTATTTATTACCATTTGAGTAGTTTCTATAATGTGACTAAAACGTTAAATATTTTTTCTAGATGTTCGAGTCAACAGGCTGGGTGTTAGAGGAACCGGATATTCCTGAATCTTCTAACTACGAGATACTGACTCCTACCATCGTCAAGCCGAGGAAAACTGCTAATATTGACGTCGATGATATTCATGTAAGTTTAATATATCCCTGCTGGGGCTGCGGAATTGTTCGAAAGAGTTACCGTGACCCTGGTACATGAAAAGCTTAAGAAGGAACATGGTGGGTGTTAGTCAGTAAGAGTCTGACTCTTACGCTGCACCCATACCTACTGACTATATAGCAAAAGTTGAATATACATGTATGTATACCATTAGAGATTTGCCCCGGCTCTACTGACTTCAAGACACAGTGTTTCATGAGACCAATTTTTCGGACATGGTCTTTTTATTTGAAAAAAACTCATAGATATAGTAATTTAAAAGGTGCGAATAGAATACTCAAGTTACTGCGAACTAACTTCCTGTACTACATTTGAGTAGGCGCTTATCTAGATGTCAAACAATCGTGATAGGACTTTTTACACAAATAAGACATATAAAAAAATAAATGGGTCTATTTTAAAACAAATAATATGGTGTATTTGTTTAATATAATGTTTCAATTTATAACGTAACGGTTATTTGTTACATTCAGGGCTGATTTTTCAATCGCCAGATAACTGTTATCTGAGGAATAGGTTTGACGTTTTGACAGCTTATGTATAGAAAATATGTCAAACCGCCATATTTATTCCTCAGATAGAAGTTAAATCATGATTGAAAAATCAGCCCTTAAATTGGTAGCCGAATTGAATTTTTAAACTAAGTTTATCAACATTGTTTGCTTTTAGTTAAGTGCGTACTCAAGTGGACTATAGTATTATTATATACCTAGCCCTTAAAAATACTTGATTACCTATCCCCAGCTACCTCTAGAAGTGGGTATAGTGCAACAGCATCAGTTCGTATCATCTTTACAACGATCGTCAGTAGTGACAAGAGTTTTGGGAGAAGATGTCTTGAGAGTTTACACTAAAGGAGCCCCTGAGATGCTGAGGAAGTTGTGTTTACCTGAAACTGGTAAGTTTTATGCTACTTATGCTGTTAGACGAGTTTTTTTATTGTACTGTACCTAATGTAGAAAAAAAAAACATCTATTTGGTTTGACAAAATACTATGCTGAAAGTCGGTTCAGTTAATCGTGAGATAATCGCACACGAACGTGCACACTTGCAGGTCAAACTAAAATGTACATATGAAACTGGCATGTTTTTATTAACATAATAAAAAAAAAAAAAAAACATAAATATAACAGCATTATTAACACAATGCTTTTTTTACGTTTTTAAATAGTTTTTCAATGCAGCACGTAATAAAATGAAAACAAAAACTTGAATACCTATTTTCTCGATTTCTCGTGAAAACTTCCAGTATTCTATATGTACAAAAATATTATTGAAATAAATACATACCTTTTTTCTATGGATCTTTTTATCTTTTATGAAATCTATATTAAAGTCAATAATATGTCCTCAGTGCCGGATAACTTGTACGAGGTTCTGAACTCGTACGCGGAGAAGGGGTACCGGGTGATCGCGGTGGCTACCCGCGTCATGGAGACTACCTTCAAGCAGCTGCAGAAGATGACCAGGGAAGAGGTAAATTAATAAATCTTTATTAGACTTGTTCATGTTAGATTATTGCTGTTTTTAAGCTTGCTTTAAAAAAAGTCTGTCCAGTTACCATTAGTTAGCTGTACCATTTATTTGTAACGATAGCAGAACCATTTTCAATTTTGAAATCGCCGATTTGATCATTGGGTGGCAAGTATACAGCTGGTTTTGGTTTGATTTGATCAATGGGTGGCAAGTATACAGCTGGTTTTGGTTTGATTTGATCAATGGGTGGCAAGTATACAGCTGGTTTTGGTTTGATTTTATCAATGGGTGGCAAGTATACAGCTGGTTTTGGTTTGATTTGATCAATGGGTGGCAAGTATACAGCTGGTTTTGGTTTGATTTGATCAATGGGTGGCAAGTATACAGCTGGTTTTGGTTTGATTTGATCAATGGGTGGCAAGTATACAGCTGGTTTTGGTTTGATTTGATCAATGGGTGGCAAGTATACAGCTGGTTTTGGTTTGATTTGATCAATGGGTGGCAAGTATACAGCTGGTTTTGGTTTGATTTATCGTTACAGTTATATGGGACAAACGGGTTTTGTTTAAAAAACAAAATTAAAAAATAGTAATTTGTTTCTTATATTATTTTCCTTTGTGATACCTATTTTGAATATGTAAGGAAATCGTGTTATTTAGATTACACTGATCATAACTTAAGAACGGCTGAAAAGATATGGATCAAAATTGGGGTTGAAATAGCTGTCGTAACTTTAAACCAGGAGAGGATAAGATAATATTCTCCCTATCCGGGTATGGGAAGAAGTATTTCGACGGAGGGAAGAAGTATTTCGACGGAAGTTAGTAAATAACAAAAAAAAAACAGTTGTATTACACCTAATAAATTGAATTTTCTTTTGAGCTAAATAAACAAAATTCTTTATGTAATTTCTATTAATTTCTCAGGTGGAGCGCGACCTCGAGTTCCTGGGCCTGGTCATCATGGAGAACCGGCTGAAGGCAGCCACCACCGGCATCATACGAGAACTCAAAGAGGCCAACATTCACGTCGTTATGATTACCGGTCAGTATTCTTTATAACTGTATGCTCATTATCTGCCTGCCCTTTTCCAACTATGTTGTGATCGGCTTTAGTGCAACTGGATGCAATTGTGAACTAGCCCACACTAATATAATAGAGAGGAAACAATATTTATAATTTTTTGAAACCTAATGGCTTCGAAAGTAAAAATTCTTTCACTGTACGGAAGTTAGACTGTCTCCGAGTGACAGGATACATTTTATTCGTGTACGGAAAAAGTTCCCTTATGAAGCGGGTGAAACCTCAGCAAACAGCTAGTATATTTATGACCAATGTCGTGTATAATTTTTGGTTCACCATAATATTGGGTTTCACTAGTCTCATATAGCAATACCTGGCATAAATTATAAGCAGCCTTCATCTGGCAGATAGCATTAACTATCAGATATCTAATTGCCACTTTTTTCATTAAGTATATTATGTTTGTAGGTGACAATGTCCTAACAGCTGTCAGTGTAGCGAAGGAATGTGGTATCCTGATGGGCGAGGAACGCGTGGTCACCCTAATGGCTGACACCAGCGGGACTGTCCCCGTTATATACTGCGAGAGCACGTTGCATGGGGTAAGTTTGATTTCGCATTATTTTGATTAATGTTTGAATGTTTATATTGAATTTTGATAAAGCAGCCTTGGAGTTTGGAATTTGATATTGTATTGAAGAATATGTACTGTAAATATATGCCATATGAATATATGTTAAGACTTAGCTATTCTATAAACTATCAAAGATATATCTATGTATATTAAAACCGCCATCTAGATCTGACTTCTAAGTTAATTTATTTTTTACTTTTTAAATAACGTTAACATTTAAATATGTTACCAAAATATGTCATTCACAATTATTTTTACCAGTTTTTTCTAATATGTAACCTGTAAAATGACTAACATTTTCTTATTGATGAAATTATTCAAGCCGCGACTATTTATTCAAAATATCTGCCTACATATGTAGTTTATTCTGTAAATAACAGCAACAACATACAAAACTACATCACCGTGGGACAAGTTCGTCTGTCTGTCCCCCCATTTCAGTCATATCGCCGCATAACCGCGACGCTATGAGCGAATCGGGGTGACAGACGTAGTCTCCGAGTCTACAGGCTTCGGTAAGTTATAGACCGAGAGCCCGTGCTCATCAGAATTGTGTCACTGTGTAAAGGCTGGGCTTTTTTGAGTGAATTTCGTGCTAAAGTGGGTATAAATGGTTGAATGTGTACTAAGTTTTATTGATGTTAGTTATGGGAATTATGAAGAAAATAAATTATCCCCAGTAATTTTTTTGATTTATGACTTAAATACCTAAATACAAAAAAAATACACTTAAAACGTTGGGTGAATTGTTGAGGTGTTGTTATCACTGTATTAACTGTTGTGGTTTAAAATAAATATTTGCTCACATCAAGATTGTTTATCTTCAGATAAGTGCTTGCTCGAATGGAGTATAGACACATCACTTCTTATGTTAAAGCAATCATTGCTCTCGTACAGGCCAAAAGATGTAACTGGATTGTGGACGGCACATAGGTAGTCACTGTGTGTAAAAAACTGATACTCAACTGCATCCATTGGAAGCCGACTCCAAAAAACTTGAGAAAATGCTAGGAAGATTATTAGTGTGGTAAAAACGAAATGGGTCATATTTTTTCATGATTTTTTTATTAAAGTAAACGTCAGTCAAACTTCATAATAGTCAATCATTGATACCCAGTGTAGTATGGATGAACATTAAATATTTCAGGTTTTATGCTATGACATAAGTCTGACGGCCACGGGCTCTGGGTCTATATAGGTATCTAAGTTTAAGAAATAGTTTAGTACATTATTTAAAGATTGTAAATATGTATTTAATTTAGGTACATGTCTTAATGTAAGCATCAAGATGTTTTTAATGTTTGAAATCAAAATTAAATTTTATTTTATAAGTGTAGGTAGCAAATTTGAACTTTTTCATTGTTTTTTTTTTAATTAATAAAATTGTCTATTGATAGAATTTCTAGTAAGTATCAATTATCAGTTATATGTGCATAGTTTGCCATATTTTCGCGGACTCTTAATAGTTTATTTATCATTTTTGTACACTGTAAAAATGACTACTGATAATAATTTAAGTACAAGCTCTCAGTTCCTGGATTGCATGCAAGTTTATTTGCCCCTTCTCCGGGCTGGTCATATGTTTGATTTTCAAAGATATGACCGGCTCGGGGTGGTGGCATCGCCACGACGGAAAATTAACTTTGTGTAAGTATTATTGTAACAGTACACAGCTAGACAATTTAAAAAATGTATGTAGAATAAATTACATGTTTGTAAAAGGTTTTTTATGTGTTCTAGTTCTTATTTTTTGTGTATGTAACAGCTGAAATTGTTTTAGACTGCTTTATGATTATTGAACAGTGTTTAAGAGTATTTAGTTAGTGTAGTTTTGGAAATCACCGACATTGTGTAGTAACTATATATATATTTTTTTTGTAGAAAACAACGTTGATTTTTAATTTATTCTGAGTTATATTTTTATATTCAAACGTGTGGTACCTTTGTTGCTATTAATGTCTGAGAGAAACAAAAAAAAATCATGTTATTTTTTGCTAAAATAGAAGAATATTCATATTATTTAATTCTTATATATTCAATATGTATATTATCACTATTCTCCGTCCACCAGGCATCAGTAGGGCGTCGCTTCCCTCTAGACCGCGAATGGCGCAGCGTGGACAGTGGGCGCGGCTCGTGGCGCTCGGCGTCCGCGTCCGCCGACCGCTCCGGACACTCCGCCTTAACCGGACAGGCCCCGGACGGGCTCTATGATGCTGAGAGTGGGGGGAACGAGCCGAGGTACAAGATTGTTATGACTGGTGATACTTGGAAGGTATGTGGTATTTTGAATTTCTTTCTTTTAATAATACGGGTTTTTTAAATGTAAATGAAGAGGATTTTTTGTGTGCTTATTCTAAAATGTGGGAAACTCCTCAACCGATTTGAATTTTTTCACCGTTGGGTTGGGAAACTGGACTTTCACCAGCTGACGTATAGGCCATATTTAATCTAATTACTTAGCTATTCTCTAGGATGGTATTCAATTCGACACTTATATAAAATCTAGCGTCCCTCCTCGTCTTCGCACGCGTATAAATTGTTATTTACTAAAGTCTACCTCTTGCAACACATTATCTTTTTTAAAAAGCCCATTAAAATCCGTTTTTTAGTTCCAAAAATATAACATGGAACGAACAGAGGAAAGTGATTTTGTTATATACTGCACATTTAGAGCACATTTACTACACATATAGTAACACCTTAATTTACCAAGTTTCTTTGTTTTATCCCCCAGGTACTTCGCGAGCACTATCCAAACGTATTATCCCGCGTAGTAGCCCGGGGTGCCGTGTTCGCGCGCATGACGTCCGACCAGAAACAACAGCTCATTGTCGAGTACCAGGCTTTAGGGTACTATGTCGGTAAGTTTTATTGGTGTTTATTGATGTTTTAATGTGAAATATTGAGGCATTTTAAACAGTCTATGGAGTTTCTTGCCGGACCTTTACATAAGACCCAGTTCTTGGAGCCGTGCATCTGGCATTGATGTTTCATAACTACCTTTAATAGGTTTATGTGAAATAAAAACCTTTGACATTGAATGAAAAACTGAAATTAGAGTGTTGTATTAACAATAAAAAATCTTTCTTCTTTATTTCATCAGGGTTATTAAAAATACGTACATTATATGTAAGTATAACCTAAAAAGATCAATAGGTACATAACCTTTTAAGATAAAGTGTATTTTCTTTACTCTGTCCTTGAGTATCATCTAAAATCCTAGATTCAAAAGTCACAGTTAATTATTCAAGATAGACCTAATACACCGAATTTCCTTTAAATTGCCATTTCAACCACATCTTCATCAGACCAACATACCATTCTACCATTTATATAACTTTTCTGTCACCAGGCATGTGCGGCGACGGCGCCAACGATTGCGGAGCCCTACGCGCCGCTCACACCGGCATCTCCCTCTCCGAGCTCGAGTCCAGCGTCGCAGCACCCTTCACTTCCGCTCATCCTGACATCGTCTGCGTCTCCCGGGTGCTCCGCGAAGGCCGAGCAGCCCTATCCACGTCCTTCGGAGTCTTCAAATTCATGGTAGCCTACTCCCTATCAGAATTCTTCTCTGTAGCCTTCCTTTACTATTTCGATTCAAATCTCACTGACTTCCAATTCTTATTTATAGATGTCGTCCTAATAGTGAACTTTGCATTCTTTTTTGGTATGACTGAAGCTTATACGGGTAAATTATGTAAGACACCACATTTGACGTCTTTACTAGGTCTGATACCTCTCTTTTCGTTGTTGGGTCAAATGTTTCTGATTGGTCTAGGACAGTATTTGAGTTATTATGCCTTATCTTTATTCCCGTGGTATGAAAGGCATACCTATGAAGGTGATGAGGCAAACGAATGTTGGGAAAACTATGCAGTGTTCTGTATTTCTATGTTCCAATATATTATTTTGGCTTTAGTTTTCAGTCACGGGTCGCCTTATAGAAAGTCTGTGCTAACAAATAAACAGCTAATGATCAGTATATTAACAATGACATGTATTTGCGTGTACATAACCGTTTGGCCGGCGGATTGGATCGCTCGATTCCTACAACTTAGAATGCCGAAAGATACGTTACTATCCTACATAATACTGGCTTTAGCTTCATTCCAGCTGCTCATAGCTCTATTTTTCGAAAGAATAATAATAGAGTACTTGATGGAAGGCAAACAGATGATTCCTAAGTTCCTAAAAGAGAAGAGAGTGAGAAAAACTCCATATTTGATGATCAAACGTCAATTGACAGATATGGATTATTTGGACTGCGACAGTATTGTTAAATATGATAAGGAGACGAGCGATTCCGCATTCGATTCTTCTGGTAAATGTAGCTGAAATATACTTTTCTTTAGTTTAAAGGACTCGATATTTATGGTAGTCAAATGTGATGTTTTCTTACCAAATTGATCTTAGCAACAACGCGTTAATTCTGAGCGTTGGGAAACTATAACTACATTTGAGTAGGCACTAACTTTTTACAACAGACTTTTTATATAAAAAAAAATACTGCTAAAAATCAATTATATTATTCTCAATTTCTTCAATAGAATCACTATGTTAAGATGTAGTTTATTTGTTTTATATGTATTTTTGTGATAAGTTATATCAAGATACTTTTACCTTTTGTTACCTTTACCTTTTGTTACCAAGTTATCTTTTGTTAAGTGCCTACTCGAATAAGTATAGAAAAACTTAGAATTTTTAGGTCAAAAGTTTTACAAAGTATAATTTGTATATAGGAATAGAATCATCTCAGCTTGTAGCAGAATTGGTGTTTAGAAACTATTATAAAACATATCGATATTATGAACTTTCAATGCAATCAGTATGATAGATCAATTTTATTATAATAATATTTTAGTTTTGTATGTGAATAAAATTGTGAAAGCCGATCCCAAAGGGTATTTTTATAATTATGATTCTTATGATATTAAATCAATCATTTTTTATCGATATATCGATACAATTTTAGTGATGTTACTCTCTGTTGAACAATGTTTAATTGCTACTGTAAGCATTTTTTTGTCTTTTATTAAACTTAATCGTAAGTTGAATATGAAATTAAACTAAAAGCACGATATATTAAGCACGATATTTTAAAAGATATGTAAATAAATTGTTTGAGATATAATCAAATCACCAAAGTGCCTTTTTGTGGTTTTAAAACAATTTTAAACATTAACAGTCGTACCACAAAAACTTTTAAACGTCTATTGAACACTTGTCTAAAAAATGTTCGATTAAGACGTTGAAATATTGTCCGTTTTGCAGCCACCCTTTTTTTAGACAGGATGTTTAACAGATGTTTTCAGTTTTTGTAGGAAGGCCATTAATATATTATGAATTAAGTTAAAACTATATTTTTAAGTATATCGTAAAAAATGCAGCGTATCTCAAATCTATGGTGCTGTGAATATTGTGTTCACAAAACGCATTTTTTTATGCACACACAAATGCAATTATATGCATTTTTTTACTGTTTACAGTATTTCTTTACCTTGCCAAGCTTATTTTGAAATTAAGCGAAATATTTTATGTCTTTTTACTTCTTTTTACATTTCTTATTTAAGTGTCAATTATTTGTATGTATGTATAGTGGTACCGTATGTTTTGTGCAGTTTACAGCTGTCAGTTTTTCAAAAGAAAATACCGTGGTTTATATTAAAAAACGTTCGGTATATACACAAATTAATTTTTGATTCTTTATGTAAAGTCTCATTTATATATTAAATTATATATTTTTCTTAATGATTTTGTGTCTTCACGATTTTATGTCTTCACGATTTTATTTCTTAAGTAGTGTAAATTAATTTATAAGCACAATGTGATAACAAAATAGTATGTGCCTTACTAATGTAGGTAAAACATTCCGATTATTTGGTATAATCATCGGCACGAGTCTTGAGCGCTGACCTTCACCTGCGCAGAAGTAATTTATTGGGTCCCTTTTGTGGTATGAAGTGAGGCGCGGGGGCAGGCTAAAGCGGTGATTGGCCCGCAGTGCATCGCGTCATAGCCGTCACTCGGGATTGGTTCTTTGCTAATAAATCACTTCTCAGGTCAGCGCTCAAGATTCGTGCCGATGATTCTACTTTAAGTACCAAAATCTTAGGTAATAAGATAAAAATGAATGCAAGTGAGGTTAAGTTACCAATAATTGTTGATTTTCAATTGAATATGTCAAGTTTATATTTACAAAAGAAATATTATGATGTTAAGAGATGTGAGTTCACCGTAAGTTCGTGCACTTTATAAATAAAATGAAATATTTAATTTGTACTAAAATTATGTGCGTGACAAATATAAGTGATGATAATTCTGTTATTTGTACATCTTGTTACGAGACACGTAAATTTTAAATAATTGTGAATTTAATGTGAATAAGTATAGATATCAAATATATGAATCAAAAAGAGATATTCGCAGTTAGTGTTAGATTATATGTACCGTCGAATGTACGCGAGAATGTTTTCAATAAACCATTTCTATTTATATTTTATTTTTATTTAACGTGTCTCCTTTACCTTTAATCTATATTAATATTATACAGCTGAAGAGTTTGTTTGTTTGACATAAGGAAATACATAGGGCAGTACGTAGAGTGAACATAAGTAAATACATAGCGGAGTACATAGAGTGTACATAAGGAAATATATAGGACAGTTCATAGAGTGTACATAAGGAAATACATAGGGCAGTACATAGAGTGTACATAAGCAAATACATAGGGCAGTACATAGAGTGTACATAAGCAAATACATAGGGCAGTACATAGAGTGTACATAAGGAAATACATAAGGCAGTACATAGAGTGTTCATAAGGAAATACATAGGGGAGTATATAGAGTGTACATAAGGAAATACATAGGGCAGTACATAAAGTGTACATAAGGAAATATATAGGGGGGTACATAGAGTGTACATAAGGAAATACATAGGGGAGTACATAGAGTGTACATAAGGAAATACATAAGGGAGTACATAGAGTGTACATAAGCGAATACATAGGGCAGTTCATAGAGTGTACATAAGTAAATACTTAGGGGAGTATATAGAGTGTACATAAGGAAATACATAGGGCAGTACATAGCTTGTGCAATATAAGGAAATACATAGGGCAGTACATAGAGTGTACATAAGCAAATACATAGGGCAGTACATAGAGTGTTCATAAGGAAATACATAGGGCAGTTCATAGAGTGTACATAAGGAAATACATAGGGGAGTACAGAGAGTGTACATAAGGAAATACATAGGGCAGTACATAGAGTGTACATAAGCAAATACATAGGGCAGTACATAGAGTGTACATAAGGAAATACATAGGGCAGTTCATAGAGTGTACATAAGGAAATACATAGGGCAGTTCATAGAGTGTGCAATATAATTAAATACATAGGGGAGTACATACTTAGAGTGTACATAAGGAAATACATAGAGTGTACATAATAAAATACATAGGGCAGTACATAGAGTGTACATAAGGAAATACATAGGGGAGTACATAAGGTGTACATAAGGAAATACATAGGGCAGTACATAGAGTGTACATAAGGAAATACATAGGGCAGTACATAGAGTGTACATAAGGAAATACATCGGAATGTACATAGAGTGTACATAGGGCAGTACATAGAGTGTACATAAGGAAATACATAGGGGAGTACATAGAGTGTACATAAGGAAATACATAGGGCAGTACATAAAGTGTACATAAGGAAATATATAGGGGGGTACATAGAGTGTACATAAGGAAATACATAGGGGAGTACATAGAGTGTACATAAGCAAATACATAGGGCAGTACATAGAGTGTACATAAGGAAATACATAAGGCAGTACATAGAGTGTTCATAAGGAAATACATAGGGCAGTTCATAGAGTGTACATAAGGAAATATATAGGGGGGTACATAGAGTGTACATAAGGAAATACATAGGGGAGTACATAGAGTATACATAAGGAAATACGTAGGGGAGTACATAGAGTGTACATAAGGAAATACATCGGAATGTACATAGAGTGTACATAGGGCAGTACATAGAGTGTACATAAGGAAATACATAGGGCAGTACATAGAGTGTACATAAGGAAATACATAGGGCAGTACATAGAGTGTATATAAGCAAATACATAGGGCTGTACATAGAGTGTTCATAAGGAAATACATAGGGCAGTTCATAGAGTGTACATAAGGAAATACATAGGGGAGTACATAGAGTGTACATAAGGAAATACATAGGGCAGTACATAGAGTGTACATAAGCAAATACATAGGGCAGTACATAGAGTGTACATAAGGAAATACATAGGGCAGTTCATAGAGTGTACATAAGGAAATACATAGGGCAGTTCATAGAGTGTGCAATATAATTAAATACATAGGGGAGTACATACTTAGAGTGTACATAAGGAAATACATAGAGTGTACATAATAAAATACATAGGGCAGTACATAGAGTGTACATAAGGAAATACATAGGGGAGTACATAAGGTGTACATAAGGAAATACATAGGGCAGTACATAGAGTGTACATAAGGAAATACATAGGGCAGTTCATAGAGTGTACATAAGGAAATACATAGGGCAGTACATAGAGTGTACATAAGGAAATACATCGGAATGTACATAGAGTGTACATAGGGCAGTACATAGAGTGTACATAAGGAAATACATAGGGGAGTACATAGAGTGTATATAAGGAAATACATCGGAATGTACATAGAGTGTACATAGGGCAGTACATAGAGTGTTCATAAGGAAATACATAGGGCAGTACATAGAGTGTATATAAGCAAATACATAGGGCAGTACATAGAGTGTACATAAGGAAATACATAGGGCAGTACATAGAGTGTACATAAGGAAATACATAGGGCAGTACATAGAGTGTACATAAGGAAATACATAGGGGAGTACATAGAGTGTATATAAGCAAATACATAGGGCAGTACATAGAGTGTACATAAGGAAATACATAGGGGAGTATATAGAGTGTACATAAGGAAATACATAGGGCAGTACATAGAGTGTACATAAGGAAATACATGGGGCAGTACATAGAGTGTACATAAGGAAATACGTGGGGCAGTACATAGAGTGTACATGATGATGATGATGATGTCCTCCTAGCCGATTATCGGCTACGGCGGCTGTTCTCATGTAAGGAGATTAGCCAACTACGCAGGACATATTATAGTGCACGAGCATTTGCGCAGACACAGGTGCACTCACTATTCCTTAACTCTCATAGCCCGATGGGACGGTAATCCGACACGACCGGAGAGAGATCAGGCGCAGGACCGACATTTACGTGCTCTCCGATGCACGGGTGTATCAATCACCAGCTTCCAGGCTCCGGACATAATAGACATCCTTATGTACATAGAGTGTACATAAGGAAATACATAGGGCAGTACATAGAGTGTACATAAGGAAATACATAGGGCAGTACATAGAGTGTACATAAGGAAATACATAGGGGAGTACATAGTGTATATAAGCAAATACATAGGGCAGTACATAGAGTGTACATAAGGAAATACATAGGGCAGTACATAGAGTGTACATAAGGAAATACATAGGGGAGTACATAGAGTGTACATAAGGAAATACATAGGGCAGTACATAGAGTGTACATAAGGAAATACATAGGGGAGTACATAGAGTGTACATAAGGAAATACATAAGGGAGTACATAGAGTGTACATAAGCGAATACATAGGGCAGTTCATAGAGTGTACATAAGTAAATACTTAGGGGAGTATATAGAGTGTACATAAGGAAATACATAGGGCAGTACATAGCTTGTGCAATATAAGGAAATACATAGGGGAGTACATAGAGTGTACATAAGGAAATACATAAGGGAGTACATAGAATGTGCTATATAAGGAAATACACAGGGGAGTACATAGAGTGTACATAAAGAAATACATAGCGGAGTACATAGAGTGTACATAAGGAAATATATAGGACAGTTCATAGAGTGTACATAAGGAAATACATAGGGCAGTTCATAGAGTGTACATAAGGAAATACATAGGGCAGTACATAGAGTGTACATAAGGAAATATATAGGGGGGTACATAGAGTGTACATAAGGAAATACATAAGGCAGTACATAGAGTGTTCATAAGGAAATACATAGGGCAGTTCATAGAGTGTACATAAGGAAATACATAGGGGAGTACATAGAGTGTACATAAGGAAATACATAGGGCAGTACATAGAGTGTACATAAGCAAATACATAGGGCAGTACATAGAGTGTACATAAGGAAATACATAAGGCAGTACATAGAGTGTACATAAGGAAATATATAGGACAGTTCATAGAGTGTACATAAGGAAATACATAGGGCAGTTCATAGAGTGTACATAAGGAAATACATAGGGCAGTTCATAGAGTGTACATAAGGAAATACATAGGGCAGTACATAGAGTGTACATAAGGAAATATATAGGGGGGTACATAGAGTGTACATAAGGAAATACATAAGGCAGTACATAGAGTGTTCATAAGGAAATACATAGGGCAGTTCATAGAGTGTACATAAGGAAATACATAGGGGAGTACATAGAGTGTACATAAGGAAATACATAGGGGAGTACATAGAGTATACATAAGGAAATACATAGGGGAGTACATAGAGTGTACATAAGGAAATACATCGGAATGTACATAGAGTGTACATAGGGCAGTACATAGAGTGTACATAAGGAAATACATAGGGCAGTACATAGAGTGTACATAAGGAAATACATAGGGCAGTACATAGAGTGTATATAAGCAAATACATAGGGCAGTACATAGAGTGTTCATAAGGAAATACATAGGGCAGTTCATAGAGTGTACATAAGGAAATACATAGGGGAGTACATAGAGTGTACATAAGGAAATACATAGGGCAGTACATAGAGTGTACATAAGCAAATACATAGGGCAGTACATAGAGTGTACATAAGGAAATACATAGGGCAGTTCATAGAGTGTACATAAGGAAATACATAGGGCAGTTCATAGAGTGTGCAATATAATTAAATACATAGGGGAGTACATACTTAGAGTGTACGTAAGGAAATACATAGAGTGTACATAATAAAATACATAGGGCAGTACATAGAGTGTACATAAGGAAATACATAGGGGAGTACATAAGGTGTACATAAGGAAATACATAGGGCAGTACATAGAGTGTACATAAGGAAATACATAGGGCAGTACATAGAGTGTACATAAGGAAATACATCGGAATGTACATAGAGTGTACATAGGGCAGTACATAGAGTGTACATAAGGAAATACATAGGGGAGTACATAGAGTGTACATAAGGAAATACATAGGGCAGTACATAAAGTGTACATAAGGAAATATATAGGGGGGTACATAGAGTGTACATAAGGAAATACATAGGGGAGTACATAGAGTGTACATAAGCAAATACATAGGGCAGTACATAGAGTGTACATAAGGAAATACATAAGGCAGTACATAGAGTGTTCATAAGGAAATACATAGGGCAGTTCATAGAGTGTACATAAGGAAATATATAGGGGGGTACATAGAGTGTACATAAGGAAATACATAGGGGAGTACATAGAGTATACATAAGGAAATACGTAGGGGAGTACATAGAGTGTACATAAGGAAATACATCGGAATGTACATAGAGTGTACATAGGGCGGTACATAGAGTGTACATAAGGAAATACATAGGGCAGTACATAGAGTGTACATAAGGAAATACATAGGGCAGTACATAGAGTGTATATAAGCAAATACATAGGGCTGTACATAGAGTGTTCATAAGGAAATACATAGGGCAGTTCATAGAGTGTACATAAGGAAATACATAGGGGAGTACATAGAGTGTACATAAGGAAATACATAGGGCAGTACATAGAGTGTACATAAGCAAATACATAGGGCAGTACATAGAGTGTACATAAGGAAATACATAGGGCAGTTCATAGAGTGTACATAAGGAAATACATAGGGCAGTTCATAGAGTGTGCAATATAATTAAATACATAGGGGAGTACATACTTAGAGTGTACATAAGGAAATACATAGAGTGTACATAATAAAATACATAGGGCAGTACATAGAGTGTTCATAAGGAAATACATAGGGGAGTACATAAGGTGTACATAAGGAAATACATAGGGCAGTACATAGAGTGTACATAAGGAAATACATAGGGCAGTTCATAGAGTGTACATAAGGAAATACATAGGGCAGTACATAGAGTGTACATAAGGAAATACATAGGGCAGTACATAGAGTGTACATAAGGAAATACATAGGGCAGTACATAGAGTGTACATAAGGAAATACATAGGGGAGTACATAGAGTGTATATAAGCAAATACATAGGGCAGTACATAGAGTGTACATAAGGAAATACATAGGGGAGTATATAGAGTGTACATAAGGAAATACATAGGGCAGTACATAGAGTGTACATAAGGAAATACATGGGGCAGTACATAGAGTGTACATAAGGAAATACATGGGGCAGTACATAGAGTGTACATAAGGAAATACATAGGGGAGTACATAGTGTATATAAGCAAATACATAGGGCAGTACACAGAGTGTACATAAGGAAATACATAGGGCAGTACATAGAGTGTACATAAGGAAATACATAGGGGAGTACATAGAGTGTACATAAGGAAATACATAGGGCAGTACATAGAGTGTACATAAGGAAATACATAGGGGAGTACATAGAGTGTACATAAGGAAATACATAAGGGAGTACATAGAGTGTACATAAGCGAATACATAGGGCAGTTCATAGAGTGTACATAAGTAAATACTTAGGGGAGTATATAGAGTGTACATAAGGAAATACATAGGGCAGTACATAGCTTGTGCAATATAAGGAAATACATAGGGGAGTACATAGAGTGTACATAAGGAAATACATAAGGGAGTACATAGAATGTGCTATATAAGGAAATACACAGGGGAGTACATAGAGTGTACATAAAGAAATACATAGCGGAGTACATAGAGTGTACATAAGGAAATATATAGGACAGTTCATAGAGTGTACATAAGGAAATACATAGGGCAGTTCATAGAGTGTACATAAGGAAATACATAGGGCAGTACATAGAGTGTACATAAGGAAATATATAGGGGGGTACATAGAGTGTACATAAGGAAATACATAAGGCAGTACATAGAGTGTTCATAAGGAAATACATAGGGCAGTTCATAGAGTGTACATAAGGAAATACATAGGGGAGTACATAGAGTGTACATAAGGAAATACATAGGGCAGTACATAGAGTGTACATAAGCAAATACATAGGGCAGTACATAGAGTGTACATAAGGAAATACATAAGGCAGTACATAGAGTGTACATAAGGAAATACATAGGGCAGTTCATAGAGTGTACATAAGGAAATACATAGGGCTGTACATAGAGTGTTCATAAGGAAATACATAGGGCAGTTCATAGAGTGTACATAAGGAAATACATAGGGGAGTACATAGAGTGTACATAAGGAAATACATAGGGCAGTACATAGAGTGTACATAAGCAAATACATAGGGCAGTACATAGAGTGTACATAAGGAAATACATAGGGCAGTTCATAGAGTGTACATAAGGAAATACATAGGGCAGTTCATAGAGTGTGCAATATAATTAAATACATAGGGGAGTACATACTTAGAGTGTACATAAGGAAATACATAGAGTGTACATAATAAAATACATAGGGCAGTACATAGAGTGTACATAAGGAAATACATAGGGGAGTACATAAGGTGTACATAAGGAAATACATAGGGCAGTACATAGAGTGTACATAAGGAAATACATAGGGCAGTTCATAGAGTGTACATAAGGAAATACATAGGGCAGTACATAGAGTGTACATAAGGAAATACATCGGAATGTACATAGAGTGTACATAGGGCAGTACATAGAGTGTACATAAGGAAATACATAGGGGAGTACATAGAGTGTATATAAGGAAATACATCGGAATGTACATAGAGTGTACATAGGGCAGTACATAGAGTGTTCATAAGGAAATACATAGGGCAGTACATAGAGTGTATATAAGCAAATACATAGGGCAGTACATAGAGTGTACATAAGGAAATACATAGGGCAGTACATAGAGTGTACATAAGGAAATACATAGGGCAGTACATAGAGTGTACATAAGGAAATACATAGGGGAGTACATAGAGTGTATATAAGCAAATACATAGGGCAGTACATAGAGTGTACATAAGGAAATACATAGGGGAGTATATAGAGTGTACATAAGGAAATACATAGGGCAGTACATAGAGTGTACATAAGGAAATACATGGGGCAGTACATAGAGTGTACATAAGGAAATACATGGGGCAGTACATAGAGTGTACATAAGGAAATACATAGGGCAGTACATAGAGTGTACATAAGGAAATACATAGGGCAGTACATAGAGTGTACATAAGGAAATACATAGGGGAGTACATAGAGTGTATATAAGGAAATACATAGGGCAGTACATAGAGTGTACATAAGGAAATACATAGGGCAGTACATAGAGTGTACATAAGGAAATACATAGGGGAGTACATAGAGTGTACATAAGGAAATACATAGGGCAGTTCATAGAGTGTGCAATATAATTAAATACATAGGGGAGTACATACTTAGAGTGTACATAAGGAAATACATAGGGCAGTACATAGAGTGTACATAAGCAAATACATAGAGTGTACATAATAAAATACATAG
Organism: Helicoverpa zea; assembly: GCF_022581195.2. NCBI lineage: Eukaryota > Metazoa > Arthropoda > Insecta > Lepidoptera > Noctuidae > Helicoverpa > Helicoverpa zea. The sequence goes on from NC_061476.1 coordinate 7,178,457, forward strand.
GGCAGTACATAGAGTGTACATAAGGAAATACATAGGGGAGTACATAAGGTGTACATAAGGAAATACATAGGGCAGTACATAGAGTGTACATAAGGAAATACATAGGGGAGTACATAGAGTGTATATAAGCAAATACATAGGGCAGTACATAGAGTGTACATAAGGAAATACATAGGGCAGTTCATAGAGTGTACATAAGGAAATACATAGGGCAGTACATAGAGTGTACATAAGGAAATACATCGGAATGTACATAGAGTGTACATAGGGCAGTACATAGAGTGTACATAAGGAAACACATAGGGGAGTACATAGAGTATACATAAGGAAATACATAGGGGAGTACATAGAGTGTACATAAGGAAATACATCGGAATGTACATAGAGTGTACATAGGGCAGTACATAGAGTGTATATAAGCAAATACATCGGGCAGTACATAGAGTGTACATAAGGAAATACATAGGGCAGTACATAGAGTGTACATAAGGAAATACATAGGGCAGTACATAGAGTGTACATAAGGAAATACATAGGGGAGTACATAGAGTGTATATAAGCAAATACATAGGGGAGTACATAGAGTGTACATAAGGAAATACATAGGGGAGTATATAGAGTGTACATAAGGAAATACATAGGGGAGTACATAGAGTGTACATAAGGAAATACATGGGGCAGTACATAGAGTGTACATAAGGAAATACATAGGGGAGTACATAGTGTATATAAGCAAATACATAGGGCAGTACATAGAGTGTACATAAGGAAATACATAGCGGCGTACATAGAGTGTACATAAGGAAATACATAGGGGAGTACATAGAGTGTACATAAGGAAATACATAGGGCAGTTCATAGAGTGTGCAATATAATTAAATACATAGGGGAGTACATACTTAGAGTGTACATAAGGAAATATATAGGGGAGTACATAGAGTGTGCAATATAAGGAAATACATAGGGGAATACATAGAGTGTACATAAGGAAATACATAGGGCAGTTCATAGAGTACCAACATAAGGAAATCCATTGTACATAAGGTAATACGCGTAAGGTAAGCTTTTAGATGGAAGTCGTTTGGTTTTGGGAAGTCGATTAAAAAGACACCAGCTTTCATCTAAAAGAATCAGCATCAAGTTCGGTTCATCCGTTTAAAGGTGCCTCAAAAGATGTGGGATATGGCTGAAAATAAACATTTACCTATTCAATTCAGGCAGGTGCATAAGAAATAGAATAGCTCGTGGCCAAACCGGGCGGATCACTTGATCATAAGGTTAGGCAACGGTAGTCCGTGGATGGATGACCATCTTGCCGTGACAAGTTCTTGAGTGTTTCAGAAAGCACGGTGGGTAGGAACACCGCTGTGGGTGCAGCGTGAGAGAGGGTCAGACTCTTATTGACTAAAACCCACCATGTTCCTTCTTAAGCTCTTTATGTACCAGGGCCGCGCTAACTTTTTCAAACAGGCCCACTAGGCCTAGTGTGGCCCTAGGGGATGACCAGGCTCTTGGATGTAACACCAGCAACTTCCATACTTCGGTCTGTCACGCCAGTTCTGTTTGCGAACACTACACCTGATGATGACGATTATCGGCCAGGCGGCTGTCCTTATATAAGATAATTAGCCAACTGTGCAGGACATATTATTATAGTGCACAAGCATTTGTGGGTGCACTCACTAAACCTTCACTCTCTGCGCCCGATGGGACGACACGATCGAAGAGAGATCAAGCGCAGGGCCGACATTTACGTGCTATCCGATGCACGGGACCTGATGATACGTAGTTTATGAGAACTTATTTTTTCTGTCATTAAATACTTCTTCGAAATAAGCAGAAAGCATACCCGTCACTGTCAAGTTTCTTCTAAATTTCTTTTGTCAAAAACAAAATACTATTCTGAAAACTGACTTGGTCTAACATCAGGTCTTTTTTCTGTTTTTACCTAAATATTTTTATATAATTAATATTTTTATATACCTAGTGCTTTTAGAGTCAAACTTTTGTCAGTGCGCGTTCGAACTCGCGAGCTTTTGAGCTTTTTTTCACAGGAAATTGTCTTTTGTCTTCCAGGGTGTAATACGTCGGAAGGTAATTTTTAAATACAGTTTTTGTCATTTGAGTGCTCGACATGTATTTATTTTGAGTAATAACTTCAGGCAGCGGTTTCACCCGCATTCCTTTTAAATACTTTGCACTCCCAGATAAAGACCCTTCCTCCATAGGGAGATTTCTTGAAAGGTTCTTCCAACCTAAAGACAGACATGTGTTGCTAGGGAGACGCCACTTTTCTTCCCACCAAAAACACATAGGAGGAGGTGAAGAGTGGGGACTGACTTTTGTAAAATTTTGACGTCCAAAAAGTGCTATTTTGCAACCAAGTTTGAAAATTTTCAAATCAGTCCACAAATTCCTGAGCTTGGTCGGTTCAAACGAACAGCTTACAATATCATCAGTTATAGGTCTAATTCGTCAGTTTACAGACCATGGCGAGAGTAATAAAGTTGCTAAGTCGCGCTTTGCACGACATATCTGGTGTGGCGGGTACGATCCGCTCTGCTGAGGCGACGCCTGAACAGATACGAGCTCGACACAGTCGCTGCGGTAATAGAGGAGCGGGAGGAGGAGGAGGAAAAGCCATTACTATGAAAAACTTGAACCCCAACATTGTGAAGCTGGAGTATGCTGTTCGTGGTCCCCTTGTTATCCGCGCCGGAGAAATAGCTAAGGAGCTCGCGAAGGTAAGTTCTGATGAAAACAAAATGACTAGCGGAGGTACATATCGTATCTACATCTCTCACGTTTTTATGTAAAATCAGCTGAATCAGCAACAAAAGTTCATTGACATAAAATCAGAAGTTAAGAAGCCGATTCACAATAAGACAGTTCTTTACAGCCGCGGAAATGATTTTAGACTTTATCTAGTACTAGCTTCTGCCAGCGGTTTCAGCCGCGTCCCGTGGGATCCCTATCCTAGATAGCCTTTCTCGATAAGCGGACTATCTAAAACTGAAGGAATTTTTCATATCGGACCAGTAGTTCCTGAGTGTACTTAGTCTTTATAGGTGTAAATCTGTGTGCTAGCCTACTTGTGTTCAGTTTGTTTTTTTTTTCCTTCTTAATTTTATATAATATACAGTCGTGGTCAGCTAATTAAAGACACTGTTGGAATCTTAAATTGCCGCTGCATTTCATCTACATTTCTTTTTTCTGATTACTATTGGAACTTTATTTTCTATTTTAAAATATTTAAGAGGGCATTGTGAAATATTAAAACTAAAGACTATCTTCAGTGATCCTCCGCGACAAGTTTTTTTCGCTTTATCCGAATCTTGAGCGGTATGAACCATAACGTGGCCTGGCCATATAATTAAAGACACTCAATTTGCTCAGAGGAAGAAAAGCAAATTATTAATATTATTGAAGGTACTTTTCTATAACAACATTCCCTACACTATAACTAAGCATACTGATGAGTACTAATATTTGGTTTATTTCCTTTTACCTCAATGACATCACGACATCCCTAAACGTGCAAGCGGTCAGTTTTGTTTTAAGTCGCTACGGGAATTTTCTTTCATGCTTCATAAAAATCTGTGTGAAATTGATCACTGTTTCGTGTATGACTTATCGCCATTGTGTTTTCTGGCCGATTACCACTTTTTTTCTATTAAATTTACAATGGGCCAAACCAAAACCGTCATAAGTTACTAGATCAAAGAGTCCTTTTCACTACTCATGCAGTGTTTTTCAGAACTTTTCTAATTTGTAAAGCGCTAAGGACCGGTAAATTATGCTAAGCATATAACAACATGCTTATTTCTAAAATATTATAGTACTTGAATTCGCCTATTTTTAATAATATCTTTCTAAAGGATCTCCACACCAAGTAGTGGAGAGAAGCCTCACACTATTACTTTTCGCATCCTATGTTTGAGAACTTTCTTGGTGTACTTTGGTTCCATCTCATGTTTTGGAGGCGACTAATATCGATGCATTATTTTAGAATTATTCGTATCCCTTTGTTTAATGAGAAAAAAAATACATTTTTGAACACTTGTTCACTGCACCTTTCACATTTGATAGAAATAGCCTACTACAGTATGGACAAGCGGTGCTTTTCCAAAAGTAACATCTTGCGATACCCATGCCTTACAGCTTTTCCCGACCCGATTGTAGTCTAAAAGTTCTGCAGACACAATTATCGTCCTTTTAGCATCAGATAACTCCCAAAAAATCCAGTACCGAATCATGTAAATGGTTCACTATTTGCCTATATCACCGCCTTAAAGTCTGTTTGCGGACAAGTTTTCCTTGGGGTCGGTTTTCAGTTGTTCTCAAACCTTGCCTTTTTTAGTGCCAATTGATAAGGAATCTTTAATAATAAATTTATTACCATGTCTTTACTACAGATCAAGTGGTATGAATAAATCCGCATGTCAAAACTTAATTTAAAAAAGCCTAAAACATTTTACTCACCAGTATTTTTGTTCTAGTCTTATTGATAGGACTAAAATGAAAATGTTTAATGAAAGAAACCTAAATTATTACCTAATTCGAGTTTTCATAAGTATTTTACTCACTTCTGAAAAAAAGTATGGCAACTATTTCTATCTTTCGTTTTTTTTCTTAACTGGGCTTTAACTGTCTTTAATTAGTTGACCAGCCAAGTATCAGCTACAAAAGTTAGTGTTCATTTCCCATAGAGCGTTATATCTAAAGTATTAAAGAAAGTAATTATTTTTTGTCCTTAATTTAAAGAACACAATGTAAAGTTTGTTTTAATAATAATTACATTACATTTTATACCGTGCTTAAGCTCATGTCAGTACCATAACTATTTATTTCACTTCGAGTTGGGGGGTGTCTTTAATTATGTGACCATGACTGTATATCATGTGATAATGATATTTTTATGACTTATTGACTTGTTTTGTATACATTCTGGTTCTTCAAACCTTATAGACAGACATGTGTTGCTGGGGAGTTTGTTGCGCCACTTCTTCTTCCCAGCAAAAACACATAGGAAGTGGTGAAGGGCGGGCGTTTTGGGGGCTGTCTTTTGTTTTTGACGTTCGAAAAGTGCTGATTTATCAGCCTAATTTGAATAAACGATTTTGAGTTTGAGATTATCAAACAAATTCTTCAGCTTTATTATATTAGTAGGTATAGATTCAACACGAGAAATAGGCAACTTACTAACCACACCCATAAGGTCATAAGGTAAGGTAATCTCAAATTATTGTTGTTGGTCTCCAGGGCGCTAAGAAGCCGTTCAAGGCTGTGACCTCTGCCAACATCGGGGACGCTCATGCCATGGGACAAAAACCCATCACCTTCATAAGACAGGTACCAAACAATAAAAGTATTTCTTTGTTTCAACAATATGGTGTAAATACAAAGTTAGGAACTATGTAAGTTCCTTATGCAAGGCAGTCGTACATAAAGGGCTTAAGAAGGAACATGATGGGTTTAGCAAGTAAGACTGATCCCCGCTTACGCTGCTAACCCACAGGGGCCCGATTCTCCTAATTTTACTTAAGCGCCATACGATTCACGTTCGACTCGATTCCACTGATATCCAATCCCGACTCGATTACGATTGAAGCGTATGTGGCATTCCGCTATTTTTTCTTTGAAATAAACGTTTTTATCCTTTTCTGTCATTCAATAATGAATCGTTTTGTCTGCAAATGATTTACGATTTCAAAATGATTGTACAGCAAACTACCGTATAGACCAAAATCACCAAAATAGCAGACCAATCGCACACCAATCAAATGTCAATCGAATACGATTGGTCTTTTATTAGTAGCAGAATGCCCGATATGGTTAAAACTGCTATTGCGATCATATTGCGATTCGTTTTCTATTCGATTTTGACATTATTAACTTAGGAGAATCGGGCCCCAGGTGGATCGTCGGTCGGGTTATCATTTGATGACTTACCATCCAAAAAATAAATACATAAACTATAGTTCGGCCATTCAGAGAATGCGTTCCTGACACGTCGCGATTGAACTGACGACGTAACTTTGCAATGGCGTTGCAGTTACGATAAAAATATTTTTGCTGGTTGTTTACCGTTTTAACAATTGAGGAGCATTAAAACAACATTATTATATCAATAATCAATGAATGTTATAATTTTGTGCCAAACTGAGTGTCAAATAACTTGGTAAACAATATTTTTCTAAATCTATACTGCGCTATTACAAGGTTATGTCAGCGGTTTATATTTTGTAGTGCTGTGCTAAAAATAACAGGCAAGTATCGTAATCTGTTCTTATACAGTTATAATATAAAATAATACGTTTTGATTTTCTTTTTAAGAATTGGAAAATAATGGACTATAAGACTTAATTATAACGTTTATGAAATATAAAAATAAAACTATGAACAAACCGCATTTTTATACTTAGATTAAAAATGGTAACCCCAAATGGCGTTATGGGCCGCCATTTTGTGACGCTAAAACAGTCGTCCGTTGTCGTTTCGTGCGCATAGACCACGTTTTTCAAGTGTTTTCGATCTGTTTTTATTTGATTACCCGGCTTTTGTTAGACCGAGATATCAGGATTGATTCTGTTATTGATAATAATATAATTATACATGTAGGCGAAGATGATGATGAAGACACCACCTCCTCAAGCAAATCGGAGTCTGATTAATATTCTGTTCGCACATTCAATTCAATGTACTTGTAACAAAGAATAAATAAAACAATTTTATTATATGAATATTACCTTTTTTTGGTTTCCACTTAAATAACTAAAATATAAAACAAATGATTCCGCCAATTTAAAACGAAAATAATCTTAAAATAATGCGGCGGTTCATTTTGAAGGAACGGTAACGAACTCAGTGTTATGTTGTGCCCATCACTAGTCGTGACTAACTGATAGGTGTCAGGAACGCATTCTCTGAACGGCCGAAGTATAGTGGAGTTAGTGGTATGTAGAATTTGACTGTTTGACACTTCAGCAACCTATTTTATAATTTAAGCAACCTGCCTGCCCCGTCCTATTTCTGGCCCTAAGGGAATGTTCATATCTGATGGTATCGTATATATTTGATCGGTCGCGTAACGCCGGAACAGGTTTATACGACAAAACATTCATTCACACCGATGATCCAAATTCTTTAAAAAAATCTTATTTCAATTCTCTTTCTAACTAAAATGATAAAACGTTGAGAACAAAAGGGTTGTAATGTTTGAATCAGTAGTTTTACCGTAACAATTTCATATTAGTTGCAACATGCAATGATAATTTGAGTCGCACTAAAGGATTGCTGAGTTAAAATATTTGTGTTATTTTAATTAAAAGGGGTTTCAATCCACGACTATACGGCGTGCTTTTTAACATCACAGGGTCAGAAATATTGATAGTAGTAGCACGGGTAGTTTTTTCTTGGCCATGGTACTAGATGCCTTGTAGTACTGCGGGAAGAAAATTTACTGGTTGTAGGCATTGATGCTAGTACCAAGGGCTACAAACGGATCTTACATGTTAACGCATTTTCCGTCAGAGTGCTGAACCGACCCTAAATTAGTGACGCGATAATTACGTATGTGGCATACCTAAACTTAAGAAAACAATACTACACAGGTGCTGGCTTGCGTGGCTCACCCCGCACTGCTCAACTACGAGAAGTTTCCCAGCGACGTGAGACAGAGGGCCAAAAATATCCTGTCCGGATGTGGGTGAGTTCTGACACGAGAATCCATCGAATATCTATCTAATCATCATCATCATCATCATCAGCCTATCGCAGTCCACTGCTGGACATAGGCCTCTCCAAGTGCACGCCACTGAGATCGATTTTCGGCTTCTCGCATCCAGCTCCTGCCAGCCGTCTTGCGCAAGTCATCACTCCACCGTGCCTGATATCTATCTAATAATCAAAGCTTTTGCGGGTAAAAAGAAGGGAAATGAAGAATACTAGATGTTTCTTGTGGTTTCACCTGCGTCCCGGGGCACTACTTCTCGTACTCGGATAAAATATAGCTTATATTACCCGGAGATAACGTAAATCCCGACGGTGAAAGGTTTTTCCAAACAAGTTAACTATTAATATAATCTGTGGTGGTAGTCACGGGATTTTTACAAACAGTTAAAAAAATCTTTTATGAGTATATAAGAGGAAGTTTGAAAGTAGCGCCGGTAGCAGAAAAACTGCGTGGAAACCGGCTGTCGTGGTATGGGCATGTGATGCGGAGGAATGAGAGTCATGTTGTGAGGAAGGTGATGAGTATGAACGTGGACGGATATAGTGGAAGAGGAAGACCAAAGAAACGATGGATGGATTGTGTGAAAGTAGATATGGTAAGAAAGAATGTTACTTGTGAGATGACGGCAGATAGAAGAGTATGGAAGAAGAAAACATGCTGCGCCGACCCCAAATAAAATTGGGATAAGGGCAGGAGGATGATGATGATGATTGGAAGTAAGGATCATATGCATACGCGCGAAAAAAATATATTTCATGGCAATCGGATCTTTCTTAGGGTGCGTCCACATCTGGCGAATGCGCCGCGAATGCGCAGCACGCGAGACGATCGCGAGCTGTCCGCGAGCTGCGCGCGTGCAGTCACTGCAATAGTTCGGTGCGCCTCTTTAGCGCAACTCACGCAAGGCTCGTATAGAGCGCGCGAGCGGCGCGCGATCTGCGCGCAATCAGTTCTCGCCCTTACAGTTCCGTATATTGGCTCAGTACTATCAAGGATGGCTGACGTCGCGCGCCGCCTGCGCGCCGCTCGCGTGCGGCGCTTAGGTCGCGCGCGATCTGCGCGCGGGCGGCGCAGAAGCGGCGCACGAACAAAAATGCACGCGCGCAGCTCGCGGACAGCTCGCGATCGGCTCGCGTGCTGCGCATTCGCGGCGCATTCGCCAGATGTGGACGCACCCTTAAGGATAATATCATGGATATCCTTTAATGGTAGTAGTAGCAGACGAGCATCTAGTTAGACTTTAAAGCTCGTTAAAACTGATTTAGATTCTTTAAAACGGTCAGGAATTACAAAGTGCCCCCTCATTCTCACATGGTGATCCTTTTTTCAAAGTTTGTTGTGGTGTTCTCAGTATCTCATTACCCTTGTTATATTATTTCAGTGGCAGATCAGCCGGGTCCTACACCTCGTCCTACGGCATAGACCAGATCAGAAAACACGTCGCCGAGTACATAGAATGTCGTGACGGACATAAGTGCAAGATGGATGATTGTGTCCTCACCGGGGGAGCCTCTAGTGGCATCAAGAATTGTCTGCAGTTGCTGGTCAATCAGGTCAGAGGGAAGGACACAGGTATGTTTGACTCGGCTATATAGAAATTGTTGGTACTGCTGTTGGTATTGTAATCGCTGCTACCCAGCCTCCAGTACGTTATCAATAACGGTCCCGAGTTCGATGGTCACTGTACACTATTAATGGTAACCCACTACAGATCCAAACTTAAAATTAAATTATCATGGATTTCTAGAAATGATTCCCATGTTACATTTAACATTTACATAAAATTAACAAACAAATAAAAGAAAATAAAGCCAGATTTTTTTTAGACCGAGTCCAGCTTTTGTATATAAAGAAAAGTATTTAACATGTCCGACATTATTTTATTATTTATTTGTGTCACCAGGAGTCCTGATCCCAATCCCGCAGTATCCTCTATACTCGGCCTCACTGGCAGAGTATGGCCTAGGCCAGGTGGGGTATTACCTCGACGAGGACAAGAACTGGGCCCTGAACGTTTCCGAACTGGAGCGGGCCTTTAAAGAAGGCAGTGAATGTTATGCCGTCAGAGCTATGGTCGTTATCAACCCTGGAAATCCTACTGGACAGGTAGATATGAGAACGTTCCCAGTTATAACGACCTAGCGTTGGTAGGTATATATGTATACGCGAATAAGGCAAGCCTTGTTGGCGGGTATAGACCTGAAATTTGACAAAAAACGTTGACGTTGGCCTGCTTATATAACCGTATATTTATTTTTTGTACCTAATTGTTATTTCCCTTTGACACGATCGTTGACTGGTAGAGAATACATTGTGGCATTAAGTCCGCGAATGAAGCATTTTTGTACATAAACTATAAATAAATATACGGGCCAGCTTCTGAATTTCACTATTATGGAGTTGGTCAGGTTTTTGAAGCACAAAATGTAACACGGCTGATAGAGCGCATCATGCGAATGCGCTGAAAAATTGACTTATCTGTAACCGCCTAGCGTAATGGACAATTTGTCTAACCGGGAGATAAATATACATGAAAAAATTGCAAAAACCACAATCATATAAATGGGGAAGTCATCAAAATCTTCCATGATTCCTCAGGTGCTAACACGTAAGAATATGGAAAAGGTCATAAAGTTCGCACACAAGAAGAACTTGATTCTGTTCGCTGACGAAGTGTACCAGGACAACATATACGATAAGAACAGCAGTTTCCACTCCTTCAAGAAGGTAGGTGAACCCTTGAACTATCGCATATAAGATAAACCCACATGCAAATACTATCCGTAGACGTCGATTTTAGTGATGACACCCGCCTTATCCAGTCAGTTCCGTCAAATGTAATAAAGTGTTTTATATTTATATACCTAGCAAAAATTAACCCATCCATGGGTTCAACCCATCATTCAAGTAGATTCAATAGAACCTATTTGTGATTGATATATTGGAAGCTAATTACATAAAGAACTCCAATATTAAATTATCAAACTCGGAAGTTAAGACGAATTTTTAAGTCAACGGTAGTCTGTGTCTGTACCAATTTTTAGCTTGTTGAGGAGATGGCTCCGCCCACGTCCGATAATAAATCGGTGACCGATATTTTGTAGGAGAAAAATTGAACACACTGATACTTAACAATAGATCGACGCATAATTAACCTACAAAATGTTTGTCAGAACATTCTAGAAAGAACGTCCTACAAAAAATCAGCCCGTTTTTCTGTCCTACAAAAAAAAAGTCTGACGTATGATCGTATTCGCAGGTGATAACAGAGATGGGTTCTCCATACAAAGACATGGAACTAGCATCGTTCATGTCTATAAGCAAGGGGTATATGGGCGAGTGTGGTCTCCGAGGCGGCTGGATGGAGCTGGTGAACCTCGATCCTGATGTGAAAGCCAACTTGTTCAAGGCCCTATCGGCTATGCTTTGTCCCAGTTCTTTGGGCCAAGCTGCCTGTGACTGTGTAGTAAGTATTTTCTTGAAGTACTTGAGTTTCAATGGTTACTGATAGTGTCAGGTAGTTAGCTGATAGTTAATGATAAAAGCTACATAAAGGCTGCTTATAATTCTTCTTCTTTCGTGTCGATGACATGTCTTATAGTGAGACTACACTTTGTCAGCCCACAGCGAGAGCACGGCCGGATGCGCTCATGAGGTCCTGCCGCGAGCAAGTTTCAGGGCACAGTGGGCATTATATAGGCTTATAATTTCTGCAGTATATTGCTATCCGAGAGGAACTTAATTATAGATTTTCGGAGACTTACCAGTAACCAGTGAAACTGGCCATTTAGAAATGCTATTGTTACATAACTTGATAAAGATTTGGGTTCTTTTGAGTGTAAATCCGCATGTCGTGAACTTGTTCGCAAAAAGAGGTCCCTTATGTATATTGCCATAATTTAATGTAATTGCCTGATTGAAAAACAGACGACCTGTGTTCATCTCAGTTCTAATCAAGTTACGTGTCGTGAACTGTACTTGATTCTACTAAGTATTTTTGAATGAGTACTCGAAGTTATCGACGACACGGTGAAGCAATTTTGATTTATTCATCTGCTTTTGAAGCTGATTGTACAAAGTAATTGTACCTATTCCGTCTGACAGGCAAAACCTCCAAATGAAGGGGAACCATCCTTCGACCTCTGGTGTCAAGAGAAGACAGAAGTACTGGATTCGCTTAAAAGAAGAGCCAAGATGATCGTGGAGACCTTCAACAAAATGGAGGGTTTCAAATGTAACATAGTACAGGTTGGTAAAACTTTAAAGATTTCATTTTCTTGTAATTTCAATAACAACTAAGTACATACAGGAGTATTTAAAAAAAAAAACTTAAGACTGTTGATAGAAAGCAGCCCAAAATAGCTGGTTTAATTATGACGGCCGTAGTTTGTATTATGTACCTCTACAAAAAGCTAGCCTGCGCGTATACGCTCATAAAAAAGAGCGTATAAGCTTGTATACAAAACCGCTGGACTTTGCATACGTCTTGGTAACAAACCGTCAGTTGCACAAACGTCCATTAAAGTTAAAGCTTCTTTAAATCTATTGCTGACTCTTTCTTCGTCAAAAAGATAGAGAGTGTTAGCAATAGATTTAATGAAGCTTTAACTTTAATGGACGTTTGTGCAACTGACGGAACTAAAGACATTTAAAAATGTTGTTATTAATTGACTTATTTAATTAGTACAGCAGTGCGGGCACAGAATTGTCACGTATACCTACGTTTGACAGGCATATTTCCTATCATCTTTACTTACGTAGTATTCCTGTGTTTAGGGCGCGATGTACGCCTTCCCGAAAATCCAACTGCCGGCCAAGGCCATCGAGGCTGCAAAGAAGAAGAAAATGGTTCCTGATGCTTTCTACGCACGCGAATTGCTTGAAGAGACAGGTCAGTAACTTTTGTATTAAAAAAATCCTTATTTTCCTTATTGAAGACCGGGATGTGGGTCAAATTAAGATTCCAAGATTTTCTTACATAGCTACAAGTGAATCGCAGATAATAATATGACATTTGACAAAATTTGATTCCACCGCCGCGGTCGATTATATAGTTTGAAATCAACAACCCGCATTGAGCAAGTGTGGTGATTAATGTTCAATCCTTCTCCTTGTGAGAGGAGGCCTGTGCCCAGCAGTGGGACGATAAAAAGGCTGTAACATGGACAACAACATGGTCGATTCTAACAGGTGTGACCGTACTACCTGTCCGTAGTTTTAAGAAAACTGCCGTTTATGTTGTCAGTGAATTTGGACCTTAGTGTAATTAACAATAGACAAATTTGAAGTATAACGTACGATTGCAGGTATCTGCATAGTGCCAGGGTCTGGGTTCGGTCAGAAGCCAGGCACGTACCACTTCCGAACCACTATTCTACCGCAGACGAAGCAGCTCAAACTTATGCTAGACAGTTTCAGGGATTTTCACCAAAAGTTCATTAAGAAGTACGGGTAAAATCGAGCCTTTAATATACCTACTTATTCTCGTTTGTACCTGCGATATATATGTAAGGCAATTTTATGTAGGGAAATCATCTGGCTTTCCCCGATTTTTTGGGATTGGCTACCAACTCGCCAGATGCAGCTGATAACTAGGTTTTACGGCTGACTATCTTAAAACGTATGATAATGTGATATATTTATTGCATAGAATATCTACATACAATGACTAGTAATTCAATGATCTAGCATAGAATATTTTGTGGAAATACTCGAGCTCATTGTATGTTTATCAGCAGACTAATGTACTTTAGCCGTTACCTTATGTATTAGAATAGAATGTTTTTGATTGACTAGAGTATCTATCTAGAGTACCTGCATACATAAGTTGTTTCAGTTGATTTGGTCATAACTATCAATAATGGTTCAGAATGGACCAGAAAATCGATGGAACTGACAGGCCGTCAAAATACCTAATCAATACCAATCTTTGGGGATTTGAAACTTGTTTGCAATAACTATGAGAGAGACTAGCCTCCCAATAAGAAGAAATTGGCGTATTAGAAGGAACGTCGGCTGAACAATAAGCAGAGCAGAGTAACAGACGATATTTTCAGCCGTAATTAGAAGTGCTATAACAAGTTATAACACCAATTTAAATCGACTAACTTGGACACATGAAAACGGTCATATGAGAAAAAGAGGTCTACCTTCGACATTGCTGCGGATTGAAAGCTGAATCCAATATGAAAAAACAGCTTTCAACCCGTCGTTCAAATAATAAAAAAAAAAAAACAGGAAGAATACTACAGTCCAAATCTACTACAATCCAGACTAAAGGATATAATGACATCTAATTTATTAACAGACAGATGTAGAAAAACTTCGATTGTCATAGATCGAAAAAATATAACATCTGCCGACATTGATCTCGATATCCCCATACAAACCTCTAAAAGACTGGCAGTTGGCTCGTTAGTTACGAAAGTGCACTACCAAACAGTAATATGCACTAGATAACTTGAAGATTATGTCAAAAAATACCTAGGTATCTTTAAACTGAAGAGTCCTGTAAAACTATATCTACATGGATGATTTGGTTTAAGGGATACATCAGCAAAAGTGCAAATGTACCTAGATTGCAGCTTGGCAGGGTAATATTAACCAAACTATTGGTTTCACAGCAATTAATACCTGCAAGTGTTTGCTGGACAGGCTGACAAGCTCGTTTTAGCAAACTGTTAGGCAATTATAAATTGAAAGTAATAGAGCATTGCCTTAACATCTACAAAGTTCATCACCTGATCATTCACAACAACAACCGCTGTGTTGCAATCAAATAGCATCTGCACAGTCGCGTCCAAGAATTGTAAAATATTTTAGTTCATTATTGAATTATACGTAGTAATGAATGTATTACGATTTCTTGGATTGATTTTATGACTGCATACATTACTCGAGTAATAACTGAGCCGACTGCAGTCACAAAGTAATAGTGGCAACATCTCGTTGCCGATATAGGTTTTTTTTTCAAATACACCATACAGTAAAGAAGACCCTTATAAACTCACATACATTCGAATCACACGAATTCTCATGTGTCCATAAAATGCCAAGAAATCTTTACAAACAGCTGATGCTTAAAAACGGTTAAAGATGCGCGTATTGTATGCGCGTATATCACCATATTCGTGGTGTTTAAACGCGTATACGCTGATTTATAAAATATGTTCATCTGAAATCTGGCTTAATGATTGTTGTTAAGCCAATGCTAATTGAAGGGAAAGAAGATGATTGATTTTCCTTGAAAATAAAGGCCTTACTGCGGAAAAAACGCCTAAATATTTATTGAGGCTTGATTTTAATTATATCGTACTGAAACAACTACTGAAAATGGCCGTTCCCAATATTTTATTTATCTGAGGTTTTGCTTACAAAAGCAAGTTGAGTAAGCAAAGAATATTTAATATTGGGAACAGACGTAAGTCTTTACACGGAACAATGAATGTTGCACCCATATATTTACTATTATAAATATTGTTTTTATGCTTATTTTTAATTTTAATAATAATTTACTTTATTTTTTACACTTTTGTTGATGGTTTTGAATTTATTTCAAAATATGTTGAGGTAACTAACATCGTACCTTTTCTGTTTTTATTTTGTTATTGTTTTTTTTTTATTTATTTATTAATGTCATTAACTCAGAATGTTGTTAGATATTGTTCAAAATGCTTACAATTTATAGAACGCGCTTAGACAAAGTTAATTTGAATTAACTATACAATAGTTTGTGTTTATATTAATTACTGTCTAAAACTATAGGGCATTCCACTCACGCCCAAGTTCAACAACAACATAATTAAACGTAATTTTTCTTAAAACAACTGTTTACCATGAATTTTCTTGTTTTAAGAGAAACGGACGTTTACCTATGTTGTTGGTCTGAGGGAAGCTTAGGTAATTACCTTTTAATTAATTACGGTTGTACGGTGTAACATATGTATGTAGTTTATTTATACTTAAATCGAATAAAGTGAAAAGTTGAAAGCAGTGTTTTATTCATTGACATATATTCTAGCGATAGACAAGAACATCCATACAAATAATTTACCCGCTATGTCGTCTGTTGACATTTCGTTGACGTATTGTGACATGTAGTCATCCTCATTGATGTTAATTGCAGAAGTGTCGCTCGTATTTTGCATACATTTTTCATTACTCAAAAAGTTTATATCTAAGTGAATTCAAAATCATGTAATATATCAAAAAGTTTATTTATATCTAATTGAATGCAAAATCATGTAATATATTAAAACCAGGAACTTATTTTTAGGGTTTTTAATATTAATTACGATGTTTTTTTTCTTAAGAGGGCTATCACAAATTTTCGCGAATTTAATTATTTTTTCTTGAAAGTAAGAACATACCATGACAAAGTGAAGTCTGTTTTCATTGATATTTTACCTACTGCTAGTTTTATGGCACATCTGTTTCTGCACGATTTTCTTAATCCATAATTCAAGATGGCGGGCGGGAACAAATTAATGCATATTTGTAAAATTGAATTGTAAATGAAAAGTATGATATACAAGCGATGTAATAGCATGAACAGCGTGTAATTTTACTAACTTGACTCTCGAATAGTTTATATGTGTAAGTTTATACCTTGATATGTATTTTCTATTTTATAATTGTAGTTTCATAGACATCCATCTGACGCAGGTGTCAAAATCGCTCTGATTTGCCATTTTGGGCACTGCATAGTCTGCAGTGCAGTTCAGTGTGGTAAGCTTTTTGTTCGGAACGTTCTATCTAGTACGTAGTACATATATATCGATGGTTTTATTCGATTTTGCTAAAGCTTAAGTTTCCTAGGAAAGCGGTGCCGTCATATAGCGACCGTAATATTACGGACGCAAATAGACGGACGTCTTTATGGTGATGACATGTGCAAAGTTCCATGGCCGTTTTAACACACCGTTATTGACTTTTTCTATAATCTTTACTTTTTATATTATATATTGCTTCGTGGTTACGAACGAAATAAATTAAAATTTCATCGTCCTCGCTGCTCCAAGAGTTGGGACTCATTTTTGTCGTTTTTCCAAAAAAAAAAAAACACAAATAAGTATTAAAAAAGCTTCACCGCTTTCAATAAAACGTTCACCAAACTATCTGACACCGCACCGTCAATACGGCCGTCATGCAAATGGCGGCACCGCTTTTTGAAGTTACGGTGTACGTTACCGCTCTCCTGGAAACCGCCCCATTTCGTTTACATAGACAACGTTCTAGTGACGTTATTCACCGCTGTATTACGGCCGCTATATGACGGCACCGCTTTCCTAGGAAACCAAAGCTTAATCCTTTTCATAGTCCTGGTTCAACCGTAAGGGTTTTAACAGGTAAGTATGCCTTTTAACTGTTATAGATCGTATTGGAGTGTAAATGAAAATCCATATTTTTTAAATAATTTTTATTATTTACTAAAAAGCAATAAATATATCGAACATAGACTCTATCAATAAATTAACAAAATTTATGTTAACTTTACACATAATCTTTCATATTTGGCATCACAGTACTTTCGAAATGTTAGTAAGTAGGTAGGTATGCAGAGACACACAAAACATATATTAATATACATATATTGGGTTGGTTTTATGTCCAACCATTGGATCAAAATGAAATATTGTTTTGACTTTTTCAAATCATCTCAATAGACAAAATATAGGTATTTCAAAGGACCATAATTTTTACTTTGAACAAAAGGGGGATAGACAGGGTTTTACTTAAATTAACAATTATGTACATACCTACGCCATCTGAAGACATTTTTTTATCATTTCAAGAGGTAAACTAGAGATAGATAAAATTTCAAACGATTAATAAACTTACACAAATGTATTTATATATATAAAATGCAAGTAACATTATTAAATCCAATTATACAAAACAGTTACTGTTAAATATTTGATATTTTAAACATTAATTTTCAAGCCATGTACAATACACAGAGGTTTTTATTTGAGAAGTTGGCAAAGGTACAAAAAACCTGTTTTTTTTAATGTACTTTATGCGGTAAAAATTGAAAACTTTATTTATTTTAAACATAAATAAAACAATTTGTATAAGTATTTAAAATCTAATTTCAATATTGTATATTATTTTATGAATGAAACAAGTCTATTAACTATTGTAACGCAAATTCGCGCTTATGTGTACAGAGCACAATACCTATTTATAATTTAAATGTACTTTATCTATGATAGTAACACTAAAAAATGTTAAAACTTACATAAACGGTGCAAGTAATATCGTAGTGAAGTATTACAAAAAATGTAACATTTATCGATAAGTTTTCATTTCAACATCGTCTGAATCAGCACCACTATTATGTCGATATTTTATTAATCGTTTAGAACCAATTTAAGCTTTATTTTATTATTTTTTTTAGGAAGAGATGTACCGATGTGGTATTCGAAGCATTTATCAAGATTTGCATTAAAATTTTCGATACTTTTTTGCCATATATGCAAACTGTCACACAATTCTTGGTTGGCGATTTTATCTATCTTATTTAATTTAAAGTTCTAGGATATAGTGATGGTATAATTTTATTATTTATCAACACACTGATACCTTAACTCCAAGCTAATCCATTCATGCATTTTATCGGACCAGCATTAGGGCTGCGACGGTGGGCATAACAATATATCGATACTTTTACTATTAAATATTTTCTGGCCACCTTTATAAAAGCACCTCTAGTCTGTAGCTGTAATTCTAATATTTTTTACCGAACTTAGAACATACAGGCTTTTTATAATATAAAACAAATACATATAGATTTTTCTTAACACTCAGAATCCGTCTTCATCCATTCAATGGGTAAACTTACTTATCTCTTTACTCTATAATTAGAATTTTACTTTTCAAAACTCGATACAGCCTTCTACATCAACACTATAAAGCAAAGTAATATTAAATGGAACACATTTCTTTTGGAATTATTTCGCCTAGCTATCGAAGTGTATAGCTTAACACTTATGTAGGACACACAATAGCATATACTTATATATACTAAGTTTTTTATAACGGGTGTGTCGTACCTAATCACATTAAATCCTATCACATATACTTTATGATATTCTATGGCGAATTGTAAAAAAAATAACCTAATCCATTCAGTGGTTTAGCCACAGGAGTCATTTTTCGTTTTCATAATTTACAACATCATGTGTAAAGCAGAGATAAAGTTAGGAGTATCGAATGTTTTGATCAGTTGACATCTATCAGTTTTCAAGGGAGAATTTCAGTTGTTTGTAATGACTGACATGTATATGGTGTTCTTATTTTCACATTTTTATTCTATTTACTTTGTTCGAAAAATTCATTTTTTTATTTTTGTTTATTTTTATTTTTCCTTTGTGTTAATCGACATATATTAACCAGTATACTAACGCATTTCATTTAATGTGATTATGAACGACACACCCGATATAGTTTTTAATCAATAGGTTTTATGCAACGCTTTTAGTAACTCCATCGCTTAAGGAATTGACAGTTATTTAAGTCCTAAATATCGATGTTTTTTAAGCGTGGCTTCACCTTACTGACTTACCGATCTAAGGTTAAGCATACATTTGAAAAATGCGGTCCTTTTGGCTTTTAATTCGATCTACGGCAATAATTTTAAATTGAGTCACACTTTTTTTAATATCGATAAAGACTGCCACAGATTATTAAATGTATAGAGGACGCACTTTAACATTTTAAATTCAGATATTGATGATGGCAAGTCTGTTATCCGAAATTAACATTTCCATTCCGTTAAATGTTAGTTGAATGTATTGTACGTTTTGCATCTTCAGTATTTATATATTGCATTAATGTTATAAATATAGTGTTATTCGAAGCGGTGCTATGCTTCACAAGGTTTCTTCATGGATTGCGCCGAAGTTTTGCGAAGAAGCTGTAAAATAGAGAAAAAGTAAGCATTTTATACAGATATGTAATTGTTGAAATTGTTTCACAAGCTCTTTATGTTTTATCTACAGTTGGCTAGCATTTTTTACAGCGAAACTACTATTAACATTATCAAAAAAATTGTCCCTACTGTGTTTTTAGCCCATAATATACTCGTAAATAGACCATACCTCAACACTTACTATGGAACTTATGAAACTTTTCAAATACAGAAAATAATCCCGATTTACGCTCGTTCTAAGCTAAGTACATCAAACGTAGATTTTAACGTGTCTAATTGCCACCAATACGATGGTTTTGCAAAAACTAAGCCAAGCAAAGCTTTTATATATAACGCAACAATCCTATTGGTCGACACCTTTTAAAAAAAACTCTAATATTAACCAAAGAGCTTATGAAACTAGCAAAGTAAAAAATAACTTGTAATAGCGCAACTTACCGAGTGTATGTGCAGTGCAACATAAACCGTGGCTATGTGGGTATGTGGGCATACATGTGTGATGGTTCTGTACACTATGGCGTAATGGATGCATGGCAACGCACGTTATACCGCGTGCCTATATGTAGCTTTTTTTTGTGTAAGAGTATAACGAATGGAAGATAATTTTCTTTAAGCTTTTTAGAGAGTGACTTTCTGGCTCAACAGGTGAATGCCGAAAAGCAACTTAATTTTAAGTAAAGACTTCAGCAAGACTTAGTTGAATTTGAGTACGACGTTTGAGTATTTCAGAGTGTGGGAGAAATTAAACTGGGTTTTATCATGGGCAGTAGTAGGTTCTTTTCCCACATTCTTAACAATGCCATTGAAATGTTAGCTATACTTTCTTGGGTATTTGGAACTATCTAGCATAACAACTTTTGAGCGACCTTTTTTATCGACTCAACAACTAAGTATATCTTCTGGGACGCGACCTGTGTCGATACTCTTGCACCATCCCACCTTCCTAGCTCGGCGCGATGTGCTGGTTCCGCTGCTGCGGCTGCAGAGAACCTCAAACGGCGCAAATATAGCACCCTGGTTGGTAACTATACCTTTGAGCCGTTTGGGGTTGAAACCCTCGGGCCGTGGGGTCCAAGTGCTCATCTGCTTTTTAAAGATCTGGCAAAGCGACTTGCTGACACTTCAAGTGACCCAAAGACTGGTTTTTATTTTGGTCAAAAATTAAGCATTGCCATCCAACGTGGCAATGCTACCAGCATCTTGGGTACACTCCTGGTGGGCAGCGATGAGGAGTTTTTTGATGCCATTTTATAATTTATTTTTAGTTGTATATATGTATAAATAAGTTTATTTTTACGTCATGTAAATATGTACATAAAAGGAATTCAGCCAATTAAAAACCTTTTGTCACAGTATATCTTCTCCATTTGTTATATTCTCCGTGATTAAATCATCAATGTGCGTTGCTCATGGTTACTCTGTATAGCCATATTGTGCATGAGTGCGTGTGTACAGTGGCTTGCAAATAAATAAGAACAAGTACTAACAAATTAAATGAATTTTGGGGATTTTTGGAAAATGCTATTAACACAATATTTTGGGGGAAATATGTTCATATGAATATTTTCAAAGATGACAAAAATATTTTCAGGTTTTTTTTCTTCTAAAGCAGTAGATATCTAACTAAAGCAAATAAAAAACACTTGACACTGTTCGAGAATGATCTCATATAATATCTTAAACATGTATAACAACTTATAGAGATGCATCACAAGCAATAAGCTATACTTTATCTCCCGTCTCTCCTCGGTCAAAACTTTTATATGTATATAGCAACGGATTTACATGGAGATTTCTGACTTTATATACTTTTACTTTTAGAACGATATAACATTTTTTATTTACGCTAAAAGTCGCTTTGTGACAAACAGCAGTAAGCACTAGACTTGATATAGATAAAATAAAGCATAGTGCTTAAGCTGCAAAACTAGCAGATCTATTTAATTTCATACTACAGCATTTTTTATATAATTTCTAACGAAAGCGTGTAGTAACATGCTATATGTACCTACGTGTTGACTGTACAAAGCTGTGTAAACTCTACAAATAAAACACAATTAAAATAAAATAAATTATGCAACACAAAACACAGAACTACATCTAAGTCATAAATACTAAACATTTATAATAAAATGCAAAATGTCACATTTGTCAAAAATAACAATATTTCTATTTCAATGTTGCAACAAAATTAAAATCAGACAGATCTGTGGTCAATTCAATAAATTAATTCATTAAAAAATTATTCATAAAAAAA
Source organism: Helicoverpa zea (assembly GCF_022581195.2). Lineage (NCBI taxonomy): Eukaryota > Metazoa > Arthropoda > Insecta > Lepidoptera > Noctuidae > Helicoverpa > Helicoverpa zea. The sequence goes on from NC_061476.1 coordinate 7,200,381, forward strand.
TATATTGATTTAGGCAAGACATGATTAAGTTTACATAAAATTATTTTTTTTCATAAATTGTTAAACATTTTTTTTTTATAAATCTCGATTCTAAGATATATTTATCATTCTCAAAGCTAACTCGTAAATTAATATCGAATAAAAAATTGATTTCTTTGAAATCGTGATTAGTTAGTCAAAGATGTAAAATATGAAAATTTGACGAGACACTAATTAAAATTGTACTCTTAGGTACGCTGAGACATATACATAATAAACATGAATCGCTTATATATAGTGTAATCAAACCGATGGAACATTATTTCTTAAGTGTACATTTGATAGCACGACCGTTTCGTTCGAACACCGGTTGTAGCACATTTGTGTGTATATTTGTACAGATTCGAATAGTTTTGTTTTTAAAAATAAATAAGAGATCAATGAATGTGTGTCGGCTGTTGGAAATGGTCGTGTTATCTTAATAAATAATAATATTAAACAACTATATCATACATCGTGAAGTTCGCCGTTCGTTCGCCGATTATTTCTTCCGTTTTAGTTTCGGGATTCTGTAATGCGTGCATATGTGTGTGTGAGTTAGGGCAGGCAACATGTGGATTATAGTAAGATGGTAACTGTGAAACTACGTCTACTTTATTTGAAAGACCCATACCCTTTAGCTAGTGGTATACCCATCGCCAATAATTTACAGAATATACAGATAACCTATCTATAGTAATATTAAAAAGAGAAAAGATTAATTCATTTGTTTGTAATTGCCTAAATGATCCGAAACTACTGAAACGATTTGAAAAATCCTTTCACTGTTGGGAAGCTACACTGCTATATTTTATACTATATTTTATCGTGGGTGAAACCGCGGGAAAACGGCTAGTGACCAGATATTTTGTATTCAAGCACTAATACGTAAATACTTTGAATAAAACTTTTGTAATAAACTGTACTTGTTTTATTTACCCTATGTATTTTCGTTTCACAGTTTTTATAACAACAAATTATTATAACAAATGGTAAAATGCATTTGGACAATAATATCCTCATTATATACTTCATGAGACATTCGGAATTAATTTACCGTGAATTAGTCGTGTTTGTAGGCGTGCTATTATTTACATTTTCCAATACTTTTGTATGGCATGTGTCTATGGAATATATTTATTTGTAAAGGTTAGCTTACCCGGAACTCTTCTTGTGTGGAGAAGGCGATGATTGTGACTTTTCCGACTCCAATAACTTGCTGCTCGAATCCTTCATAAAACCTGAAACGTTACATGGTGATTTAGTGACACCCATAGAATTGCACATATTATAGTAGAATTATCCATTAAAATGCAGATTTTTTGATCATCAGTTAACTTCTGTCTGAGAAATAAATATAGCGGTTTGACTTAGTTTCTTTGCAGAGAGAAATAATCTAGCGATTGATACGGACTTTTAATAAGATAAGAGAATAGTGTACAAAAGTTGTCTTCTACCGGAATTGGGTTTCGTTACCGCAAACATAAGTACATAAATATAAAGTATAAAAGACAGGATTTTAGATAGCTAAAAATTAGGGTCAGTCTTCAAACAGCAATATGGATATTTAAATAAATAATATTTACCTTTGCCTGAAGAACCGAAGACAGAATTGCCCAAATTATTCAGATTGCTGGTGAAAGTATCTGCCTCCCTCGTTACAGCATCAGCGGCCGCCTGTCCCGTCCCCCGCACTCCTTCGGCTGCCTCCCCGAGCCTTTCCCCGACAGTTTCCACCCCCTCAATACCCGCACCCTTGATCTCCTCAAGCTTATTATCAGCTGACACTTGGAACCCTTCGAAATATCCTTTAGCATCCCCGAATAATTGCTTCGAATTCTCTTCTACATTCTGCTGTGTATCCGAAAGGACCATTTTCGCCGAATCATCAAGACTGTCGAAGGTATTCCCTGCTGAACTTTGGAAGGAATGAAGAGTATCTTCCGCAGAACTGCCCAAGCTGTTCACGTCATCTCTCATGGACGCGAAAGTGTCCCTGGTCGAGCTCTGCATCTCATCCCACTTGTCCTTGGCCTCGCTCACTTTGTCCTTCGCCGAACTTTCGACCTTATCGAAAGTACTCAAGGTTGATTCTTGTACGTGATCGAACGCCTGTTTTGACGACCTTTGTAAGTCGCTAGCTTTTTCTGAAGCTGATTGCTGTAGGTTCTCCAATTCTTCTTTCCCTGACTGTTTTATATCATCGAATTTGTTGTTAAGACTAGCTTGGATTTCTCCTTTTTTGTTTGAAGCTGAGTTAATTGCATCTTCAGCGGATTTGCTGATTTGTTCCGTAGTTTTCTCCGCTTCTTGCCTTATCCTGTCCAGTTCACTCCTTGTGGCGTCTTTCTTGTCGTGGAAAGCTTGTCCGAACTCGTCCGTTCTGCTCTGTATCATGAGACCGATTTCGTCCGCTTTGTAGTGAACTGCCTTTGATGCTTCGCTCGCTTTATCGTGTGCTGCGTCTTTGAGCTCGCTCGCTGTGTTCGCTACTGAATCTTTGATTTCTGCGGATTTTTCCACAACTGCGTCTTTAGCTTCGTCGGCCTTAGAGTGTCCAAAACTGAATGTGTCACTGATGGCGTGTCCAATTCCACTGAACGTGTCTTTGATAGCGTGTCCGAATCCATGTGATTTTTCATGAGCTTCATGACTTAATTCTTCAGCTTTATCGTGAATGGCATCTTTAGCTTCTGATGTCTTATCTTGAATGGCATGTCCTGCGTTAACGGCTTGGTCTTGAATATTGTGTCCGAGTTCAGAAGCTTTGTCTTTCGCTTGGCTAGTCTTTTCGTTAACTGCCTGGCCGACATGGCTAGCCGTATCGTGAATGTTGTTGCCTACATCGCTAGCTGTTTCATGTACTGCGGTTCCGAAACCAGTGAATTTATCATGGATTGCGTTTCCGAACTCACTAGCTTTGCCTTGAATGGATTGTCCTACTTGACTAGCTCCTTCTTGAACTGAATGTCCGAACTCACTGGCCTTATCTTTCGCTTCAGCTGTCTTATCCTGTACAGATTGCCCAAATTCATTAACCTTATCCTTAGCATCTAAAGTTTTTTCCTGTAATGTTTGTCCGAATTTGTTTGCTTCATCATTAATTGTTTGTCCTACTTCACTAGCTTTGTTCTTAGCTTGGTTAGTTTTGTCCTGTAAAGCTTCACCTATTTTCGAAGCTTCATCAGAGACAGTTTCTTTGAAAGTTACAGTTTTATCGTGGATGGCATTTCCTACATCGGTAGCAGTGTCGTGTATAGAATCTTTAACCTGTTTTGATTTTTCTGCGACAGCGTTTTTAGCTTCACTGGTCTTATCGTGTATGGTTTGTCCGACTTCAGAAGCTGTATCGTGAATGGTATTTCCGACTTCTTTCGCTTTGTTTTTGATAGCATCCTTAGCTTCGCCAGCCTTTTCTTGAGCAGCCGCTGCAGTATCGTGGACAGCATCTTTAACTTCAGCCACTTTACCATCAACTGAAGCTTTAATTTCACCAGTTTTAGTTTCAACGGCCTGTTTTGCTTCAGCGGCAGTCTTTTCGATTTCAGCTTTCTTGTCATTTACAGCCTTTTCAGCTTGTTTCTTCTTATCGTCGACACTTTGTGCTAATTGTTCAGCACCTTCCTTCAGTTCGCCTTGTTTCTTAGCAACAGCATCTTGTAGTTCGTCCTTCTTAGCTGAAGCTTTATCTAAAGCTTGGTTAGCCGATTCCTTTCCTTCAGCAATCTTGCCTTTAACTTCTTCTTCAAGTTTCTCTTTTTCTCCAAAGATGTTGTGAACTAAACCAGTGAAGAAGTTCTTGCCTTCCTTGGCCTTCTTTTTAGCTTCTTTGGCCTCCTTCTTCAGTTCTTTCTTAGATTTTTCTTTAGCACCTTCGAAGGAGTCACCTAGAGACTGGAGTTTTTCATTAGCTGTTGCTTTAGCGTTGTCTAAAGATTCCTTAGCTCCGGTTTTAATTTCTTGAGCTTTGTTGTTTACATTCTCTTTAGCATCGTGTACTGCTTCAGAAACTGCATTTGCACCATCTTGTGCCTTATGCTTAATGTTATTTGCAGTGTTGGTAGCTACGTTTCCAATTTGGTTAACTTTCTCATCACCAGCAAGCCTTAATTGTTCAGCTCTCTCCATAGCAGCGAAGTTCATAGCTAATGCTTTGCTGTTAATATCATCTTTGACTACTCCAGCTTGGTGAATAATGCTGTCCACAGCATCTTTAGCCGAAGATTTAGCGTCATCAACTTCCGAAGAGATATCAGACTTCAAGTTATTAGCTTTAGCGTAAACATCATCTTTAACTTGCTCAGCCTTTCCAGAAAGATCGTTAAGCTTTCCGCGTACACCATCTTCTACTTCATGTACTTTATCTGCGGCACCAAATTTGACCTTTTCATAATCTCCAGCTAAATCATCAGCTACTTGACCAGCCTTTTGGTTAATTTTGTCCTTTTCTTCTTCGATAATACATAAGTCTCCATGAATATTATCAGCTACATCATGCAATTTCTCATGTGCTGCAAAGTGTACTTGTTCAATCCTATCAACTATGTTTGAAGTTTCGTCGTGTCGGTGTTTCTGTCCCTTCTTGTACTTGCCTTCACAGCATCCGACGTAAAATTGGAAGGGATCATCTTTCTTACAGCAGTTAGGAGTGTCAACTGGCTGCATAAGTTCATATTGTTCGTAAAGATTTTCTTCAATAACTTTAGGGTTTTCTTCATCAACTACTAGTTTAGTAGAATAAACTTGACTATTAGGGTCATCATCAAGTTCCTTATTACGGGGTTTAGTTTTAAGGTCTTTGAACATATCATCAACTTTGCCTAAAAGGTCTTCGTTGATAAGTCTAGGGGCGGGTTTGGGGGGTGATTTTTCTTTTTCTTTTATTTCTTTATCTTTTGAGGATTCTCTGGGTTTAGGTTGGGGTGTGGGGGAGGTTTCTTTTTCCTCTTCCTTGTCCTCGCTTTGACCTCCGAAGACGTTTTTGACCTTATCTGCGAGGCCGCCGAGGAAGCCAGTTTCAGGCTTTTTCTTGCCTTTCTCAAGGGTGTTCATGGGAGTTTTATCTTCATCAGAATCGAAGGTAGCTTTTGTCTTGTTTGAGTCTACGAGAAGAGTGCCACCGTTTACTGAAATTTCAATTAAGTTATTATTAATTTTTAATTCATTGAAATATAAATTTTTTATATTATTTAGATGTAATTTTTACCTTGAGGTTTAGTATCTTTGTTATCGTCGGTTTCCTTTGTCGTGTATTTGACGTCGCCGTTTGTAATGATCTTGTCCTAAAACATTAAGAAGTTTGTTCAAGATATCTTATGTATTTTTATGTAAAATAATATTTGCTAAGATTGTTTTTGTATCTTTTGTCTTGTTATGATTCCCAGGAGTCATCGCCGGCTTTACGTGGTCTTAATTTTGATCTCATAAATAATTTACATCCTAATACACCTGTAATGTTTATTTTTACCACATTGTCAAGAAGAGCGAAATTTTTCATTAACATTGTATTTTACTAGATTGCCTAGAACGCTTATATTATTCATTAACATTTTATTTTACACATGAAAACTCACATGTCCGTTAGTCTGCCTATCATGTGCATAGGGCAGGGAGGCAGGTCCGAGACTGTTGTTGTGGTCGCCGCTCCAGTGGAAGCTCAGCTCGTCCTTCAAAGCATCGAAGCCTGTTGATAAAAGTCAAGGTTAAGTTGGGAGTTAGAATAATATGGTATAAATGAAACTGTTAAAAGAATTGGATGGTGGTTGAATAGTTTTATTAAAAGAAATAGCTGTTCTCAAGTTCTAAACTACTTGTGTATCAAAACTCGTTTAAATTGATTCAGTTTTGGCGTGAAAGTGTATTAGATAGACGAGTTATTTTGTTATTTATTTATTCCTTTATTTTTTATTTCAAGGAATAAATAAATAAATATAATTAACAAAATAACTCAAAATAATAATGATATTAAATACGGATTATTCATTTAGCCTTATTTATTGCATTAGGCCGTATCCAGGAGGAACTGCTTCCCACATCACGATAAAAAATAACTTTTATTTATTCTGTTGTATAAGTTATATTATTGCAAGGAAACAAGATGCATACATAAAAACTATCACGTTTATAATATTAGTAGGTTGTAGTGGTGCTTACCCGACTGGTCCAGGTTGAGGTAGTCGACCTGGCTCTTGCCGGCGCGAGGCGCGATACGCTCCGGCAGCTCCACGTCTAGCACACACGCGGGGGTCTGGGACTGCTCGCCTTTCGGGACCTTAGGGTCAAAAATGAGCGTTAAATAGATATCGTTATCGACGATAGGGTTGCAAAAAGTGATTAAAATTATTGGTCAACAATAATAATAAAGATTACGATACCAGAAATGGAAGAGGTTAATATTACCTCCTCCGACGTAGCCTATGCAGTCCGTCCGATGCAGAATTGGAAATCACCAGGGCCGGACGGACTGCACAATTTCTGGTTAAAGTGGCTGCAAAGTTCGCACCCCTGTTTAGCATCACAGTTTCAGTCATCCTTAGAAGCCGGGTCGCTCCCACAGTTTCTAACAACAGGGATTACCCACCTGCTCCATAAATCAGGCAGTACCGCGGAACCCAAAAATTATAGACCGATCACTTGTTTACCGACGGTCTATAAACTTCTTACATCTATTTTGAGATTAAAAATAAACCAACATATTGAAAAGTATTCAATTATGTCAGTTTCTCAAAATGGATGTAGGAAGGGGTCCCGTGCTACTAAGGAGCTGCTCCTCACTGATATGGTCATCAGCCAACAGGTTCGACGATCCCGAAAGAATTTGTCGACATGTTGGATAGACTATAAGAAGGCCTACGACTCGGTCCCCCATACATGGCTTAAGAGGGTATTGGAGTTGTATAAAATAAACTCAACTCTACGCGCCTTTCTTGCGTCATGTATGGAGCAATGGAGAACGGTTCTTCACTATCCAGGATGTCGAGAAATTGAAGGGACCGGCGATCCTATTAAGATCGAGCGGGGAATTTTCCAGGGTGACAGTTTGAGTCCACTTTGGTTTTGCCTGGCCTTGAACCCTCTGAGCACATTGCTAGAGGGCTCGGGGTTGGGCTATCCTTTGCGGAGAGGGGGTCAGGTTATATCCCATTTGCTTTACATGGACGATCTGAAACTGTTTGCCACCACAGAATTGCAGCTGATGAAGCTACTGAAGGTCACTGAAACTTTCAGTAGTTGCATCAGGATGGAATTTGGTGTGGACAAATGTGCAGTCATGCATGTAAAGCGAGGGGGAATTGTAGAATCTGAGGGAGTACAACTCTCAGATTCTATAAACCTGAGATCACTCTCCGCAAACGATACATATAAATACTTGGGTATGGCGGAGGGGTTAGGCATCAATGTGGCTGTCATGAAACAGTCATTACGGGAGCGTTTCTTTGGCCGCCTGAATAAGGTCCTGAAAAGTTCCTTATCGGGAGGCAACAAGGTTCGCGCCTTTAATGGTTGGGTCATGCCAGTCCTGATGTACTCTTTCGGCATACTCAAATGGACTCAAACTGAATTGGACGCCCTGGATAGGAAAGTCCGCACACTGCTGACCGCAGAACGAATGCATCACCCACGATCGTCAGTGATGAGACTGTACATCCCACGGAAATGTGGAGGCCGAGGCTTTTTAAATGCAAAGACGCTCCACAACCGCGAGGTGTGCAGTCTCAGAGAATATTTTCTCAAAAGCGACGTGGGTATGCACCGTGATATGGTGGCAGTGGACAGAGGACTCACCCCGCTGTCGTTGGCAAATGAGAACTGGCGCAAACCTGTCGTACTAACTACCCACGATCGCAGGGAGGTATGGCAGAGCAAACAGCTACACGGACGCTTCTTCGGGGCTCTTCATGGCCCCGATGTAGACTTCAAAGCGTCCGTATCTTGGCTACGCTTCGGTGACTTGTTTGGAGAAACCGAAGGGTTTGTATGTGCAATTATGGACGAAGTTATCCTTACGAATAACTACCGGAGATATATCGTGAAAGACGGGACGGTTGACATATGTCGGGCATGTCACCATCCGGGTGAGTCTATCAGACATATTATATCTGGTTGTTCTCGTTTGGCTAATGGTGAATATTTGCACAGACATAACCAAGTGGCCAAGATCATCCACCAGCAGCTTGCTCTGCAATACAACCTTGTAGACCTTGAGGTACCGTACTACAAGTATGCGCCCGACCCAGTTCTCGAAAAGGACCATATCACGTTGTACTGGGATCGATCTATCATCACTGACAGGACTATTGTAGCCAATAAGCCTGATATTGTGGTGATAGATCGATCAGCGCGCCGCGCGATGATAGTCGATGTCGCCGTTCCGCATGACGAGAACCTTGTGAAAGCTGAGAAAGAGAAACAAATAAAGTATCTCGACTTAGCGCACGAGGTTGTCGCCATGTGGAGTGTCGACACGGCTGTTGTTGTGCCGATTGTCGTTACGGCCAATGGTTTAATAGCCAAGAGCCTCGACGAACACCTCAGGAGGCTCTCGTTGGGCGGCTGGATCAAGGGACTGATTCAGAAGGCAGTACTCCTTGATACGGCACGTATTGTGAGGAGGTTTCTGTCTCTGGGACCCTAACCACCGGTACCTTGGACCCTGTGCCCGATATCGGTGGCAACCTATTTTTTATATTTTTAAATGTTTTTTATTTTTATATTTAATATTTAAAAATGTAAATTATATGTTCTAAATAAATAAATGACCCCATAAAGATTACGAAAAAAAGTAAATGTTTTAAGGAAACAGTATCAACAATATTTATTAAAAGTAATTCATAAACGACCTAACAAAAGCATGGTTAAAATTGTAACTTAATAAAATTATAACACTTAAAGATGCAATACTCCAGAAACTGCAATGACTATGGTAAATATGTTTTATTTTGTTAATACAAACTCGGGATTTTACATAAGCAAAGACAATAGAACAATTCAGTTTATATTCAGTATTTTTTGTTCCTATCTAACAAATACTGATAACAAATCCCTTACCTTAGGTTCGTTCATGAAGTAGATCCTGCCGGCAGGGTTCTCCTCATGATGTTTCACTCGCACCGTGAATTCCACGCGGTTGTCCTTGAAAGCCTGGAATCAAACATTTTAAATAAATATATAATCAATAAGAGCTTGGGTGTTCATGGCAAAAAAAACGTGATACCTCGTTGACGGTATGTTTTTTATAGCAAATCACCTACGGTGAAAAAATATCGTAGATACATTAATTTATCCTAACAATCTCCATTCCTTATTCCTCTTCTAACTATAGGCGAAACTCATACATGGTGCGAGCGAGTAAAGACTTTAATGTTCTTTGTAAGGACTTCTCATTTGACCCATTTACCACTAAAACTTATACTGCGCGCACTCAGCTGAATACGGACTTTTTCAAGAGTGCGGATTGTGCCAAGTGATATTTTGTTATAATCTTATTATTTTTTTTTTATCGTGCTTGTTAGTGATCCTAAGTTGTCTGTTACTTTTTCAGTTTCTACCCGTGAGAATCTATAATTGGCTTACTATATCATATAGAATTGTTATCCTTTTGTTACAGCTGTTGATTCTCCTTCTAGTAAATAAATAAATAAATAAATAAACAATCTTCCATATATCCCAGGGATTCTCAAAGTGGGGTCATGGGTACCTATACCCTATCCTATATCTAGTTTTTTCTCTAAAGAACTTTTCCCACATTATCTCCCAGATTTTTCTCCATCGCCGCTTTTATCTTCCTAAATGGCTTTATTCTTCAAACGTCCACCCTTTTTCTCAGACTCTCTCTATCAATAAAAATAATCACCTCGAATGTAAGCATGGGCTGGCTGCCGGACTTGGTGACGGGCACCAGGTTGCCGGAGAACTCCAGGTACACGTCCTTGCCGTCCAGGAACTTGACTGACGTCGAGTGGGCCACCTCTGTGTAGTGCTCCTGGGAAGAAACAAATTTTAAAAAAATATATATATGAGGATTAGGCGGATTGCAGCTGAAGTAGATTGGCACTACAATAAAATATACTTCTAGGCTTTTTTACCAGTTAGTTATGCTAAACTTTTTACTTAAAAGTAATTGATTTTATTGGTGTGCTAGAACGTCGTTGGTGCAATGATAATGTAGTCAGACACAAAATCTGATTATGTAGGAAAACTTGGCATATTTCCGGTCTCCATACCTGACTACATTATTTTTGATACAAACTAATTTTATAAAGAATTATATGTCTCGCAAAACTCGATAACGAGCATACCTAATCACGTGCAAGTGTTTTCACTGATACCTAAAATTTCATTCTACCCAGTGACTCCAGTAATGTTAGAACTGTAATAACTTACAACCTTACTACAAAAACTTAGACATCTGCCAAACACTTGTCCAAAAAAAGTGTGGCTGCAAAATTGACCTTATTTCAACGTCATAATCTGTCATTTTTTAGACAAGTGTTAAACTGACGTTTTAAAGTTTTTGTGGTAAGACGGTTATTGTTTAGCACCTGTAACACCTGTCATAATATTCGTATTTTTTAGTAAATAAATTAGATATATAAGTACCTGTTGCAACAGCGTCTCGTAAGCATATCTGTCAGTGATGTACATGACGAGCAGTCGTCCTTCTAGCGCGTCGAGTCGCTTGCCCAGCACCACTATACGTACGTCGAACGGTACTAGTAGCATTTCTCTGTAATAATATAAGTTTTTTTAGTTTATTTATATACATTAATTAAATAGGTTATTGTAGTGTTATTAATGAGTTTTTTTTTTAATAAATAAAAAATGCCTTTAGATATGTTTTTATCAAGGGTCCAAAGAACAATTCAATAAGAATAAAGAACTATTATGAAACTTCATAGGGCAAATAATAAAAAATCATCAAAATAATGTGATTTTCAATATAAGAATTAATCGATAATAATAATTATTATTATTAGTCGAATAAAAGATCTCTTTATTTTATTTAGACTAGCTTTTGTCAGCGGTTTTACCCGCGTATGAACAGCCTAGTAATTACCTGTATAACTCTGTCGCTAATTTGGTTGCGTCGCTGACGTTTTGACAGTTCATCATCCAGAACCTGAAGACAATATCAAATAAATGGATTAGTCTGATCAGACACAATATAAGACATGAACATTTTGAATTAACGGCCTTTACCCATATGTTGTAAGTATTTATATTTTAGTCACATTTAGTCATAACGACGCTTGCATTCTTGCAGATATATTCTTTAAATTTCGTTTTATAATGTCAGTAAAAGACGCTCGCGCCCAATAAAATCACACTCGGCTCTGCGCTTTGGGTGGTTTGAATTCGAATGCAAAACGGCGCCGCGCGATTCCTTTAAAATAGTCAGCGTGATGTTGCGGGTACAGCACGGCGCATACAATTCTTGCAAACGTATCGCATGCGCGTTCACGATTTTTGATATCTTTCTTTTTTATTTTGTACACAGCAGCCGCAGGTTGCTGCCTGATGCCTTCCTGTGCCCTGTGTATATACCCTGCAGCAAGGGTTACATACCTGGCGGAGACAGTAGTAGTGAAGGAGGCGCAGTCAGCAGTGACAGTGAGCGGAGTGCTGCCGGTGACGTCCTCCCACACGGCGCGGGCCTGCCCGCCCATTATAGAGCACAGGAGTCGCAGGTTGCTGCCCGATGCCTTCTCTGTGCCCTGTAAATAGAGGTAAATATATGTAAAAATAAATATAATAGCAGTTTTTAGTTCTTTCGAGTGGCAACACTAGTCTGAATGTCATAAACTTCATGTTGATGTTTGACAGTGACAGTTGTCTATGTGTCAGTTCAATCTGTCAGTAGTGTGAACGTCGATAGAGGTCGCTCTCTTCACTACTTGCTTCTCATCCCACTTGTCATTGGCAGAATCGTCGAATTGACATCGACACGGATTGCCATATACAAAAATAGAATAGAATAGAGCTCGCTCTCTTGTTCTTGAGACGTCGCCGGCGCGGGTTTGCGCACTGACCGAGAAATATTAAGATGGCGGACGAAAATTATCGCCAAGCTGGCGGCCTGCGCTTGAAGACTGTAGAAGTGTGCTCGGTTGGATATTAAATAAAATGCTTGAAGACACTAAAGTTATTTATACTTTTTTGTGTGGGTACCTACTTAGACTATTGGTATATACTGACATGTGTTACTGGCAGCGGCGCCGTGAGCGTGATGGAGCGGTGGAACTTGCGGCGTCGCGGCTCCACCGTCAGCACGGGCGACACGGCCGCGTGGCGCGGCAGCACGCGGCGGCACAGGGCGGCGCTGGCGGCCTGAGCCTGCAGCCCTACGCGGATGCGCTTAGTAAGGGCTGCGGCTGGGAACTGCGCTTGCACCTGCGGAATCAAAAAATAATTTATTAAAATTTGGCTCCAAAATAGCACATTTCGAACATCAAAAAAAATACAAAAGACATCTCAAAAAACGCGAGGTAGCACGCTCGGTAGTGCGACAATAGTGGCACGTGATGATGTTACAGTACTACAGTACATACCTGCGGGATGTGAGCACTGGAGATGGTGCCGCCGTCGGGCCCGATGACGTGCACCTCCTGTCGCACGCGCGACACGCACGCGAGGTAGTGAGGGAAGTCGCACGTTATGATGCGTGTAACCCGCTCTCCATTTTCGCCAACTGTTTCGTTTCCACCGTATTCTTGACGTTCGCGTTGGAGTGCCTCCTAGAAATATTCAAAAAGGAATGTTCACAAATGCTCTTACGACTGCTGCAGATTGTCAAATAACCTGAAATACTACCGCTTGGAAAAAAGGCGTCAAACTTTGCCGACTAAAACCATTTCAAGTGTATTCTGGAGAAGATCGCAAAATTGCAGTAACTTTAATGAGCCATATTTTTTTCAGATTTCTTCTCCTATTGAACGCACAAAGTAAACATGGCCGGAATATCAAGAGACACAAAAAAATGAAGTTATCAAACCTGCATGAGCGGATTGTCGGTGTTGTGTAGGTAGTGGTCCTGCCAGGTCTCGCCAGTGTCGGAGCGAAGGATGATGATCTCACGCTCGGGGCATGATGATGTGAAGATTGGCACTTCGATCACCACTGGACTGTGGACGTAATTTATTTAGACGTAAGACTCATTTTCATAACGCATGCCAATTAAAGCTATCTTGCCAAAAGGATAGGACAGCTAAAATTATAATAAAAAAAAAAATACGCCCTTTATTAGTTTTAAGTTAGTTTACGTTAATATAGATGTAGGTACATGGTTATTTTTAAAATATGTTATGTTATGTTACAGCCTTTTTTTTTTTTTATCGTCCCACTGCTGGGCACAGCAGCAATTTTAAAATAACAATTATGTTTTTTATATAAAATATAAAAAGAAAGAATTGAGAAGACCTTTCAACCCCTATCCTTTGGCGCGATTTTAGGTACAAATTATAAAGAGATTTCCCCGAATGTTCCTAGAAGAGTCAACTGTAAAATCATCTCTGTAAAAAATCTTCAGTACAAACAAGGCATTCAAAAAGAATATGTATGTATGTACGAATAAGTGTGATGATACTCACGCCAAGAACTTAGCCCCCTGCGGCTGCAACTCCAACAGCCTAGACGCTAGGGCTTCGCCCTCCATCAGCGGCGGGGGTGCGGCTGCCGGAGCCCTACGCGTGGCTGCTCGGCAGGTGACGCGGGTGGGGGCTGCGCAAGCGGCGGGAGGCACGATGATGCGTACTCCGCCGCGGCGTTTCGCCTTCATCGCGCCACCTCGGGCGTCCACCACGAAGGAGACCAGGAAACTGGAATTGATTAGATGATGCTTCAAGTTGTCAAAGTAATGTAATCCAAAGGATTTTGAGGTAGGTTAAACTCGCTGTTTGCCGTAGTTACAACGTAGCTCGCGGGTATCTTCAAATTATTAATATTTATTATTTCACACGTCAAGCTATGTGTTATAGCGAAATCGGCTCAGCAGTTGCAATTTTCATTAGAATCAAATTTAAGAATGCTTTAGTTTTCTATACTTTCGTCAGTAATACACCAAGACCAATGCCTTTTAAGCATGTAGTAAGTTCCCAGACTTTATCAACCTCAAGAAGACACTCAAGATTTTTATAAATCCAACTAAAAACCACTTAAAAGTCCATACCCAATATCCAGCGGCTGTCTATCAATAGTGGCGACTTTCTTATCATTGTTGCTAGGCCACAGATGTCCATCAGTCACCGTGTCTTCGAGCGGCTTGGCTCGGTGCAGCGTGCCCGCCTCGCTGTTCATATAGCGATATTGTTGCTGCTGCTGGATTGGACATTCCACCTCACCTGCAATGGAGATGGTAAATTAGGAAGGTCGAAGGGTGCTTGAGGACTTCGCATCAGCCAGTTATATGAGACAGCAGGTCCGTGGGTGTCAGAGGACTTCGCATCAGATAGATACATGACATAGAGTGACAACTGATGAGTCTGGCTGCTACAATATATTGAAGAGACAAACTGGGTTCTCCAATTAATGGATAAGTATTTCTAGAAATCTAATCCTTTGGTCTACAGTGGGACGAAATGGCAGAACTTTGGGCGATCAAGAAAAGTTTTTTGCTCGAGTAATAATTGATTACATAGAGAGATGTTTTAGCGTTTACCCTTTATTTGAAGATCTACTTTTAAAGTTCTACCATTGAGATATCCTCATAAAGTTCCTATGAAAGATTACGAGTACGAATATTGTGATTTAAAATGCTCGCTATTATGTGCTTTAGTAGCCTTATTCTCATGCATCTATACTGGTTTTATTCTCATGCATCGTTGTATTATAAAGCTTAGCCATCACAAATGCATTGAACAAAATATAAACCAATGAAAGACGTTTCAAGGTATCAATCACGCAAAATATGAAACATTCCATAAATTAGGTCAGTCGATCCGATTTGAACTGTTTATGTGACGTTCGAAACACGTAAACATTGTCCTTGAATCTCGTAATAAACTTTCGATCTAAGGGTCTCCCCACATTTATAGACGCGGAATCGACTGAAGAATTGCCACATTGATAATAGAATATCACATGTCCTCCTAACCGATTATCGGCTACGGCGGCTGCTCTCATGTAAGAAGATTAGCCAACTGTGCACAAGCATTTGCGCAGACACAAGTGCACCGACTATTCCTTCACTCTCATAGTTTGATGGGACGACAATCCGACACGACCGAAGAGAGATTGAGATAAAGATTTGATTTGAAGATTAAGATTTGTATAAAACTGTTATTTGCATGAAATAAACAGCTTTTTTATTTTTTTTATTTAGATCAGGCGCAGGACCACCACATTATTCGAATTATCGCCGATTATCAACAATACAAACGGCTCGTTTCGCTGTCAGCGACGCCTTGTCCGATCCAAGCCGATACGAACGTATGGTATTATAAACATCCTTATTACGTTGACATAAATACTTTTTTGACCGGTGTTAGCGTGTTAGCCGATTCTGCGTCGATAAATGTGGTCAGACCCTAAGTCCTGCCAGATCCATAATAAACAGAATTAAGTAGCACACATAATATTTATGATTTGACCGCTAGCATATCAACATGGAGAGATCATACGGATCTGTTTACAATAACAACTAGTTCATCCGAATTTTGGAATAGTTGCCGAGTTTCTGCATTTTCTGATTAAATAAACACGTCTACAAGTTATGAGGTAGTTAAAACATCTGTGGGTAGGTAAGCAGGATGAGATAAGCTCGCATTTTTCTGTAATGCACGCGTGGGCTTATATCTGATTGTTTAAATCACAGAGTAACTAACAATAGGAGTACCACCGATGTTTCAACAAAAAATGCCTTCTATAAAGTTCCCTTGCACTATATTTTCGTAAACTTTCGTTAAGATCTAATGGGCGACATGACTATCATATCCTATATTTTTAGGCCCGATTCTTACACTATTTGCCCACGTATACACTCCATTTACTCTCTCATCTGTGCTCACTTCATTCATACTGTACAATAAAGAGCTAGACACTGTTAACTCCACGTGCCCACTCCATTAACTCATTAATCTATATCTGCACTACTCAGACAGACTAGGTTATAAAGAGTTAGACAGTGTTAAATCCACGTGCCCACTCCATTTACTCACTAATCTTTGTCCACATTTCCCAGACAGGATTATAAAGAGTTTAGTTTAGACAATGATAACTCACCTCCCTCGTCTTCAGAATCGCTCATGAATGTGTCCTGCATTAGTTCGGGTGCCGCTACTCTGTATTTGCCTTCTAAGCCGCCTGAAACAATGAGAACATATATTTAGGTATATTTTGATTGATACAATAATATAAAAAGATAATCATGTACTATTCTTGTAAGAGAGATGATAAAAGAAAGACTAGGTGATCAATGAGCCTAAATAATACGAATCTAGTTAAGTTTGTATATGTTGATTTGTGATGAATGTGTTTTTTAGTTTAGTTTAGAATAAATTAATAAGAACCCATCTGCCGCATTAGGCAAGTCCTGTAAGGGTAGATGTAAGGTTGTGTAAATAAATAAATAAATAAAAAAATATTGATAGAAGGAGAGCCACTGTTCGGTATGAATAATAGTGACAGCAGCGAAATTCGTTTGTTAAGGACCAAAATACTAACTTGTCATAATCAAGGTGCTAGTTTATTTAAATAAATATAAATCCTGTCGTTATGGAATGATAATGCAGATCTTTTACTGATCAAGTAAAAAAAAAACCCACGAAAAACATTTTCACCTGATACTCAAACTACAACCGTAATAAACCGTTTGAACCACAATTCAACTCTATCGACCCCAGTTCATTAAACAATCGAGCCACAAATAACGGAAGGATGCGTACACGCATTGTCAACCATTGCGTTCAGCTGATTTTAACAACTCTCTTTACGACGTAATAAGAAAGGTATACAGTTAGTTTTATTATGTGTTTGGATTGAATTTTATTGGATAATGTCTTTGTGTATGTGCCAGTGGTTTTAAGGGCGTGAAGACGAATGATTTTAGGTTATTATTTATCAGAAAAATACATATATTGGCAAAGCGTTGAGGTAAAGTTGTTTTGAGACAAACCAAGACCATAGCTATTCTTGGCTAAATCATAGCATCACTGACCAAACCTACGTAAGCGCTATTTTGTGGGTGTACCTCTCAGCCTTCTTACTGACAAGGAATGGGATCCAAGATTAATTGGATAATATCAGTTCCAAGGATTTTCTCAATTGAAAGTCATTGGTTTTTAGGATTTTAAATCTCCCCTGTAGATCAGACATCAGATCACAGAGTGCACCTGTGCCAGCGCAAACGCTTGTGCACTGTAGTATTACGTCTTCGCAAATGGCTGATCTTCTTCGAAAATAATCATCTGACATTATCATTCGACATCTTCATAATCTAAAACATAAACCTATATTGGTGTCATTGAGCGTGGGTTCAATAGACACAAAACTGAAATATGCGAATTGTGTAATAATCCCGATATGCGTTGAACTCAATTGATTATAAGGTCGTCTAGCTAACTGATCTGTTCATGACACGGATTTGAATAGTTTTTACGAGTGAATGTGCACTTTTAATCAGCATATCCACCAATATCATGTTGCATTTTTGCGAATGATGTAAAAATTTGGAGCATTATATTTTTAGTTTGTTTCAGTAACGTTGAGTTTACATGTGAAGAGCAAATGTTAATTCCATCTATATCCTACGATCATGATCTTTAAAAGTAAAGAGACAAAGACCATTTTCGATGTTCTCTCTGCCTCATGAGGTCAAGAAAGAATGTTTCTGCGTTGAGCTTTAGGACTAAATAATATTCTCTTGGTTTAAATGCACCCTAAACATATCCTATTGAAACATATCGGGAAGAAAATATGTCTTTAAGAAAAGCACTAGTAGGTAAACAAACTGAGAGATTCAACTATCTCCAAAAAATCTGAACAAAATACCGCCACGTCTACTTATCTAGCACTCGCGTGTGCTCAAAACACCACAAAAACAAAAGTTCACACGAAGATAATCGTCTTTTTTATAAAAGCGGAACACAAACATAACAACATAGTGCTATGATACTTGTGTATAACAAAACATAGGACAAAGAACTTTCCTTAGAAAGTGCGCGCGTAAGGAAGTCACCACATTTGAATAGATGTATGGTTTCGGCACAGGAGTCGCGTGCATACTTAATCACTGGAAACGACAGGACTATAAACATTAATTATTATGACCAGTGATATTTCAGATAATAAAAGTCGGTGAAAAATAAGGTGCATATTGACTAACCTTCATAGAAAATATCATTTTTGAACGGTTTATGAGTTGACCCTAATTAGCTACAAAAGGGAATTCGTCAAGCTTGAAGAATTTTGAAGACATGCAGAGGACTATAACAGAAATAGTTGTGAAGGTATTACGAAACTAACTACCTACAGAGATCTTCAAGTACCATATTTCGACTCTTGTTATCCAAACATGTAGTATGTCATCATATTGATTCTTTGGTTTTAAAACGTGGGCTGTTTAGCTATTTTAATAAATTCCAAAATATAACCTTAAACCTTTTAAAGAAGATTTTTCTTTTTTTTTATTAATCATATCAACGTCTCTACAATTAAAAATTTTTGTTCTTACTTCTCTTATTGAATTCTGTACAAATTTTTTGTTGATACATAATAACCAATTTGTATGTACGACCGTGAGTCTGTCGTTACAGAGGTGACACTCGAATGCATATCGGTGAACAGTTTTGCATTTCGTCAACTTTACTGTTAAGGTTACTGACTGGTGGGCAGTTTGACAATGGTATTGTTGACCTGTGGCTTGACCGTAGGCTGGTGAAAGTGAGGTGAAGCTTGAGCGCGTCCTTTAATGTTTCATGTAAAATATTGTTATTAGTAGGTTTTAGGGAGACGTTACTGAGAGTTACTGTTACTCGTAACGTAAAAGGCTATAAAAACTGTTCTTCAAAGAAACATTGCAATTTTGGATACAGATAAAAAGGCATATATCACCAGTTCCCGAGATTATAGAAATGACGGGAAAGCACAAGGATGACAGAGGCATGACAAATAATGACGACAGTCAAAACAGACCAAAGATTTCGCAAAAGACTACTACAGATTTCACCGAATGATTGCTGCGATGACGTCGCATATTGTATGCAATACAAACTCAATCGAATGTATGGGCAGGATGTAGTCATAACAGGACCAATCAAAGCCACGACGCAGTGAGGTAATTTTTGGCGAGTATAATCAGGATATATAGATTGTAGTACTTGACGAAAACATCCTATCTTTATTTCACAAATATAAAGAAAACGCGAAAACATCGCATATATCTTCTACTAATATAAAGAAATAAGAAGCCGTAGTGTGAGGAGACCCGACCCCAGATAACGGGAACAGGGACGGAAGAAGAAGAAGAAAGAGATAAGGAAGGTTGGTAAGGATATTTCAAATCAAAACAACAACATTAAAGTTACACATTACGCTTATCTCATAAGAAGATTTAACAACCGATTCTCTCCACTGATTGCGATAAGAAAAACTGTTACGGACATAAAAATCGACCTGAAAAACATATTTCAGGTCAACGTGTTTTACGAGCGAGAAAATTATAGTTTTACATAAACCATTATGGCTTCGCAGCTCCGTGTTATAGGTATATCATCGGTCCCCATTCATGGGAAGTGACAAGGGGAATTGGTTTTGGGTAATTTTCTTTTGTGCGGTCATTGCTTTATAACAGTGGTTCTTAACCTTTTTGACATGAGGGACCACTTTAACTAAAGTTTGTCTTGCCGGGGACCACCCCATCGGTTTACCTAAATTGAGAGTTCTTTGATAAAGAATACAAGCATACTTTATAACGTTTATAATTATTTTAGCACTCATTTCTTTATTATTTAGGAAAAATCTAAAAGTTACAGATTTTTTAGTGAGATTTTTGTGACTGCATTCTCTTTACTAATTTCTGAACTTTTGGTTCGAGCTAAACGTATGTCGGCAGTTGTAGGTAAGTAAATGCAAAGAAAGAAAAACACATGCCTATGTAGTTTCCAAATGCGCGAGCGAAGCGAGCGCGAAATTTTTATCGGACTTAAACCAAATATTACGTAAAATTTAGCCCAAACGTACTTAACTTTTTGTTTGTTGACAAATGCAAAAATAAGGGCATATATTTTCTGAATACGCGAGCGAAGCGAGCGCGAAATTTTAATTATTTTTTAAGACTCAAAATGTAGCCCAAACATACATTTTCATGAATGGGGGGACTAGGTACGACACACCCGATATACGTCCATGCGAAAACCCCCGCTCGCATAGATAAGTTGATAAAAATAAAGTTGGATAACGTATGGCAACGTCGCGAAGCAAAGCTTCGCGGACCACTTGGAATGCCTCCAGGGACCACCAGTGGTCCGCGGACCACCGGTTAAGAACCACTGCTTTATAAGGTCACGGAATACGGAAAAATCAATATCCCCTTGCTTCTGGAGAACGACGCATTTCGTAGAACCTTCAACTTCTCTAGTTCTGCTATTATCAATCATCTACTGGTAATCTGGACAACCCGATACCTATTATTGGTAAGACTATAAGACTTCCTGGCTTCTGACTGCCCCTAGCGACCGTCAAAGATGTTCACATACACAGCTGGGGCTCACTAATTTAATGTGCCTTCCGAAATTTATCTCCTATCAACACAAGGTCTAAGAAGTCAGGCACGAGAAAAGGGACGGATAAAACTTCCAACAGAAGAAATAATTAAGTGGCTTTTCATCCATGTATGTGAAACACGTTACGGTAAATCCAGAACATCATCAAACCACTTAGAAAACTGACCTTGAAATGCATTAAGGACTCTTAACGTGCATACCAGAAGCTGACGCGATAATGTCGCGTTGCATGTTCTAATTAAATTATTCCTATTCCTATGTTTCTGCGCAGTTGTATGTTTTCAATCCTCTTGTAGCTGATAGTTAGATAATTGATCTTGGAAGTCATCAGATGATGTCATTTGTACATTGAAATGTAAAGCAGGTAGCAGTGTTCAAATATATACGGACAACAAATAGTATGATCACTGATGAGGGTGGATTTATGCACCTTGAATCTTAATGTCTGCAATCTATCGATGCAATATGAAATGATAAGGCAATAAATGCCTCATAACCATATAATAAATCATCTCAATGAGCTGATAGCACAAGATGATAATGCAGTATGATCCCATAGACTATCCATATCGCAGCATCTGATTTGGAGCTCAATGGAGCGAAGATAAAGCGCGCGTGTCTTCGGGGAATAACTCATTCAGTGATTAAACAAGCGCCAATTGAAGGCACGCGACGGTGCGCGCCCGCAACTGATGTCACCGACTCTGTCGCCGCATCAGCGCATGCGTGGGTGCGAACAAGGGCCAACTAATTGACTCCATCATCGTCACCTGACTTCTGACTCCTCAAATTTTTCGACCATCATGACGAAATTAAAAATTAACCCTTTATGGAACAATTGACAATCATTGGCCATTAATCAGGATTGAAGTGTTGACAATGTACCGTTCGTGTATTGATTTGATTAGATCACGTTAGCATGAGGTAGATGTCTGGCGCTGTTTCAGCTTGACTTACGATCTAAGGAGTGTTAAGGTCAATGTGAATTATCGAGTCTATTTCTAACTTCGATTCATCATCAAAATGAAAGCTTGTAATCAAAGATTTATCGATAGCTAAGTAAAATTGTTTCGTGATCGCCCCGCCCTATCGTTGAAATCACGGATTCCTTGGCCCTACCCTGAAGCGGATTAGGTCAGTGAAAAAAGTCGATGTGAGTAATCACACGAATACTTAATAAAAGAACGGTAGCCTAGCCAATGTTTTTGTGGATAGTCGTGACGTGTCAAGGTCGGCTTTTATATATAGAGCGATCATTATTGATAAAAGCTTGTAGGTTCTTCGTCTAACCAATAATTAGGACAGACACGTTTATTTTACTCAGCGTTTTTACGTCGCAATTGAAACTAAGTGCTGTCGATAGTTATTATGAATCACTAACGCAAGAATAGAGCTGATCTAAAGATATGTCATGGCATTGAGGTGGTTCCTTGCATTTTGATTGTATGTCCGAAAGTGAAGATGACACATATTCTGGCAGCCATTCTGAAGGAAAGTTGGGAGTGTGCATACTCCATGTTTATCACGCCAAAACAAAATGGTGGAGTTATTTTTAGTTTAATGATAGTTTTGAAGTACGCTAGAGAACAGACGCTAAACAATAGTTTACATAGAAAGGTACTTTTTTTTAATGTGCTTATTTTTAGATACAGGTGATTGTACTGTTCATGTAAACTGAACTTTTTTCGTACGTGTATTGTTTATTCTTAAATGGCGGTAAGCGTTGCTGAGTTGGACAGAAGGTAGGAAGGCTTCTGTGTTACTTATACAGTAAGAAACTGCGAATTAAATTAAGATTAAACTGTTAATTGGCGTCATTGCCACGAGATGAACAATGGGAATCAGTATAATTCTGAACAAAGCGGTCTTAAATGTGAATTTCTGATTATATCTAGTAGATATGTAGTGTCGACATGGATATGCTAATCACGGGACGCAAAATACCACATCTTGATACTTGTATGTAGACGATAGCATATCAGGAAGATTATAATTTAAACAAAAAATTGAAAATCTATTAAAGACAGATTTTAGTAACTAGATGAGCCCTAGCACAGGCCTCCTCTCACACGGAGAAGGATTGAGCATTAATCACTACGCTTGCTCAATGCGGGTTGGTGATTTCAGACTATATAGTCAAGGTTTCCTCAAGATGTTTTCCTTCACCTTTTTTATCAGCCATTGGTGTCTAAGATATACTTAGAAAGTACATACGAACTTAGAAAAGTTGCATTGACTTAACTTACTTAGAAACTTAGAAAGGTTGAGCCCTAGCATTTGTAGCTACACTTCTTGCCGCAAAAACGGGACACGACTGAAACTTTGGGAAACAGCACTCCATAACAAAACAGTGACAAAATACAAAATGACCAATACAAACAAATGTTTTATTGCAAAAGAAACAATTCTACTAATAAGGGTGCAATTACGTAGGAGTACATAGTGACGTTATTTACTAAGGTAGCGGTAGCTGACATCATCGCTAAATAAAAAAAGGTCACTCTGACTGCACTATGCAGTTTTATGTTCCTTAGTTTTACGTTATAGGCTGCATTCGGTTAGACTGGAAGGCGACCCCAACATGGCTGGGAAAAGGCTAGGCAGATGATGATGGTCTAATATAGTTACAAAATGGCTAGGCAGGTGGTGATGATGATAATGTAGATAGACAGTCGCTCCATGACACTCCATACTTAGCTGCTTTAGATTGAAAGCAGATTCCAACATAGTAGGGAAAAGCCTAGGCAGATCATGATTTGTGCATCACTGATCGAATATATTTAGAAAATGGCTAGGCAAATGGTAACGAAGATATGCATGTTAATACCATATAAAACTTGATTTCTAAACCTCGCCAGTCATTAGAATAAGCAATAAATAAATCTATACTTCGCGTGCGAAGGATCAGATGTTTTTTGCATCAAGAAAGTATGTTAACACTTTTTTATGTAGTTTTCTTTGTCACGGCATTAAATCTATCTTCAATTCGATACAGTTATGAATTATTTTGGTATTCGAATTATGTCCCTTTAATAGTACAATCGATTAAAAGTAAATCAATAAATGGACATCATTAGCCCATATATGCCGACTACGTATTTCATCAACTAAGAACCACAATTAATGAATTAAGAATGTGGTTCCGGCTTTGATCTATTGAATATTTTATCAATTAAGAAGTGCGACGGTAGATTGTAAGATTATTTCTTCAATTATAATTTTTTACCATCAAATATGAAGTGACCTATTCTACACTTTTATTTTCAAATTATAAAATCTATCAAAGTCAAAGTATTTTTGTTTAATTTCAAGTCGGTCTATAACACGGTTCCAAAGAGTGGTCTCATGGGGAAGAAACTCCATAGATCGTATATAAGGCTTGTCTGTATGTGTATCTTATACATGAATTTTCTTGCATAACATAGGTGTAGGAACTGCAACAAACTGTTGAGTAGTTAACAGAGGTCTGTAATTAACTGCTATTTAGGTTAGGAAACATTAATTAAGCGCCGGGAACTAGTGGGATCAGTCACCTCTATTGTCAAGTACGAGATGCAAATGTGATGTAACTACATATGTAGTTTTGAAGAAATCAATTGAATAGAAATTGGTATTTTAATGCAAGACTAGAATAACTAAAAGTAAGTATATTAACAAATCCTGTTGGTTCCAAAATAATGGCATATGTTGTCTATGACAAATAAAACAGCAAAAACCGAACACATAGAGACACTGAACTGAATTTATGTCAAGGTTTAATTTTTGCTTTTCTGATTACTAAAGATTTTTCTACGCTTTCTGTCTTTTCTGAAGCCAACGATTTTCCCCAAATCTATCAAATTTGGCACCATTTAAATTTTTACATATATCAATCAAATCGTATCCAAATGCTACTTAGCAAAAAACACGTGTTTGATTCCACATGTGATAAAAATAAAAATGACTTTACAATCATTAACCCAGACTTATCTATGATAATAATAATTCTTAGAAGAAACTAATCGTAATAAGAATCAGTGAGTATTTATTTTCGTATTTATGTAATGCACTATAATTGCAGTGAGCTATCACAACGGTTATGTTAGTGCGGATAAAAAGCTAATTTTATCGTACGGCAAATGCAGGCACGTTTGGAATTCAATCTATGCTTCTAGTCTGACTGACATGATTACATCTTGATTTTAAACCGTTGGATATCTTGAATTTTCTATCAGTTAATATTCTTGATGATTCGCATTCATTTTAATTTTAGGAAAGGTAGCTTTGAACAGTTCATCTTAAAATTCCAGGAAGATTTTTTTCCCATTTCCAGTTTCTTCCTTTTTACTATTCTAAAATATGTATATTATATTTGTTGACCAATTCGCCTCTTAGAAATCTTTATATTTTGTCCAAAATGTGGTTGCAAGCACTGTCAGATCATCTACTGTATTAAACCAGAATCGAAAAGGTACCCATTAAATGTAACGGATCCATATTTTCAAGTCATTCCCTTTGGCTCCCATTTTCTGATCCTTTCTGCCAAAGTAAAACATGACTCACGTATACCCAATGTCAATAATTAATATCCGGAATGATTTTACAAATGTGTCTATACACAATAATCATAGTATATCTGACGATAGATCTGTTTGTCTGTATATAAAGCATTATATTGTTTACATCGTAAAACACATGTGGACAAGGACATGATGGGCTGTTGCATACGTTTCATTGTCACAAATTATTCCATTGTTGTGATTGTATAGTTTCTGTTACAAAGGACTATGTACTGAATGAGCTGATTATCAGTATTCAGGAGCTATTTTGATGTAAACTTAATTGCTGTCATTGGTGTATTTTCTTTTTTTGGTTAATTTATTATAACATTGAAAGTTGCCAATATTTATGACGTAGAGGAACGTGAAGGGGAAAATGGTACGTTATATAATTTATATTTGTGTGTTAAATAAATGGTTTTTCTTTCTTCCTTCTTTCTTTTCTTATAGTAGGCATGTAATCATCACCTGCCTAACCTTTTTGGATGCAGCTGAGTAACAGTTTTTGTGTTTTGAAGAGTACTATGTCATAAGAAGTAAATAAATTTAGTTTTTAAGTAAAGAGCATCAAAACAAATACACACACAATTTCGTATTTAGTATTAAGCAAGGCTGACTTTCATTGTTATTCGAAAAGTGTCTATCAAAATATGTCAATACCCATTTCCCGTAGGAAACAGCTATAGGCTACAATAGTCTATGATTAATGAGAAATAGAGGCAGAATATTTTGTTTCGGAATGACAAATGCGGTTCCTAATAATGGTTTATTTGTGAAAGCTTCCTTGAACAAAACATATTTTGATAAAGTATAGCTGACACTGACGATAGAAATACAACAGTACATACAAACAGTTTTCCTTATCTGACTTATTTTGGAAAACTTAGAAAACTAAACAAACGTCTATAATAGTCGGATGTAATAGTAAAGTTCCGTGCTAATGAACAGAGGAAGTGGATCCCAATCAAATGGAATATATTGTGCACTTCCTAGTGACAACAGGATGCAAGCCTGTCACCAACGAGCAGCATATTAACCCAACATAAAGACACTGATAGGTC
Organism: Helicoverpa zea; assembly: GCF_022581195.2. Taxonomy (NCBI): domain Eukaryota; kingdom Metazoa; phylum Arthropoda; class Insecta; order Lepidoptera; family Noctuidae; genus Helicoverpa; species Helicoverpa zea. Next base: position 7,226,712 of record NC_061476.1, read on the forward strand.
AAGTGAAATAAAAGTATAACGTCTTTAAGAGAATCAGTTCACTTGTTAATTAGAATAGCTCTTAAATAAGACAGATCTTAGACCAATTAGAGAGGTCAATTAGCCGAAAGCTAAGTGGAATTAATCTTATGAGAGAGACAAGACAAGCCTTAAATCTGATACCACTGAACCGAATTGAAAAATTCTTTTTCTTTAATAATGTAGCTTACATTACTATCTAGTAAGTTATAGTAGGCTATATTTTATCCCGTTACGGGAACAAGTTCTCTGGGATGCGAAAAACAGACAGTCAAAAATAAAATCTGATCGCATTTTAAGACCGTGTAAAAAATATTTTTAAAACGTGTATGAAATAACACTACACAAGATGATCACGTCATTCAAAACAATAACAAAAAGCAACCAAAACGAAGTCATTACTATAATTCATTTTTGGATTCGGTACAATGGCAGAAAATTGCTGTCTCTATAGTTATTTTGACAATGGCGTTCTACATTGCTCTATATGTACAAAGTATTATTATGACAAACTTTAGTTTACCAACGGTGGATTCTGAAAGACCAAACTTACCAACGGTGTAGATATAAGTATAACGATAGAAACACCAAAATAATGATGTTCGACATGCAAATATATTTCAACATCCCAAACGAAGTATATTTACGGAGGTTTTGGTCAGAAACAAACAAAAATATTGTCTTAAAGCCATGGTCAGATACTGAAAACACAGCAAAATCATGTTTGATTAATACGTTTACATACGGAATGATCTCATCGGTTATATAACTGCGTAAATTAACGTTAAACTAGACATCCTTACAGCGGAGTTAACGTAGGTACAAGTAACTATTTCTGCTTATGATTCAGAGTGAGGCCAATTTTTTATGGAGATTAAAATTTCAGATTTTACACGCTGAAGTATTTTCTACCTACTTGAATCATTTATAACGAAGTTGAATTATTCTAAACACCAGCTTGCTTGGCTTTAACGAAGATGGAGCGACAGACCATGTAAAATATACATTTTTTAAAATTCTGTTAACACTTGCAAAAATTCCGGATCTTCAAATATAGTCATTAACCTTCTCGTCAAACGGAACACAAAAATTACAGAACCATAAACGAATATTCAGCAAGTTTTTGTGGTAACAGCAATATAGCCTTTGAGTTAAAACATCTAACGAGACCATTTTTTTTGTCTATGGGAGCCGCGAGCTGACCATAGTCAGTCATCTGTGTCCTAAAGCGGCAATGATGATGTAAACCAAAACAATCTGGTGACCTTGGCAGTACGAGGGGCCTCCTCTTTAAAATATGCCATTAAATATGTTTTACTAACACATAAACATTTTCTGCATCTGTTTTTCAAACGTGAATGTAAAATTGGATGCGTGGAAAACAATAATGAGACCTACTTGAGACTTTGAAAAGGACTCTTGAATTAAGTAGGATTGATAAGCAATTGCGTTTCAGGTTAATTTGTGATATCAAAAGTCATCTTTGTTATCAACATTTCTCATTTCAGGAATAGCATTTACTTAACAAGAATTTTACAGGTTTTCGAAAACCTTAATTTTCAGTAGGTAGTACTTAAATCATGGCATTTCTAAACCATTTACTCAACTTTGCAGGAGTTTGGGAGGTTTTCTGAACACTTAATTGTTGGTAGTACTTGCATCGGATGACATCACAGGCTATATTATGAAGACATTTTGAAAAAAGATTGATTTACTCAACTTTGTAGGACTTTCGGAAGTTTTTTGAACACTATTGTTTCTGTACTTGCATCAGATGACATAAGGTTTATTATGAAAACATGTTGAAAAAAGATTGATTCCCCAGCGTCCCAGGGTCGTTACGAAATCTTAGCGATGTGGGACGTAAACACTGGTATGTGGGTTAACATGACGGTTACGTACTAAGTCTGTTCTGATCATAATCGTAATTTTAATCTTATGTGGTTTCTGTTTTTAGCGAATTGTTTATTTACTTTCTGTTTTGTTTTGTAATTAGGTTCCCAATATTTTATCGTTGTTTTGAAATCTAAAGATGGGAATTTGACGTTACTTGTATGAGACTAATGTCAAATTATATTTCTAGTAAGCACAATAGATAGAATATTAAGAAAGGCTGCATGAGTATCTGCTATCGAAGATGTGGTGGTTTTTTTTAACGTATGTGCGAAGGAATTTACAAGTATATTTTTTTCTACTATTGTGTAGACTGGATAATGGGTAGCGGATGCCGTTTCATGAATATTCACTTTCATACTATGGTTGATGTTACAACGATGTAAATTGCTTGAATTTAGCAATTTGTGTCCGTTCTATAATGCGAAATAAAAAGAAAATTATATACCATCCTCTTTCCCGGGCTTGATGCACTGTAAACACGACACTAACTTTTTCTTTTTCACTTTTTTAACATCATTTGACTTCCCATTAGCCAAGTCTTTCTTCACATCCTTCTTCGTTTTACTTTTTGTTTGTTTTACGACACCCATTTTTTTTCACGAGCGTGGAAAGCGCGGGCTTTCCGTATTCTTTTTTTGAAAGGCGCGCGATACAGATGCGCGTTCGGAAACTAGTGCGAGACTAGCAACGGTAACTGCATGCGCGTGCGGGCAAGGAAACACTGGCAGCCGACAAACAGCCGGGCTGATCGCAGCACGCGCCACGCAGCAGTCGCTACTGTGAAGCCAGAGGTGCGCCGCGATCACGCCCGCCAAACCGACCATCCCAATTGGGAATCAAGGCCAATACATGGATTAATATTCCGTGTTCAGTCACTTCCTAAACATAATGTTAATTTCTTCCAATTAATATTTCGGCTGTGTCTTTAATGTGAAATTATACTGACAGTTAAAACTATTATAAAAAAAATCATTAGCACTTGAGAATAGGGCGTTCAATGAGTGGTCAGGGTATCGGAATGTGCCTAAAATAGCCCTTAATCAGTTTTTACGTTGTAAAGTATTGGTTCAAAGAATCTATATTCGTATTCGTAACGTTGGGCAATCGATAGTTTTTCCTAGGGAGGTGGCTACGTAATTATAGCGTTGCTTTTGTACCAAGGGCGATATTATCTGCCGTAGCTACGTATAGTAGTTATATAGGTGTAGGAAACTATGAAAGTCAAGGGGATGGTGTATCGTGACTAACCACAATTATGTGCCAACTGGTATATTGTTATGTAGTAATATTAATTTGAACACATTTCGAGGCGAAGTCGTTCATTTGCACCTAGGTGTTCAAGTTCAACTAAGTTAAGACTTGAATAACATGATATTTAAATGTGTTGTGACAACAATCAAAATAATGTGTGTTCGTATTTTGTATTTAGAGTTCCATCAAAAATCTTGCAAACCATATACTTAAAAATCTTAATATGTGTTTCCACGTGTACTGGTAAAGAAAATGTTTAACTACTACCTGAAGACTCCCTGGCTCATTATTATATTTGGTCTAAAAATACGTACCTAGTAATATTAGTTCAAACGTATACAACTTCCATAACCATTCGCCCTTCTAATAAAATATCAGATGCTGACTAAAGAAAAATTCTCAAAACGGAACCTAACTCGTAATCGGACTCACACTTGGCTTTAACAATTTATTCCAACATTGAACGTGGATATATTTACTAACAATTGTAACAAAAATACGTAAACCATATGATTATGGTGTCACATATTATTAGTTAGATATACTAGTCAAGGGCACGAGTGTTTTGTAGCTAGCAAAGGGAAGTACTGAAAGGTTTTTTGTATTCGTTATAATACGAGAGCAATGTATATTCAACGTTGCCCGCATCCCGTAGGAACTGCTTTATGCACCTGATTAAAAACTAACCTTACTCCAAAAATGGGCTATCGAACACTGAAACATTTTTCTAATAAGACCAAACAAAAAACTTTTCAGCTACATAACATTAGGTATACCTAAACTTAAGAATTCAATAGCTATGGGATTAAACATCTCTCATTTTCTATGTCAATGTTTTTTTCTACTTGATCTGCAAAAAAAAAAAAAAAACAGTATTTGCAAACACACCCACGCGACATAGAAACGCGTAGTCGGGAGAAAAACAAGAGAAAAACCAAGGAAATCTTTGCATTTGTCATCTTGTAAGTCTGCTTAACATTCACGTTTGTTTTATTATGCTAATAGAGGATATTGCGTGCCTTCGTTCTCATACATAATAATTCTAAGGCACCTTTCAGAATGTCGAAACGTCACCGCGCGTTTTCCAAGCAATCTTTTGAATGAATCTACAGGTATTAATATAATATTCTACACTACTAAATTAAGAGGAAACTTGTTTTTGTTTGTATCCCAAAGGCTCCGAAACTACTGAACCAAATTAAAAAAATATTTCACTTTTGGAAAGCCGTACGTTATCCCTGACTAACGTAGGCCATAATTTATCCGAGTACGGGTTTTCTATAGTATTAGTTCCCACAGGACGCGGGCAAAACCGCGGGGAACCAGCTATTGTTTTATATGGTTTAAAGAGATGCAACAGCTTTCGAAAATATAGAGGCCCTAAACCCGATTCCAAATAAAAAAGGGAGCAAAAATTTCAATGTCACACAGGAAAAGGATGACCACAATGACATGCTCCTACGCACTGCTGATTCTAACATGACCGCATGTGATTACGTCAGTTTTTTAAAAAGATTCAAGTACTTTAATAGGCATACATTCAGAACACCTGACTCAAACGGAAGATTCAAAAATAAATGAAAAACTAATTCGTCTGCTGTGAAGGCGTCTCCGAGAAATGTATATTAATGGATGTGGTCAACTTTTTAAATAAACAAATACTATTTTTCAACACAAAAAGCTTCGAAAACATAACATTCCAATTGAGAACCTCCTCCTTTTGGGAAGTTGGTTAAAACAGCAGAATTTATACTAATGTAAAGTTGACTCTGAACCTTAAACTCAATCCAAGTTTGTAAGCAATTCTTACGCATCACAAACGCCAGTCTATAACTACCCTAACACCAGAGAGAACATAGACGATGCAAATTCCACTCTCATCAGACCACAGGACAGTGCGTAGGTGCACGTTTAAAAGCATATTTGTCACGGTCACTTTAAGTCTGTTATGTAGTTCCGCGCTCAATGTCATGGCTACATTGGTACAGTCAGCGGTCATTAATGCAACTTGCCACTGTTTGTATTTAGCCGTATAATATAATCAGTATTATAAATGGAGAACAAAATGACTAGCGGAGATGTCATAACGCAAAATCTCCTAAGAAAGTAGCGCGACAAAATGAGTGTTCGGGGGACGAGGAACAATACTAGGTCCATCCACCTTCTTTGAAACCTGCCCATTATTTTGAAAATCGAGAACAATCTTTGTCACATTGGTTTTGATTTGATGAGGAACCCGAACGACTCGTTAGTGCTACTAACTGATCGTTTTATTCACGAATGCCGTACGTTACTTGATACAAGGTGACTGCCCTACCTTTCTTATGACATCTCCGCTCATTCCTATCTCCGTGGTATTACCGATGAATACGTTAAGTCAATGTATAACACTACAAAATTGCGAAGGTTGCTAGACCATTAATACCGACTATACACTGATTGGTGCCCCTGGGCCGATGACGTCATCATACATCATTGGTACTACTACTATATTTGCTTTATTATGTTTATATTTGTTAGAGCAAGGACGTTGGGCGTAATATGGGAGATTTTAATTTGGGATGTTGCGTTTTGTAATATTTGTGTTTATATGAATGGGAATATAGAGCAGGTTAGTGGGTCTAGGAGCATTTCAAATGCGTAGCCTTTTCCCAACTATGTTGGGGACGGCTTCCAGTCTAATGGATGCAGCTGAGTACCAGTGTTCTACTGAAAGTGACTGAGTATCTGACCTCCTCACTCAACCCAGTTACCTGGGCAACCCAATACCCCTAGGTAAGACTGGTTGTTAGACTTACTGGCTTCTGACTACCCGTAACGACTGCCAAAGATGTTCAAATGGGTTCATTAGCATTTCACAACATATGAAGAGTGTGACGTCATGATTGGTCATGTTCCACCTACTTAGTACATTATGACGATTATTAAATTGGCGTTCCCCTAAGAACGCATTAGGTATTTTTCTACGCCGTATCTCAAGAAAGAGGAATTGTAGTGATTTTGAACTTTTTTATCTGGCTTTTCCCCAAGTATATTGGGGTCAGCTTATTCATCAATTTTCACAGTATATTTTTATCAATTTTCAGTAATAAAGGATGTCATGAATCTCACGTCTTCTCTCAAGGTCTGGAGTGAGTGGTATTTATTGAAATGTCAAGATATATAATTTCAGACTACGGATGCACCTGAATTGATTTCTGGATATATAATATGACATCCATAAACACTTGGTTTATTGATTTGTATAACCTGTTGTGTCCATCTTGTACTTTTAACCTTTATCTAATAAAAGTGTGCGTCAATACTAACAATGAATAAATATAAATGTATACCTCTACATTCATACAAAATGTTTTATGAAGTGACTATTTTGAATGGCTATAAGTCATTAAAATCATTAAACATAGCGTCACCATAGTAGTAGCTATTTCTGAATGTAGGTATCGATTTGATTTTTCAAGGAAATAACTAGGTGGCTTGTTTTGTAAAATAGTTATATTGGCAGTCATATATTCTTAATGTAACAAACCCCCTTTCTTTAATGCTATGTTGAATAAGAATTTGTGTTTAAACCTTACATCATCATTAATTTTAAACCTTACATGATCTGCAGCAACCCAGTTACTCGGGAAACCCAATATATAAGTCCATCTAGCACCCGATTTCAGTACTAGAATTAAACATCTCAGACACAAAGGTCAGATAATCTTGTTCATAATTATTATCACGTTGCTACAACCTTTTAATGATTACAAAACTATGACTGCTTCTGACTCATATGGCTAACAATAACATATTCGTCATACTACCAAGTACGTAATACGTAATAAACTTGATAGAGGGCGCCACTAGTAGGTTGCGTTAAAAATATCTGTCGAAGTTAAGAGGCTGATAGCACCCAAAACAAAATACGTATGAAACAGAAGCCTGATGACGGGACGTTCGTAATGTTCGTAACGTTATATAAATTAATACCTAGCTTTACAATGAGTTAAGTAGTCACAAAATAAAAATCAATTAAGTTCTGTATTTACAACTTTTATCAATGTACGTTGATAAGTAATACAGATATTTTTGTTGGAAGTTAATTTTAAGAGGTAACTTTACAATTTTTTTGTATAGAGACACTTTTGGAGAAAGTGATTTGAATTTGACAGGGTTCTTAGAAATATGTTCAAGATTTATATATTTTTTTTTTCACTATCAAAAACTGTAAACATTTGGCAAAAACATTGTTTAAGACAAGCCAATTTGGGTGTTGTCGGCGCCTTAAAATATTATCGCTACTGAGTACTATTATGAAACAAAGTTAGTAGTTTTCAACATTGTTGTTAAAAGATTAAGGTTTATTAATAGATGTTAGTTGGGTAAGAAGTAATGATTTTCCTGGTGCTATTAAGGGCTTGAGTTACTCATACGATTTGACCTATATTTGTGGCTGTTTTCACACGTAGATGCAAGTGCAGCAACTGCTTTTTAAAAATCTTTATGTATTGGAGGTTTTTTTCTATTTTAAGCTTAATATAGTTTTCTAGCCAAGGCCAAGTCTAGCTTTGTTTTACAAAGAGAATGTATAAAATTATTAGCCCTTTTGGTTATTAAAGAAACACCTGTGGCGGACTAAAACCTTTATACCTTCCTACCTTTTTGTGTGCGTGTTTTATTTTATATTTTATTAATTTTTCTCCGTCAAAAATGTTCTGACGGATTACAAATACCTTTACAATCTTGCTGAAGCGTTTTTATTAAATACAGTCCTATTCAGGCCTGCGTAGTACGCTTAGATGCTACATTGGTGACCCCGACGTGATCTATTCAAACACAAGCGGTGAGCGATTTTACAAAAATGTCGGAGCCAGAAATTTTTTCCGACGCTGACAGTAAGTGCGAAGTATCGAAAGTCGGACTTCCAATGCGTTGTCCGCCCTTTTGTCCGGAAGAACCAGCTGTATGGTTCGCCCAAATAGAGGGCCAGTTTGTCCTAGGAAGAATAAGTAGCGATACGACAAAATTCTATACCGTGGTTACTCAACTAGAAACGAAGTACACAATGCAGGTTAAAGACATTATCACAAAGCCGTCAGAGACAAATAAGTATGAAAAATTAAAAACTGAATTAATTAATCGTCTTTCTGCGTCACAGGAGAAGCGGATCCAGCAATTATTAATCCATGAGGAGCTAGGTGACCGCCGGCCTTCTCAGTTTCTACGGCATCTACAAAATTTAGCTGGACCCGCTGGTGCTTCGGATTTTGTGAAAAGTCTGTGGACTAACCGCTTGCCGCAAAATATACAGACAGTGATTGCTTCACAGATTGCCGACCTGCCGGTAGAAAAGCTAGCAGAGATTGCTGACCGGGTGTACGACATTGTACCATGCACCCCGCAAGTCGCTACCACCTCTGCATCTACCAGCACCGCGCCGGACTTGGTCAAAGAAGTAAGCGAACTTACAAAACAAGTTGCCCGGCTGTCATCGCAAATGAACAGCAAGTGGAGAGGGCGCTCTCGCTCTCGCTCACAGTCTCGGCACAACCAAAGAAGGTATTATCGCGGTCGCTCTAATAACTCTAGGACTCCACAGCCACCACCGAACCACCCGCATTGCTACTACCACTACACCTTTGGAGACAAGGCAAACAAGTGTAGACAACCATGCACATTTACGTCGGAAAACGCAAAGGGCGGTCGCTAGTAGCGGCCAACGACTGCCCCTCTTCAACAGGCCGTTTGTTTGTAACCGACCGAAATACGAAAATGCAATTCCTGGTGGATACTGGCTCAGACTTGTGTGTTTTCCCTCGGTCGGTAGTAAAAACGCCGGTGAAACTGTCAAAATTCGATTTGGTTGCAGCTAATAATACGATGATACACACATACGGGCCAACACAGCTACGACTCAACTTGGGGCTCAGAAGGGACTTCACATGGAAGTTCACGGTAGCTGACGTTTCTCGACCGATTATAGGGGTCGACTTCCTAAGTTTTTATAATTTACTTGTCGACTGCCGAAATCAGAGATTGATAGATAACACTACGACACTATCGGTTCCAGGAGCCCATTGCAAGTCATCGGACGACATTGCATCCGTGAAGGCAGTAGTCGGTGATACAGATTACCATAAAATACTTCGTGAGTATCCAGAAATCACCCGACCACCAGGAACACATGTACTGGGTAAGCACAACACGGTGCACCACATAAGAACCACTCCAGGCCCACCGGTAGCAAGCAAACCTCGACGTCTCGATCCAGCTCGAACATTAATCGCCAAGAAGGAATTCGAAGAGATGCTAGCAAGTGGTGTAGCCAGACGGTCGGAGAGCGCCTGGTCCGCTCCTCTTCACCTGGTGAAGAAAAAAGACGACGGATGGAGACCATGTGGCGACTACAGGGCACTAAATGCTAGGACGATACCAGACAGGTATCCTATACGCCACATCCACGATTTCTCCTACCAGCTATCAGGGTGCACAGTATTCTCCACCATAGATCTTGTCAAAGCCTATAATCAGATAAGAACAAATCCAGACGACATTCCGAAGACCGCCATCACTACGCCTTTCGGTCTTTACGAGTTTCCATTTATGACCTTTGGTTTAAGGAACGCCGCTCAGACATTCCAAAGGTTCATCGATGAAGTGCTGCTCGGTTTAGAGTTTTGTTATGGGTATATCGACGATATCCTAGTATTCTCGCAGACCCATGAACAGCACGAGCGGCATTTACGGCAGTTATTCGCCCGTTTAAGAGAATACGGGGTAGTGGTAAACACTTCAAAGTGTCACCTCGGACAGTCAGAGGTAACGTTTCTAGGATACCATGTGTCAGCTGCAGGAACAAAACCCCTAAGTACCAAGATACAGGCTATCCAAGAGTATCCAGTTCCCAAGACGGTCAAGGACCTTCGTAGATTTTTAGGTGTCATTAATTTTTACCGTCGATTCGTCCCAAACGCGGCCAAATTACAAGCCCCATTGAACGCAATACTAGCCGGTCCGAAAATCAAAGGAGCACATCCAGTCAATATGACTCCAGAACTCCTCAAAGCATTCGAAGACATCAAGACTTCATTATCCAACGCAACCCTACTGGCTCATCCGGATCCTTCAGCTGAGTTGGCCATCGTTACTGACGCGTCTGATACTGCTATCGGCGCTGTCCTGCAACAGCGAAGAGAAGCTAACTGGGAACCTCTAGCCTTTTATTCGCACAAACTAAATGGTGCTCAAAGAAAATACAGCCCGTACGACCGCGAGTTGTTAGCGGTATATGAAGCAGTGAAGTACTTTCGACATATGGTCGAGGCAAGAGACTTCGCGATCTTCACCGACCATAAACCACTGATGTTTGCTTTCAAGTCGAACAGAGACAGCTATTCACCAAGGCAATTCAGATACCTAGACTTTATAGGGCAATTTACTACCGATATAAGGTATATCCCGGGCAAGGAAAATGTGGTTGCTGATGCATTGTCACGAATCGAGGAAGTGTCACCGACAATAAACTTTGAAGATCTTGCAAAATTCCAGGAAACAGATCCAGAACTGCAAGACCTCATTCGAAATGGGTCCTCACTGAAGCTGGAAAAGGTTGCTACACCAACTGGCAACGCACAAGTTCTATGTGACACTAGCTCGGCTACGCCCCGACCGTATTTGACACCACAACTCCGGAAGCAAGCCTTTGAATCGTTGCACAATTTGCATCACCCTGGATGTTCAGCTACAGTGCGACTGGTGACGCAAAGCTATGTGTGGCCAGGGATCCGCAAAGACTGTAGAGAGTGGGCGAGGCAGTGTTTGCCATGTCAGACTTCTAAAGTCACTCGCCATACCAAATCCCCACCTTCCTCTTACCTAACCCCATCCTCTCGCTTCGCTCACATCCACCTCGACATCGTAGGACCGTTAACCCCTTCGTCTGATTACAGGTATTGTCTTACCGTCATCGATAGATTCACTCGATGGCCCGAGGCTTACCCCTTGAAGGACATCACGGCGGAGGCCTGCGCAGCAGCGCTGGTGGCCAATTGGGTGGCCCGCTTCGGCTGTCCGGCACGGGTGACCACTGACCGTGGCCGCCAATTCGAGAGTCACCTGTTCAAAGCTCTCTCTGCCTTGCTGGGGGCAGAGCACCTTCGCACCACTGCCTACCATCCAGCAGCGAATGGCATGGTGGAACGGCTGCATCGGCAGCTGAAAGCCGCCATCATGTGCCACACCTCTTCGCAGTGGACGGAAGCTCTTCCACTGGTACTACTCGGCATGCGTAACTCGTGGAAAGAAGACATCCAAGCTACGCCAGCCGAGCTCGTCTACGGGGAAGCACTACAGCTTCCCGGTCAGTTCATATCTATGCAAGCAGACTTCACCACAGCTGACGTCACCGAGTACGCAAATCGTTTACGACGTCACATGGCCAGCCTCACTCCGAAACCTGCAGCATGGCATAGCACGTCGCCCTTCTACGTGCCGCGAGATCTTCATTCCTGCTCCCACGTCTTCCTCCGTCGAGATCATGTACGACGTTCACTGGAACCACCGTACGCGGGGCCCTACAAGGTTCTACAGAGGCATGAAAAATATTTCACGATCGAGATACGGGGAAAGCCAAGCAACGTGTCAGTCGACCGCCTCAAACCAGCTTTCATAGCACGTGATGAGGCGCAGCATGAAATCACAAGAGCTGACACTACTAACACCAATACGACATCTGGGGCGAAAATAACGAGAAGCGGGCGTCGTGTAAAGTTCCCCGATTTTTATCGACCGTAGTCACGGTCTGGCCGGGGGGAACATGTGGCGGACTAAAACCTTTATACCTTCCTACCTTTTTGTGTGCGTGTTTTATTTTATATTTTATTAATTTTTCTCCGTCAAAAATGTTCTGACGGATTACAAATACCTTTACAATCTTGCTGAAGCGTTTTTATTAAATACAGTCCTATTCAGGCCTGCGTAGTACGCTTAGATGCTACACACCATAAATCATTTCCTGACTGCTGTTGCAATCTCTGTTGTGACAAGTAGCGCCATCTATCTTGCGGAACCAGAACTAACGTAGCAAGTATCATAAGAGTACTTTTGGTTAAAAATGAACTTCATATCTTAAAAATATACATACGTACATCAAACACAATTGTTTACAATCCCAAAAACATGTAATCTTTGAAACTTTGTGACTGGTTTGCAAAGCTGTCATTAGGGGGCGCTGTTAGACGTTGAGCAATTACCGATGTACTGAAATATTTATTTTAACATAATAAGAAATTGCTGAAATTGATGTTTAAGTTATTTATAACTTCTAATTGATCCAATAATCAAAATAGGCAGGTGTTCATTGCAAAACTAAATGTGGTGGTGATGCTTTTGAAGCTATAGGTAGCATCTGCACTCAGAAACCTTTTCGAGTAATTCGTTGATTAATTTTTCAAAATCGTTGAGAGGCATAAAATAGGTTTACCACCTCCAAAACACCTGAACACTCAAATTATACTTAGTTTATTTTTTACCTAAGTAGCATGTAGTACCTAAGTACTTATAGACGTCATACTAATGGCGTCTTTGATAGGGAAATATGGCATAGAAGCATAAACAGGAAAACTATAAATATGTTTTATAGGTTACAATTAATATGCAAATAGGTAAGACTGAAGGCGATTTCTGAAAGGACAATATTGTTGACTGAGGTTGTGGTAGAAAGGATACATTTGTACAATCATACATTGTTTTGTATTTTCTCTCTGTGTGTATAATTAAGTAGGTACTTAGTAACTTTTATTGATTTATTTTCTCTTGAATGAAGTGGTGAATAACACGCCTTTTAAGTCTATTTATTTAGTGCTCAAGTTAAGTGAAACAGCAAAAAGGCAACTTTGTTAAGATTTAATGATGTTCATAAAATACGGAATATTTTTTTGAAAACAATCTTTTTTCATTATTTTGAACCATATTTGATGAATTTACTAAATCAATAGGTTATATTTTAAATAAACTTTAATATAAATAAAGTATAAGTAAGTGGTTTTAATATAAATAAAGTTAGTAAACATGGTAGATGTTTACTCTTTCAAGCAATCTAACACACCAGTAGCGCCATCTATCGATAAAATCGGACAATGAATGTCTGCCTTATATTTTTGTGAGAAAATCATATATTTTCCATATTCACAAAAATAAAAGAATGCTCTATTACAGATTTCTTTAGAAGATTCTCTGTTCAATCGCGTTTGAAGTTATGTTTGAACCCGGAGTTATGATTTTCTCATGTCTTTGTAGATTATTGATGTTTTTATTTTGCAAAAGAGACTAGGTACCTATATTATCAGTTTTTTTTAAACAAACCTAAAAACTAAACTCCAATTCATAAACGACACCTTGTAAAAACGCTATTATTTACGAACACCATCAGATGTATCCTAATTACTAGGTATGCTATGTAGGTTACACTTACAAATTATAAGTAACACAATAATAGCAGTATAAAATGCGTATATTTTGTATTACAATCGTCGATGAGTTCATCATCTGGCGACCTTCCAGGTGTTACTCAGGCGTGATGTTTATAACGAGATGCGCTTGATAGCCGACAGATGGCGCGCAAGCTCGTAAATAAAAAAAATTGAGAGAAAGTGTGTGGAGTTAATTTGTTATGAGAAATTTTGGCTCCAAAAGGACACAGAATTGAGTGAAAAAGTCTAGATTAATATTATCAAGCTGAAGAATTTATTTAGTCCAATTTGAACACTTCTTCCAGTGTAAGCCTATTTATCAAGGCTCTCTATATTTATTATGGTTATGGTTTTTATCCCGGTGCGAAAAGAAGTACCTAGTAAAATGAAAGATAGTAAAATATTTATCATCATCATAAAAGTTTGATCATCAAAGCATAGAAATGAGGTTTTAAAGATCCTATTTTCTGGAGCTGGATATTATAATATTTTTCTAGGCAACTTAGTACTGTCCGTGGGCAGATACTAAATAGATCGGTAGGTATGTATTCGCTTATTATACTTATCATAGTTTATGCGAATTTGGTAAACGATAGGTCAACGCCCAACTTAATCTAAATTGTGGGTGTACACAGGTACTCCTTCTACACTTTATTTATTTATTCATTAAGTTGCTCTGGTAGCTTAATACACCTTCTAATCACCAAAATCTAAATTTAAACGTCGCTTAACAAGACTGACACATCAAACTATCTCTATTTTGCAATTTTCACATGTATGGTTTACTTAGATAAATAAAGCAAAATTAAAAATATATGTCGGAGACGGTCAATAGTACGGACACTAAACGAGACGCAAGCGCGCCATCTGGTGGCGCTTTTAGTGAAACAACATTTTGGCGCGTTTGGCAGAGTCGTGGTGGTCAGCATGGCGTCGACGGAGCTCAGTGTTCGTTGAGTCGTCGTGTTGCACACATCTCGAAACTGCCCTACGTCACGTCTAGTGTACCTAGTGTTATTGCCTAGTGTTGTAGTACCGTTGTAGATCCATATTGTAAAGTGTGTATGTGTAAAGTGTCTTTTGAAATTAAAGTGTAAAGGTTCTTCTAACCTAACAGACAGACATGTGTTGCTGGGGAGTTTGTTCCGCCACTTCTTCTCCCCAGCCAAAACACATAGGAAGTGGCGAAGGGCGGGCGTTTTGGGGGCTGTCTTTTGTTCTGACTAATTTGAATAAACGTTTTTGAGTTCTTTTGAGTTATTTCTTTGTGCGATTACCCTAGCTGATGTCGGGCAATAGTGCCATCCGGATGTTTCGCCTATCCGACATATATATAAATAAGAAGACACCCTTTTGACATCAGGTTTTCCGCTCTTTGTCACACTTTCCAAAGGGTGAGTTGAGCCCTCTAAACACCAGCCGCGTATTTTTATTTACCACCTATTTTAGCCGAATCAACGATTTGACAACTGAAATCGGTTCAGTTATCGTTAAGTATAGGTAACTCATCCTTAGGAAACTTGGCTATACCTATATAAAAGAGCGGGAGACCCAATATCAAAGAGTGTCTTTGCAACCCACCAAGTATTTTCCATACGTTATATACCTATGTCATCATCCTCCGAGCCTTTTTCCCAATCATGTTGGGGTCGGCTTCCAGTCTAACCGGATTCAGCTGAGTACCAGTGCTTTACAAGAAGCGACTGCCTATCTGACCTCCTCAACCCAGTTACCCGGGCAACCCGATACCCCTTGGTTAGACTGGTGTCAGACTTACTGGCTTCTGACTACCCGTAACAACTGCCAAGGATGTTCAATGACAGCCGGGACCTACAGTTTAACGTGCCATCCGAAACACAGCCAATGGTGTCTAAGATATACTTAGAAAGTTACGTTATATACCTATGTAATTTTATGTATTCCACATAAGGCTGTATATCACAAATTTATCAATCCCCGCTCTAATTGGAAAGCCACCCAGTGGGGACATAGCACACAGGTGTTTGCCCAAGATAAGCCGTCGCGTGCTTTTTGGAGTATTTTATTAAAAATGCATCTAGATATAGGTGCGATAGTGCGGATCGCCTGATTGACAATACCTACGTCATTTAGTAACCTGATTATCAGACATACATAAACCTTACTCATCGTTCTACATTTCGATGAAGACCGGTATGAAAATTCGTTCAGTAGTTTTTGAGTTAGTCACGCAAATAGACACAGGCACTTCGTTTTATATGACAATGAAAATCCGTTGAGTATTTTTCGAGTTTATCGTGGACAGCCGTGGTAGCACTTCGTTTTAAAAAAAATACATTTCAAGGAGCTTTTATAAATCATTGTAAACTTTAAGAGACTACTTGGTTGGGATTAGAATACATGCTTCTTATGACCGTCAAAACCTATCATATAAAACAACATTAAATAAAACTATTACAAAATACAGCTCACAGCTAACAAACATTACAGATTTTTTGTTGACAGCAATTCAGACAGTTTTTACAAAGCTTTGCCTAGCTATGATTCATACAGAAAAAAATGTACCACAGCCGCCATTATGACCAAACAGATGATTAACTATTGAGAGGAAAAAATGTTCTCTATTACGATAATTACGTGAGCAATTTTGTTAGCTTCACACCGAAACGACTCAACAGAGCATAGGATTCGATGAAAACGTATATGAAATTTAAATAAGGTAATTAAGAGTGCCACACTGCAAACTTTTAGTCGGCCGATGGTTTGTTTGGGCTCATAAATCAGTATGAAGATGAATGGTAGTACGCACATTACGAAGATCAGTATTTAATCGGTATCAGACCGACCAAACACTATGATTGAATTCACGATTTTCTTTTTTTTTTGCAATCATCGGGCAACTGTCGGCCGACTGTTTAGTCGGCAGTGTGTGGATACTCTTAACCGTATTTAAGACGAGCTTTCAGTTAAGAACATGTTGTTAAGAGGTACAAGGAATATATTATTAGTTGAATATTTAATGGTAACTGAAATAGATTGAAAGGAGGCTTAAATTACTAAGGGGCAAAGTAGAGTCGTCAATATTCACGTGTAAATCATGTTTTAAATATAATCAATTAATACAGTTTTTAAGATAACAACATCATCATCATCATCATCATCCTTCTAATTTTATCCCAATTCTATTTAGGGTCGGCGCAGCATGTTTTCTCCTTCCATACTCTTCTATCTGCCGTCATCACAAGTAACATTCTTTCTTCCCATATAGAATATCACACAATCCATCCATCGTTTCTTTGGTCGACCTCTACCACTATACATTCATATTCATGACCTTCCTTACAACATGATTTTTATTCCTCCACATCACATGCTCATACCATGACAGGATAACGAAAACCTTAAAATGTAACTAGCAAGTGTGAACAAAAAACCAGTATTCTTTAATCAGTGGTGTTCAAATGGCGATCGCGTCATGTATATTGTCACTCAACCGCATCAAACTAGCTTAGAAGCCGACCCCGACCCACATAGGAAAAGGCTAGCCTGATGTTTAATTCAAAGCTTGAATCGCGGCAACCTATTGATAAAATTGGCAACAAGAATACAGTCATTGAACACAGAGAACAAAACGATACTAATTACGCAGAAACTGAAAACTATGATAATAATGGAGTGAACACACAAGTATAACATTATTAATAACATTATTGATGGAAAAACGCAGATGATTCAATTGTAACAATGACCTAGAAAACTGCAGAACTCGTATAGCAACCATATGAGAGTAATAATGAGTGCAATTTTCTAGCGCAGTCTGCGCCGATAGAATGCTGTCGCCTGCACAGATTAAAGGAATACCGATAAGGTTTCCTTGTCCAACTACATATGTACAGAAACAAAGGAGTATGTCTGTTTGTACGTTTCGAATTTTCTACGCTTAATATTCATGATGCACTCGACCAACTGTTCGGTTGAGTCATCAATGCCAAGCCTAGTATTGTGGTTATTTGTTAACCGTTTGTAAATGATCTTCCTATGTTATTCCTATTGTACCTTCCGTATTTATATTTACAAATATCAGTTTATTCACGATTCTAGTTATTTTAATAACTAGCGGAAATGAAAGAACATCATCATGATTCGCAATCAAATGGCGAGGTCGGATTCATTAGCAGTAGATTTTACACATAGTAAAGAAAATAATTGCCACAGTAGGGTATTGTAGGATCTTGTTAAAATGGGATCCTCATATAGATTTTAGGCCACACGAATGAAATCTAGGTCACATTCAAAATCAACTTTCTCATAAGCAATACTTTTAAGAATAATAAAGTTATTAGAGCCTAAACAGAGGATTAAATCGGGCAGAAAACCCCGATAACAGTAAACTAAAAATAACTTAAAACGATATTTATACTTGAGCGGGCAACGGGTATGGTAATTTCAAAGCCGCACTGGATACTGCCAGATATGATATTCATTTTATAAAGGTACACTTGACTATGATGTTAGAAAAGAGAAATTTAGAAAATGGGTTTTCATTGACAGCTTGTGGCAAGTTTGACTGATGATCGCTGTTGGCAGTGGATTAGTTAATGTCATCAGAAATTCCTTTCTCAGTAGCAGACTGGTTTGAGCAACCTTTAACTCAGTCGTCAATCATAATTGCAGTAATCTGGTGATGCCTAATTAGAAAAAAGAACCGGTCAAGTTCTAGTAAGACTCACATATGCGTACTAAATATTCATCTAACGAAAAGATGGACGGACAAAAATGTGATATTTTAAGGGTTCCGCTTAGAGGTCTGGAACCTCAAAAAAACTGTCGAGTTCAAAAATAAACTCTCAACAGGCTTGTCACAGATATTTTTGTCTAACTGAATCGATTATTTAAAATGCCATTAGGTTATCGATACCCTAAAAATATGTAGGTGTTGCAAATTTAACTATGTGGGTTAGAATGGTATTTCTAATTTGCATTGCCAAAAGACCAGTTTTTGGGAATTTGCACCAGATATTGCGGGCACATTTCTAACATTAAGTATATATCAATGGGAATATCTCTATAGAACAATGGTTCTACCTATGGTACCTATGGTAAAACCTAATGAGGTTTTTCAAAGTCTTCATAGGAATCTACGCTTCTAATGTTTTGAATTTCTACCCGATTTTTGTTGGCAGTTCGAAAGCATATTTGACCTCTGTTAAAGACGACCAATTTTTAGCTGTATGTGAACCCTTAAAAGACTTCGTAATTTTGTGACCCTTAAAAGAAAGCTTGAGAAGACATGATTTTGGAAGAATCATGGGAAATGTAGATCTAACCTAACACACCTTTAAGCGATTTCTCTACAAACTATGGCCAGAAGCTTAATGTATTTTTGCCAGCATATCACATCCACTCTTATTCTATGTTCCAAGTACAACCTACATAGGAAACTGGTTCCTATACGCGAGATAACTCATACACACGGACGGAGGTCAATTTAGACGTATTACATCATTCCATAGCTATGATAACCATAGCAGTTAAGTGAAGGCCGATATTTTTACCAAGCCATAACTCTAATGTTACCTTTTCTTACGAACTTGATTCACTTATAAGAACGTATTTGACACCATCATTGTTTGGTATGGAGTATGGAGCAAGCAAATTTTATGAAAGAGGAAACAGAAATGGTGGATTTATTTTTAAATGTTATGATGTATTAGGAAATCCATAGAATTGATTTTATGAGGAAAATAAAATTGGCCATAACCACATTTTGTGCAATTAAATCTCATACGGTAACAAATCAAATCATTGTTGGTATTGTTAATTTGAAATAATATCGAATTACTTATTTAATTGGTATTATTTATACCAAGATTTAGTAATGTTACAATAGTACAATTATATCTGTATTATAGCGTTCTATACTTTCTGATAATACAACCTGCTTTCGCACAAAAATAAATACTATTTTCTAGATTCCGTTTGTTCAAGGTCGATCTCGACTCTCGCAAAGTTTTTAGGTAAACACTTTTCTTGTTAGATCTAGACTAGAATTTGTTTACTTTAAATAATCTTATACCTATGTGTGAACACAAATATACTTAGCTTTGCACAGCTAATTTAATATTAGTAGGTAAAGGAAAACACGTTAATAACAGCGTTATAAGCATAACTGTTGACATGGGGCGTAACAAATGCTTAGGCGTAAGATTTTTATGTTCAATAAATATACTTATGATAACTTTTATATTATTTATGACTAGTTCTGAATTCGTTCTTGTTTCCATTTATATGTTTTACTTAAATAAATATGCTAAACAAAAGCTGGACATAGTTTATCTGTGCAAACAAACGACGCGTGTTATCGCTAAGCGTAGCTAACAGATTAATTAAACAAAAAAAGTACGCATCTGTCGCTAAAATAACCTTCGTGTCGAGTAAAACTGTAGTTTCAGCAACAAGTTTAATAATAGTAAAATGTTGGCTTTCCGCCACAAAGGTTGCAACAGTGAAAATTCAACTATCAAAAGGATCATGATGTTCAAGTATACATATGTAATTTGACGTACCTGTAATTGGCTAATTACCGTATCACTAACACTTTCTTCACAGAACTCACTGTTTGCTTAGAACACGAAACAAAGGAAGCATACAGTTCAGTTACATCATCGAATATTCGCGGAAATTATTAACTGTTTGGTACACTGACACTTTGAACACTTCAATTAGCATAAACACTCGAAATTTGGCGAAAAACTTTTTGTCGGCGAAGTTCGTGTGCGGGAGTAGTGATGTCCTCGATATGAATGGATTAAGTTGATTCGTTAATTGAATGTTGTAGTGTTGTGCCGTGATAAGCGTTGGGAGGTCGCGCCGAGACTGCCCGCTCGCTGTATCATTCAGGCCGGCTCACGTGCGTTTGCATGCAAAAAACAGACAGCCGGCAACTCTCACAAACTACACTATTCCTACGTAAATTTCTCGATCATGACTGGGTATAAGGGTATTTTGGGATGAATCTAATTCTGGGTGCAACGCATTAATAATTTCTTAGTTGGAACTCCTACGGATTAGGGTAACAACACGTTTGGACTTAGTGATAGAGCGAACAAGTGTGGAGGCAGGAAAATAATAAAAAATACAAGTTTATTAGATAAGTCACGTACGAAACCAGTCATATCTTCAAGTTTATGAAGAATACTAGGTAACCTTGAAATTAACGAGCCAAACCATAATGATGTTGAAATGAGTACTATTAGACCAAGAAATCCATAATCCGATGGTATTCTATTTCTAAGAGACAATGATGGGAAAGTTTTCGATTCGCACGGGAAAGGGGAATGGAACATCAGGTATGTCTATGGTGTAAAAAAACATCGAAAATTATAAGTTTCAATGTATTGGCTGATGTAGTATGATGTGATGACGTCATACCGCGATATTTAGCGAGAAGTTATTCATTGATACACGTGTTGTAGTATTTCCGTAGAATGATCTAACAGCACCTTTAATTCATGGAAACTTAAATAACAACTGAAGTGATGTCGTAAATATGTTGTTTATAGATCGTGTCAATTAATGAGCTGTTGCTAAATCATAGAGAGATTAATACCTTTGGTAACTTATGGTGATGCTAAATTACCAAATTCTCGTATAATTGCTAAACAAATAAATACACTGAAAACTTGAAATAATAATAAACAGAAAAGTACATTTGTTGAACAAATGAACACAAAGAAATGAAAAAAAAATACACAACAATAACACAGACTCTACCAAAAACAAAAACATTACAGTTTTCAAAAAAAAAGTCCTTCACCCTGTAATAGGACATTCCCAAAATAACCCATAGGAGAGTAATTTTCATAAATAATCCGGAGATGCCGTTTCCACGGGCGTTAGAATGTGAAAACAATGGCATATCGCCAAGTTAGCCATGACGTGAAACGAACCACCATATACTTCGATAGCCGCAGCTATTCGGGTATTCTTAAAACGCCGGATATTTCTTCTTCAGACTTAGATTTATGATCTGGTATTTGAACAACAGAACAACAATTTTATTTTTGGAGATTAAAACATGTCATCGAGGTAAAACCAACATCTTAGAAATATCAAAATCAAAAAATCATTTATTCAAACTTGGCTGCAAGACAGCACTTTTTGAACTTCAGGAATTTACATAAGACAGCCCCCAAAACGCCCACCTTTCACCACTTCCTATCTGTTATTGCTGGGAAGAAGAAGTGGCGCAACAAACTCCCCAGCAACACATGTCTGTCTGTAGGTTAAAAGAACAAAAGTAGTTTATAGCCTTGATGGGTTAACACTGAAAACAATTTTCTAATCGGACAAGTGGATGATATTAACGAGTTAAAAGCGAACAAACAAACACTTCAGCTTCATAATATTGACTTTACCTAAGTGATTAAGACTTAAGATGCATGAATGACAAATAACAATCTTAAGGTTCGTCAAGTACTAAAGGGTTAGTAAATATTTATGTTTGGGTGTGTTAATCACCGTGTACATCAGTGTTAGACATAAAGTTTATTTTAGATGATGAGATTAATATATATTTGTCATCATCATCATAAGGAGTAAATCTCTCACCATAAGCTTACAGATTTTTTAAACCGATAATTCTATGATTTTACATTAAAGCCAGAAAAAATATAAGAAACCTGAATACACGAAGACCTGTGTTTACCAGTAGGTACCAGTATTTTTTTAATGCTTTCATTTCATTGACAAATGACACAATTAGTTTGAGAAAGAAAGCATCACTAGTACAAGTAAAGACGTAATTTTAGCGAAGTCAAGAGTCAAGGTTAACAAAACACACACAGTGTAATTCATGGTCCAAGAATTGACCGGCATAGCTGAAATCGTTTTGAAAACACACCGAAATAAATGAATGAGTCATTCATACATTCCTGATTCGCTGTAATTATCCAATTGAACTATTGTTTCAAGGAATTTAATACGGAAGTAATAGATCTACATCCTGCTAATATAATATTATAAAGAGGAAAAAAAATATTCTTAGAGGAATAAAAACTACAATTTTAAAATTCTTTCACTGTCAGAAAGCCACACTCTTTCCGAGTAGCATAAATGCACTATTTTATCCCGGTACGGGCAGTAGTTTCCACGGGCCTCGGCTACTTTTAAATAAGAGATAATAAAAGATAAAATTATATATATAAGATAATAAGAGATAAAATTATGACCAATGTCATAATAGTTATTTGCAGGCAAATTGACGACACTTGTTTTGGGCTTCCTCGAATCCTAATGCAGACAACCCAAACATATTCAATGGGTTTCAGGCTGTCAATATTGATTATATTAAAACAAAGGTAATTTGTGAGATTGCCCCAGGCAGAAGTTTGGAAAAAGAAGACAAACCGACCCCGAGAAAGATGACGTTGAACCAATACTGTGAAATGACATGCAGTGCTAACAAGACTATAATACCATGCCTATTTAGCATTCACATTTATATAATACTAGAGTAAAATTAGACTCAGTTATCAGTCCAAAAAGCAATCGTGTCCCAACCTTTATTGGGTCGTGTGTCAAGGCGTCAAACGAACGATGTTGTCCAATCAGAATACTAGATCAACAAAGCATATTAAAATTGGACCAGTATAATTAGGTTATTTTTGTTTATGTCAGTGTACGGAGTTGAAATAGATTATTGGAATTTGGAAGAAGAATTCAATAGTCTAATAGAAATTGTGTTCTTATTGAATCCGCCCATTTAAGTATTATTATGGAAAACGTAGGATCAAGTATACAATTAGCGAAAAAAATCATAAGATGGAGTTTCTGTCTTGAACATTGAATCGAATCTGAATGACATAAAGTAAAATATTAAAAATAGGGAAGAACAGCATGTCGATTCTATAAAATATCACAACTCACTTCGACATCACTCTCACTTCGACTTCGATCTAAAGGTAGAATTCCGTGGACGCGACAATAGTCAACCTTTGAAAATGTATGGCACCGTTGTCGAGGCCCGTGACAGTCGCGCGCGGCCGACGAATTTCGTAAGCTGCTCGCGGCATTGTCAAAAATTTAATTCTGGTTTTACTAAAATTCTATAGATGTTATTAAGCGCTAGACCATGTTGAGAAGCGTACGGCCGCGAGCGGCTCACGAAATTCGTCGTCCGCGCGCGACTGTCGCAGCCCTCGGCAGCGGTGCCATACATTTTCATAGGTTGACTTTTGTCGCGCGCGGCTGCGACAATCGCGACCCACGGAATTCTACCTTAAAGTTTCGTGATTGACATTGTCAAACTACACTAGCGCTTCACTATCGAGCGTGTTGACAAGTTGAACTAAATCAAAGTCGAGATTTTGACAGATTTGTCAAAATCTGTCTATCTATAGGGGAGGTAGGGGAGAGATGGGCAGTTGGGAGACATGATCAAATCAGAATAAAAGGGGGGTCCTTTTATTCTGATTTCTGATCATAGTTTTGTTTTTTTTTAATTGGGTAGTTTACGTTACCGAATGGTAACGGTGTTCATCCATAGACTATCTGTCATTTCTGTGAGTTGTCAAGAACAAACACTCGTAAAAGTACTTAAATATTTTGTTGCGGTTTCGGATCGTTTCTGTTTATTTTATACTTAAAAGCTGCCTCAAATTCCTTACAATAACAAATTATAACTAAAACATCATATTTAGCTAAAATTCTGTGTCAAAACTGATAAAATTAAAAACTGATTAATCTCGGTTGACATTTTGTCGAGTGGGGAAGTCACTAGCACAGCATTGGTCGATGTCGAGCTCACTTCACTTCGCAAGTGATTAGGTGATGTTTACAGAATGCAAAATCAAGGTCGTTCTGAATCGAATGCGAAGTGAGAGTGAATAGCGAAGTGAAATGCGAGTTGTTGTTCGAATTTTATAGAATCGACGTGCAGGCAGGCCTTGGCCCTGTTGCGCCCCGCTGGGGTTGCTGACAGTATTCTACTTGTGTAGCCCTTTCATTTGATACCCATATTGAGGGGGCTGTGCCATTTTGTGCCGGCGGCCATATTGGATTTAATTAAAGGTGTATACAAAATTTCAGACCAATCGGTTGACAGGAAGAGGGTGAAATTTGAATTACTAAATTTGATCCAAGAATAAATAATAAAACAAACGGGGTGAGCTAAATAAAACCGTTTAAATATCTCGTAATGTTGAAACTGATTGTAATTTTTAGGAAAGCTCTTTCATTATATCTAGCCGAATATAAGAAATGGCAATAAAAGTTGATAATGATCTGTAAAATCTGATTTTTTATGCAATAAATTGTGAAAAAGTGCCCATCCCTCCCCTACCTCCCCTAAAGTATGAAATGACTACGAATCGAAGTGAAATGCGAGTTGTTGATCGAGTTTTATAGAATCCCAGTACAGAATTCAATTAACTTGAACATCTTAAAAATCAGGGAAGAACCAAAACATCATATCCTCGTAAATTCATGCAGTGCTATGTGCAATGGTGAACACAAAAATTCTTCCGAACTCCCAACGTGGAATGACAAGACCCCTAAAAAGCCTATGCAAACAATACAAGTTTGTTGTTTATATTTATTACGACGTCTGCAAAATCAACAACAATCTGATGAACAAACTTATCTCATATTAACCAACAGCAAGCAACAAGTGAGTGCTAACTTCGAAGAAAGTCAGAACTTGGCACGTGTTTCAGTCATAAAGTCTGACACGTCTGCCGACTGCAGTAAAGCTAGAAGGAAGTGGATGTGCTATGTAGGCGGGACCCGGGTTTAGTTCGTATGTACTGAATTGTTATTGTACGGTAAGATACTTATTGAGAGTTGTATGTTACCGTCCGTTTGGTAGGCTAGGTGTAAATAAGACACTTGATATATGATGATGCGTGATTTTTCAAAATTTGAGTTCTAATCGCTAAAGGAAAACTTTCTAATATGTTTTGTCTAAGACAACAGGTTATGTATAAGACAAACGTCAATTTTTCTTAAAAGTGCTCTTTCCTTTGAAAATCGGGTATTTTAATAAAACTGACGTTAATATTGTCAGTAAGGTTAGGTCTCAGAAGCTTGATATATGAAGCTGCAAGAATCAAATATGGTGGCCTAACTGGATGCCTCGATAAGTCAACCTTCAGAGGGCGTACCAATCACACAAATCATCATTCAAATAAAAATCAACGACAATATGCACTTGCATACAAACGAAGTACATATAAGCAGAGAAGTTATAAATGGATGGAACTGGTTCCCAGAGCCTGGCACACTGACTTGTGTCAGCCATTGTACATTGATTAGATAACGATTGTGCCCAGATGCGCACGGGCATACACGAGAGCTAAATTGATTGGTTGTGACCATGTTTTTGGAGTTTTTGGGGACTGTGGAAAATTTTCAAGGTTAAGGTGTTTTAAAAATTAAGTTCAATATACAGTTGTGTTTCCAAAGGAGACTTTGATAAAGCCTAGGTTTAGTTTCTTATAGTACAAGAAAAAACATTTACTGAATTTATTCAAGTAGTGTTAAGTAGCCGTGCAGTACTAGTCTAGTCTATCACATTTGGCATTGGGGGAAGCATCCACTTATGAAACGAGATAGTGACAATAAGTGGCATGAATAATTGCAATTGCATAAATTTCTACAATGCTTCAGCTACCTAATCGTAGGTACGTACATGATTTATCAGATGTCTTAGATATTGGGCACTCACCCAGGTTGCCTATACTTACTAAACTAGTGTTTCTTTGCAAATTAAAACTATTATATCTTTACTTGTTGTATTCTAGGTATGCAAAAACCTAAACGCTATTGACAGATAGATGTCTACAGACATGATATATCATTTTGTGGATTCCTGACTCGAGCGAAGGAAGGAGTACTGGGGTTCCTGTGTGGATTTACACTTCATTACTGGCTTGGCTTTTGAAGTGTCTAATCGCGGACAATAAGCTTGTCCTCATAGCACTTACTGAAATACGCGTGTAACAAGTAATTTTTCCTTAGTTTTGAAGCCGAAATATGTATGTAGTTCATCTGTTCCAGAAACCAGGTGTTTTATTCGCCAGTACTTTAAAGTTTACGCTCCAAATACCACAAAATATTCTCCATTACAAATCATTACTACTAAACCGACATTTAGAACGCTCATATAATGCTAAAACGTTTATATGACAATACGACACAGGTTCTAAAACTGTAGTATAATTTTATGTGTCTGGCGCAATGAGCTTTATTTTCAATTTAGCTAAAATACTAGGTGTTTACCACGGCTCCGTCCGGGTCCCCTGAGAATTAATTCCCGCATCCAGTTAAATAGCAGCCCGTGTTATTTTTGCGACTCTAGCTTGATAATGCGTGTATACTAGATTGATTTGAATTGGTTCAGCAGTTTTAACTTGACAACATACAGACAGAGTTACTTTCGCATTTAGGATTCCACTTCTTTATGGGTGTCTAACATTTACCAGATTGATGTCAGGGGTCTAAAATAAAATTATAGCTATTGACAAACTTTAAAAATCTGAGATTTTAATCGCTATGATTTTTTAATTTGGGTAGTTAAATTGATTCGTATTAGGGTTTCCACGTTGATATAAGTTAAAGACTACGACTTAAATGATGCATAAGCAAGAGGAGGTTCTGATTTGACGTCTCAAAAACACAAAGATATTGCGTCGAAATATATATCCGAATATAAGTACCTCTTTTGACAAGGTCCGTAAAGATACACATGCGCCACATAATAAAATATTAAGAACACTTTAAAACGAAACATAATCATATAATAAACATAGTACTAAAATTGGGTGTTTAGGGGTCGTGAACATCAATTTTAGATAACATTAGTAACATTATTGGCCTTACTACAAAAACTTAAACACCTGATTTACAGTTGTCTAAAAAAATTGTGGCTGCAAAATGAACCATATGTCAACGTCATAATTTGTTATTTTTTTAGACAAGGCTTAAACAAGGCTTAATAGACGGTATGTGTTATTTGTAAATCTTACCTAAAAAGGACATTACGTAACGTGATAAAATAAGACTTAATTATGATAATGGCTTAAGTGTGAACCTTGATACAGGTGACATTTGAAAATATATTTTTAGATTAAATCAGCTAATAATACTGGTATTATAATCGGTGTCTTACAGACACTAGATTTTATTCTAAGTCATGATGTAGGCGGAACAAAACAAAATTGACCTTGACTTTTGAGGCTTGAGTTAAAGTCGTAAATCACTAAGCACTTAAACAAAGGTGTACGCAATAGATATAGAAACAGAAAAAAAATGTAGTTGCTTTAAACTATATATGTATGTTGTCATATGATTTTACTTCGTAAATAATTACTAAAGGGTTATACGGTTTTTTTGGCAATAGTTCGAAAATACCTAACGAGAAAGAAAGTACCAATAGGTATTGGGTTGCCCGGGTGACGGGGTTGAGGTCAGATAGGCAGTCGCTCCTTATAGGTAAAACACTGGTACTCAGTTGTATCAGGTTTCACTGGAAGCCGACTTCAACATAGTTGCGAAAAGGCTAAGCAGATGATGAGCACGAAAAGACCCGATACTCCCCATTTTATAACCCAAACGATAAATGCGGTCACAAATTATGTCGTAATATGTTATTCACACCGAAAATATGATAACATTATGACAAAAATAAAACAGTATAATACTTATTTAATAATTCGCCACAACGCTTGAACGAGTTCCGAGTTACTGGTGATAACCTAACTTAACAGTACGATAAGCCGGAATACGTGGTACTGCTAGTTACATAGCCTTGACATCTACTTAACTAACTTCCACTGCAACAAGTATAATTAAATGCAGGCTATTTAAAAGCTTCAAACACTTTTCCAGTTCTTGAAAATCATGAAAAGCATATACATTTAAGGAGCCTACCAGGATCACGAAAGCACGATATAGCAACGCAGACGTACCATAATTTAAAATCAACAGGCTTTAGACTGCTTCACAATCCCGTAGTGACCTGAATATGATATCATAGAGCCTTCTCACTCAAGGTCAGAAAAGTATTATAGCTATAAATAAATAGGTACCGATATGGACAAGGTTTTAATAAATAGTTTATGATATAAAAAGGCGAATTCCAAGTGTAATGTAAAGTTCACAAGTGTAATGTAAAGTTCACTTTTGGATTGAGTCACAATTTTAGCATTGGGTACATGATGGTCCAATAAGTAAAAACCTAATATATTGAAAATATATGTGTAAATTACGCTGCAAAAGTTATACAAATAACTCAACATAGTCTAACCAACAAAATGAACAGACCATCCCAATAGGATTGATCCTATTGAAAAGTATCCATTTGGGAGCTAATTCATGGTCGCCGCACAATGACAAATAAAGTCCGCTAGTGCATCATTCAACTGCAATAGAAGATTGAACACGTATGAATTATTTATCGAGTAGTAGGCATATTGTGGGCAAATATTGAGTGATTTGCTTACAATAGAATCTATGGTAAATATGTACGAAATGTATTTGATACTAGTATTGTTGTCTGTTTATATGGTAAGAGGTTAGATGATGTGATGCAACTAAACTATAGATTCAATATGTTTGATGACACAAATACATATTTTGGTCCATCAGTTGGATTCACTACGAGATTCATTTTCGTGATCGTAATTGGCAATTTTACTAAACTTTCAACCACCTAAAAGAAAAATACGACAGTAAAAAAGAATTTTACTCATCATCCTCATCCTTCGAGCCCTTTTGCCAACTATGTTGGGGCCGGCTTCCAGTCTTACCGGCTGTAGCTGAATACCAGTGTTTTACAAGGAGCCCTATCTGACCCCCTCAACCCAGTTACCCGGGCCACCCAATACCCCTTAGTTAGACTGGTGTCAGACTTGCTGGCTTCTGACTACCCGTAAAGACTGCCAGCTTATGCATAATGACTGTCTTCATATTTTACTAAGTAAACAAAATATTTAGTAATGTAAAATGTGGACCAACATCAGTTTTTTTTATTCCTTATATCATATCTTCTATCCCACCTTATTATGAATTTTAAAAGGAAACATAGTTAATTATGACTCCAACCACATCATTATGGTTTACGGATATGCCAAAAAAAAACATTTTAGGATCATATTTTTAATCGTGTTTGTTGGTTGAGGTAATCATAAAAAATCATGAGCAACAAAATAATGATTCTAAGATATTTTTGTAAAAATACAGATTACGTTATGCACCTGTTGCAGTTCAATCATTTTGAAAACAGTGATTTCTGTAGTCATTTATATTTATGGAATAAAAAAATCAATGATGGCTTTGAAATGTCCTTTCTAAGTGTTTGGCAATGAATATCGTCGAATTTAATTTTAGTTAAAAGGTCAATTCTTTGAAAGGTCAAATAAGTTTTATGCGATATGGTTACCCTATTCTTTTTCGAAAGGTTTTAAATTTTAGCTCAGATTTCAAGTTCTATTTGAAATCCTTTTCGAAAATTGAAGGTTACGCACAAAAATCCTTTTGTAAATAAGGAAATACGTAATAGCAATATCAAAATATCTGAGGACCTCATTTTTGAAATTGGTTAACAAAATAATATTCAAACAATTCTAATAACCCTACATGCTTAGTTTAAATATACGTAGGTACTAAGTATGAATACAAATCAATAATAATCATTAAATAACATAGCGATGACGCTTGCGTCTGTTTATTCAAAACACTGGTTTGTTAGTCATGGCATCTCGTACATTTGATGTGTAATATATAATACACCTCTATGTATATGGAATACTAGCCTTGTCCTGCGGTTTCACCCGCGTCCCGTGGGTACTACCTACTGCCTGTACCGGGATAAAATAGCCTATGTTATGTTACTCTTAATGACTAAAAACCGTCGTGTTCCGTCGTGGGCCTTTTATGTACCAGGACCGCGGTAACTCTTTCGAACAATCGCGCAGCCCCGGCAGGCCTTGGCCCTGTTGGGCCCCGCTGGGGATAACCTATGTTACTCAGGAAGAGTATAGCTTTCCAATAAGAATTTAAAATCGGTCCAGCAGTTTTTGAGTTTATCCATTCCAAACAAACAAACATATTTTTTTTTCTTCTTTATGATATTAGTATAGTGTAGGTATAATAACATGTTTAGTTAATGTTAGTAGTCCGATCACAAAGTTATTTGGATGGTGATTCATTCGACCTTGAGTACATTTGAGCATTATATTGAATGACGATTAAATTGATGATGTTAAGGGTCTTTTGAGATAGTTAAGTGTTCAGTGAGTAATAGGTGTAGGTAATATCTTTAAATTGGTGAATGTATAGAATTGTAGAACTTCCAGGAACTGATCTGATTGATCATTCTTCAAATAGCTAATGTAAAACAATCTAACTTCCACCTGCAATTTAACAAGCGTTTCGTGGAAACTGCTCCGGGCACCCAGACTAAAAGTAGCTTGCCACAATAAGTAAGTAACATAAAAATGCGCTCAGGAACTATTGGGACGACTGGGAAAAATACATTATTTTTGAGCGTCATGTAAGTACTATGCCTATTACTGGATGCGAAGCGTGATGCTCTTAAGGCTAAAACACCAGTAGCCATTCATTATAACTACGTGGACGGTATCCTAACGTGCAGCCAATGCTCGCGCACGTTTACACATAAAATAGGGTACTGCAGCCATCAAAGGGCGCATAGAAGAGCTGATCATCCTAGCTCTTCTCTCAATGATAACTGAAAGCAGTCACCATAGCCGAAATCGGCAGGGGAAGTATATTACATCCGGGTACGGGAAGTAGCTCACCAGGGACGCAAGAGAAAAAGTTATAGATATATGGTTAATGTCATCAACATAAACACACTACATAGATAGCCCGGTCAAAATAGACATAAAAGTAGTGGTCAAATAACAAAAAATTCCAGAAAGCTGATTTTTGGTGGAGAGCTAGATTTGATCATTATAAATAAAATACTAAAAGTCCCCATCGATCCCATGTGTGCGTCAAAAGTTGTTCGAGGTCAGGTTTTACACTGAATACACAAACATCACAATAAATTATTTGTTTACTATGATTTCATCGTTTGCTTGTTTAGTTATAATTTTATTAATATTGCTACTTATATCTTACTACTAGCATTTGTATTTTATTTTACGCTTTCTTGTGGGAGTCAAAAATATAGACAAAACTACTTTCTGCCCACGCATGAGCATAAAAACAGAAGTGCAATGTACCCAAAACAATGTCATAAATAAATATCGCAGTATAAATATGGTGGCTAGTTAGCTACCTACTATTACATGCGCTTGAGTCAGTCAAGTCATTCGTCATCATCGTCAGTCATGCAGTCATCACAATTCCATTTGGAGACGTCTCGTCAAGTTTTCTTTCATATTTCTTTCTCTACCTGCATACTTTCTTAACCACATCTTTCACACAATCCACCCATAATTTATTTGGCCGTCCCTTTCGTCTAAATAAGTCCAAGTTTATTCGCTCTAGTCCATCATTTGAATGAGAAAATGCGCTTTCAAATAGGTACATGTAGGCATAATATTACTAAAGTCTGAATTTGTTTTTCTGAACGGCTAATTCAGGCGTTATTTTGACACAAATTATGACTTATTAGTACTGTTTGAGATCAAAAAAGTTATTTACGATTCGATTTGTAAACATATTAAGCCGAATATCAAAGGGAAGAGTGACTAAGGAATGAGTAAGACATGCTAATGGGGTTAGTACGTTTTTCCAACTTTGGATGGCCGTAAAAGTATGAAATATCAATATTGATAATTAAAGGGAACTTCGCGAAAACACATATTAATCCATTGAAGTCGAAGAGATTATTGGTATGTTTATTTGTTTGCTTGAACGAATACTCGTCCTTCCTATGAGATAAATTTTGCCAGTATATTGAGGAAGACTATAGGCTACTTCCTATCCGGATACGCGGTGTAGTTCCCACGGGATGCAAGTTAAAACCGACGAATTTTAACTTTAAATAAGCAAAATACATAGCCTAGTTGGGTTCTTATTAATATTTTAAATCAAAACGGAAATATCAAATAACATTCCTAACATTATACAATATGAAGAATTCATAAAAAACACAAACAAGCAAAAATGCTTAGTACACATAACTTTTAAAAATACCTCCAAAATAGAACAGTCAGCAAAATAGAACAATCGTACGATAGTCGTTGAAAACATTAGCTAATATTGCTGACCTTACTCAAAATATTTAAATAGCTGAATTATCGATGATGTAACTTATGAAAACAGGTTACTATGTCGCGTTAGTTTCGCGTATTTGTCAAATCTATTCGTATTTAAATTCAATATTGTATTTACGAGTTGTTTCCAGTTATTTAAATAACAATAGAAATATTTAGACTGCTAGATATACCTAAGCTAAAGTATGAAAAACAAAATGTTTTTGATCTGTGAAGGGAATCTCATTCCTTTTCATTCCCTGAATCGGATATTTTGGGTAATAGAGACAAAAATTTTCTTTCTAAATCTTACCAATAAATATGGATTAAAATACCATAAAAATACATTAATAAAATGCATTAACGATCCTACAACGGATTTTAAAACAAATTTAAATGCAGCTTGCACCCGATTGGCAACCATCCAACTCGGCATATTATACACAAATGACGGATATCGTCATATTTCGAGCGACGGCCGTGCGTATGCGCACGCATTTAGATCAAAGATGCTGTTACGATTTGACATGCATATTGCTCTGATTAAGTTAATATATTTGCAATTTACTGTAAAAATTAGAGTTCAATGAACTTTTATTTAGTTAATGCTGAAAAAATATATGTAAACAATGCAATGTTTGCTTATTCTTAGTAAAATCAAACGCAAAGCTCAAGGCTTAGCTCAATAGCGGGGTACCGTGGATGCTCTCTGCCACAAAATAAGACTATAAGAAGACGCCATGCATATTACAATTTATGAGCCATTCTTGAATACTACATAGTACCTAAAGTTAATTCAAGACTCGGAACTTATGTGCTATGTGACTGCAGCTTTATTGACTTTTTTATGCATTTCGCTTTACATTCGATACCGTTAACAGACTCTTGTAAATCCATTTCAGCTCTACGAGTACACCTCTTCACCCGTATTACTTTTCATAACTCCAACACAATTTTTCTATCGACTACTCAAAAAAGAGGCAGTTCTGAATTCGAATGTTTTTACCGCGTATAGAGCCGTCGCCGACCGATTTGACCCATTTTTAAAATTGATTAGCAACCCAATACTCTTAAAGTCTTCTCAAAAGGATAATTTCACAATCCTGAAAACAATATAAGTAAATAACTTACCAGTATCACCGACAGCTTGACTGAGCGTGTTCTCAGTGACGGGTCGAAGTGCTTCAACAGCGCTAATGTAGCCCAAACGATCGGCGATCGCACACGCTGTCTGTCCATTCTGTTAAAAAGAAGGGAGTTTTATATTGCTTTTATTCTAGTTCTCCCATAACGGGCCTGCTGGCAGAGATTTTATATGAAATAAGCAGTGCCTTTTTACTATTTTTCTTGTCCGTGTTCTGTGTGTTACTGTGTACATAAAGTATTAAATAAGATAAATAAATTGAAAAAAAAAATACAAATATAAACCAATAAGATACCATTTTAAAAATATTTAAAATATTTTGCGGTTTTTTATCATATAATGTGCAATACTGATATGTACTAGATAAACACTTAAAAACAAAAAAAAAAAATAACAAATAAATGTATGTGTATTTTGCGGTGAACGGAGTGGGCGTCAGTCAGTTTTGTTACTAATAATTTAGGGAATTAATTAGGACAAACACTGATCATGACATGATATTTATCAACATTATTTCAAAAAATTAGACGCAACGGTAAAATAAATATACACAATTTCAATTCAAATCATAAATCACGTTTACAGCCATTAGACAAAACAAACGACATTGCAATATTCATCATACAAAAGATTATAAATCATCTAAATGAATTGGCTATAATAGCTATCGCAAATAAAGTGACGTATCGTGTACAGTAGACTGCACATCGGTGGTAACTGTCATGCACCTTAACTCAATAGTGATAAGTGCGATTTTCCTATAAAACTGTTACCACTGACCTGAAGTTGACTGTACAATTGCACACTTAGTACTCAATAAACACTCAATATTAATTAATTGCAGACGATAGCTCTGGAATATAATTCACTGCTTTATGGCATAATTAGTAATGTTTAATTTTATTGCTTTCACTTTATCGAATAAATGTTTTATGTTATTAAAACTGCATGTTTCTCGATGAATATCATTTATAGTCGAATTATTTTGCAGTAGCGGAGTTAATATAATTGAAATAAAGAGCATGGAAGAGATTTAGATTTTACGAGAGGGTATGAAAATAAAACCTTTATTTGGCATTTGTACTGGACACTATTAATATACTTATGGTGAAGGAACTAGAAGACCGATAACTTAGTCAGAATTAGATGGCTTAGTCTGAAATCTGTAATCCGCTTTCAGAAGCGTGATTAACACTCATCCCATCTTTATATGTGGGGGGGGGGGGCAGTTAAGGGCTGCGGGATGGCTGGTACATAAAAGGCCTACAAAGGAACATGATGGGTTTTAGTCAGTAAGAGTCTGACACTCCCTCACCGCTGCTAACCCACAGGGACAGGGGTCAGTTGATGATTTCCCATCAAAAAAGGGGGGACAATAAAAATGTATATTATATTGGTAGGTATATAAATAGTTAATACTTACAGCAGACAATGCGTTGGGATCTGCATTCTGTTTCAGCAACAGCTGTATGATAAGCGTGTGACCTTGCTGCGCCGCTTGGTGCAATGGCGTGAATCTGTCGACAAATTGTATTATTAGTATTATTCTACGGCTTAAATATGACGGTTAAATATGGTATTGAAGAGTTCCTCTGAGTTTCGGGAGGCACGTTAAATTGGCCGGCTGTCATTTGAACATTGTTAGAGCAGTCGTTACGCGTAGTCAGAAGCCCGAAAGTCTGACAGTCAGTCATATTAAAGGAAGGGTTGAGTTGCCCCGAACAGCAAGTTGAGGAAGTCAGATGGACAGTTGCTTCATAATGATTACATTAGTTGACGCATTACGCCATCTAGCGGAATATCGGATAAACCTGTAGCTCTGTTGTCTCATGTGGATATCAACCAATCACAATCCATTTAACTTTATAAAGGTTCATTCAGAAAATAATTCATTGTGTCGTCGTATCCGGAGGAAACGAAGATTCCGCCCTTTCTATTCTGTTTGGCGCTCTTTAAACCAACACCCGCAATGCAAACTACATACTGATCACGTTTTGAAGAACACATTTTAAGTTTGTATTCTGAGTTGTTGCTGCTCCTCAACCAATACAAT
Source organism: Helicoverpa zea (assembly GCF_022581195.2). Taxonomy (NCBI): domain Eukaryota; kingdom Metazoa; phylum Arthropoda; class Insecta; order Lepidoptera; family Noctuidae; genus Helicoverpa; species Helicoverpa zea. Next base: position 7,262,733 of record NC_061476.1, read on the forward strand.
ATAGTTACCCATGAGCAGCTGTAGCAGTGACATCAGCACTGGCAGTGAGCAGCGCCCGCGCGGCCGCGTGGTGGCCGTGGTGCGCGGCGGCGTGTAGCGGTATATAGTTACCCATGAGCAGCTGTAGCAGTGACATCAGCACTGGCAGTGAGCAGCGCCCGCGCGGCCGCGTGGTGGCCGTGGTGCGCGGCGGCGTGTAGCGGTATATAGTTACCCATGAGCAGCTGTAGCAGTGACATCAGCACTGGCAGTGAGCAGCGCCCGCGCGGCCGCGTGGTGGCCGTGGTGCGCGGCGGCGTGTAGCGGTATATAGTTACCCATGAGCAGCTGTAGCAGTGACATCAGCACTGGCAGTGAGCAGCGCCCGCGCGGCCGCGTGGTGGCCGTGGTGCGCGGCGGCGTGTAGCGGTATATAGTTACCCATGAGCAGCTGTAGCAGTGACATCAGCACTGGCAGTGAGCAGCGCCCGCGCGGCCGCGTGGTGGCCGTGGTGCGCGGCGGCGTGTAGCGGTATATAGTTACCCATGAGCAGCTGTAGCAGTGACATCAGCACTGGCAGTGAGCAGCGCCCGCGCGGCCGCGTGGTGGCCGTGGTGCGCGGCGGCGTGTAGCGGCGTGTAGCCGTCGCGTGTACGTGCGTTCACTTGTCCGCCGGCAGCCATGAGGGCTTTTAGTACGCCTGTTCGACCCTCTGAGGCGGCGAGGTGGACTGGGGTTAGACCTATTGAAAGAATTATGAAGTTAAAAGTCATATCCTCTTTTATATAGGTACATAAAAGCCCTAAAAGACGCTTGATGTAGAGGTCACTGTCGTGCAAAAGTAATAGTCCTATCAATCCGACACGAGGGGTGTGATCGGGTGCAGGACCGAAATTAACGTGCTCTCCGATGCACGGGCTGCTTTGTAAAAGTTTCGGTCTCGGGTTGGACTCGAAAATCGACCCGAAACCCACCTAAACGAAGCAGTTATCATTACAAAAAGCGATGGTATAAAAAGTTATTACAAAAAAATCGACTTCAATGTGCCTAAAACCTAAGTCTGACATATTGTATTCGGTTCGACAAATATGAGGCAACATCGCGACCAAAAATGTATAAAATCATGCAGAAAGATCAAACTGAGAAACGCTCGTTTTGGAGTCGGTTAATAAAAAAAATACTTACCATTATTAGCAGGTACGTTGACATCAGCCCCCCTCTCGATGAGCATCTCGACACAATCTTCATGTCCTTCTTGCGCCGCCATGTGCAATGGGGTGAAACCGGCCTTAGATTTCACGCTGGGGTCTGCATCTGTATTTTGAATGAAAATATTTGAATGAGGAATACAATACAGGGAAGTTGGATTTTGACTTTGGATGACGAAATGAGTATTGACCACAAAAAAGTTTCTATTTTTACGCATGGAAAAAATGTGAAAAGTCCTTCAAATAAAACCTGGAATACACCATGATCGCAAGATAAACAGTTGTATTATAGTCTTGTATTGAAAATAATACGACATTGTACCCGTTTGGTACTTGAAGGCTTTTAATTTCTAAGATATGAAGAACCGCGAAATTAGTCTTATTTTATTCACTTTATATTAGAACTAGCCGTTTTCCCGCGGTTCCACCCGCGTCCCGTGGGAACTACTGCCCGCACCGGGATAAAATTTAGCCTATGTTACTCGCAGATAATATAGCTTTCTAATGGGGAAAGAATATTTAAAATTGGTCCAGTAGTTTTTGAGTTTATCCATTACAACCAACCAAACAAACAAAGTTTTCCTCTTTATAATATTAGTATGGATATAAACATCGCAACGTTATTTTTTAAGGATGGCAATATTTTGTCCTGTTACAACAGTCAATCTGGCCAAATTACTTTTTTTCTTTTTTTTTTTTAAGGATACCTAATTGCAAATACCGTGTTTTTTGAAAGGAGGACTTTTATTTGTCAAAAATCGTAACATATTATTTACCAAAGAAATAAATCTCACTTACCATGTTCAAGTAACGCAAACGCGATATCAGGATGGTTGTGTCGGCACGCGATGTGTAGAGCCGAATGTCCATTCTTCGCCAAGGAGTGTGGTGATGCTCCTATAAGATATATTCTAGCTTTACTACTTGTACTAGCTACTACTTAGTACACATAATATAAAAAATATACATTTATACCTCATAATGAGTATATAGGAGGGGAGGAAGTTTGATACAGGCGCAGAAAAGCTGCGGGGAAACCGGTGATCATGGTATGGGCATGTGATGCGGAGGAATGAAAGTCATGTTGTGAGGAAGGTGATGCGTATCGGATGTATGACGTGGACAGATATATAGTGGAGGAGGACGACCAAAGAAATTGTGAATCGATTGTGTGAAAGTCGATATGGTAAGAATGTTACTTGTGAGATGACGGCAGATAGAAGATAAAATTTTGATAAGGGCTGGGGATGATGATTATACCTTATATTGTACAGTGCAAATTCCTAACTTTAAATTAGCTAACCTAACCTAGCCTAACTTTAAATTAGCCATTACATTAATTAAATGCCTATGCAGATACAATTTTTAAACACATCTACTTACTTTCTTTTCTATGTAAGTAAGAATTACCTTAAAAGGAGAAGTCTTACGATTCCGGAGTCACCTTGTTACATGTTCTAGAGTGATGCGACTCTTACCTTTTTTTTTTTTAACGACGTCAAAAATCATCAAATGACCCCTCCCGCTGTGGGTTAGCAGCGGTGAGGGAGTGTCAGACTCTTACTGACTAAAAACCGTCGTGATCAGTCGTAGGCCTTTTATGTACCAGGGCCGCGGTATCTCTTTCGAACAACCCGCAGCCCCGGCAAGCCTTGGCCCTGCTGGGCCCCGCTGGGGTTGCTGACATCTCTTTGACTCACGCGTGGAACAACGCGCGCCGTCGACACGGGTCTGTCGTCTAAGCAGACAGAGGGACGATGAGCCACCCGAACTCACCGCCCACAGACCCACGCCTACGGTGGCCGGGAGTCATCACGCGACACCCGGCGCCCATGGTGTCTACCTGGTCCAGCGCGGCGGCCGGGATGAGAGGTGCATGCTACTCTTACCTTTGTCCAACAACAGCAGCGCTATATCCGGGTGTCCGTAGTAAGTGGCCATGTGTAGCGGAGTGATATGTGACCGTCCCGGCGCGTCGGGAGCGGCGCCGCGGGACAGGAGTAGTCTGGCGACTCCGGTGTCACCGTACTTGGCGGCGAGGTGCAGAGGAGTGAAGCCCTTGCGGGTCTCCGCTTCTATTGGGGCGGAATGTTCGAGGAGGATTGATGCTACTTCTTCTTTGCCTGTGGAGTTAGAAGTAGAGTTTTATAGGTATAGTTAAGTAGTAATATGATGGGACTCTTTTACATTTTTTTTTGTTTATTTGTTTAAACATGTAAATACGCGACAAAGGAATGACCGTAAAGGTCTGCGTGTGGATGCCTAGTGCTTCAGCCAGCCACGGTGAGCGGCACTCGAGATGGTGAGTTTCGTTTTCCCCGAGACTCCGCTGTTACAAGCGATCGTCTGCGCATACGTGAAGCACCGACAAATATGTTTTAAATAGCTATTCTGGGAATAACGTGGAAAATATTATTTCAATCACCGATTTATTCCGACACTTTCGTTTTACAACCAAAACATACTTTTACCAATTTTCATTTCAAAGTAGTCGTCTTCGAACCATTTTGTGTGCAAGATCATTTCTTACCTTCGATGTATCAATGTCATATGTATTTATACATTTCTTTAAAGACATAAACACATACTATATTTTTGCATATTTTATTTATATTTCATAACGTACCCTCTTTAGCGGCAATATGTAGCGGCGTATACCGGTCCTTGGTAGTGGCGGTAACATCGGCGCCGTGCTGCACTAACAACGCGGCTATGTCTGCGTGTCCCAGTCTGGCTGCTACGTGGAGCGGAGTCTGTTCTTCACGAGCTCGGGCGTCCACCTGCGAAATATTTTTTAGACTTTAGACAGGGGAAAAGTCGTGGGTGGTGGCATAGTGGGTAAAGAACCAACGTCTCTAGTACGAGTGCGTGAGTTCGATTCCACGATAGGCAAGAACCTATGTAATTTTTCTAAGTTTGTATGTACTTTCTAAGTACGTATATCTTGGACTCCAATGAAACTCTGACACCAGTCTAACCAAGGGGTATTGGTTTGCCCGGGTAACTGGGTTGAGGAGGTTAGATAGGCGGTCGCACCTTGTAAACTACTGGTACTCAGCTGCATCCGGTTAGACTGGAAGCCGACTCCAACATGCTGTAGGTACGGCTAAATCACATTACCTTAGCACCATTCCTCAGCAGCACCCTCACTAGATCAGTCTGATGTGCCCTCGCAGCCAGATGCAGTGGAGTCTCCCCCCTAGCCGTGGCTGCATCGGCCGCTGCGCCCGCGCCGACAAGTACTAAAGCGATGTTCATACACCCCATGAAGGATGCTACGTGGAGAGGAGTTAGTCCTGATTCTGTTGTTGCTGATTTGCCTGGGGAATGAAAAGGGTGAATATATTTTTTGTATTAAATAAATAAATCGTTTATTAAATTCATATGTACATGTCTTTTACAATAATTTGCTTAGGTCTAAATTAGTGCTGATATTGCCTGAATTTGCCTGAATTGGGTAAAGATAAGGTATAGTCCTATAGGACAAAATATTATCATTCTTAATTTGAAAAGTTATAAATAGTGTAACTGCAACTTGGCCAGCTCGTTAGTGACACTTCAAAAACAGTCTTGTTAGTTGCCACCGTCCTTTGCGCGTCTGTGATCACCCCCGCTACCTACGTCACGCTCGCTGCATGGACCTGCAGCGTGTCACTAATGAGCTGACCGGGCTGTACCACGACTTTCTTTTGTTTAGATTGCATATTTGTATACTCGACAATAGACTTCGTTGGGGCAATAGTCACCATGCCAGACTACAAAGTGTCCTGGGTACTATTCCCGGTAAGGACAACTTTTGTGTGATGAACGTCTTTTGACTGGTTTGTATGTAACGTTTATTTATAAGTAGACATGTAAAGTGTTTGTAATTTATCAGTTATGTTGGCACTCATAACACAAGTTACTAAATATCGCAATATTTATTTATTATTTATATACTCACTGGCGCCATATTTGAGCAGTAACTCGACTACTTTAAGCCTGTTCTTCTTGCACGCGATGTGTAGCGGCGTGAAGCCGTTCAGAGCGCGAGCGTTCGCGTCCGCGTTCCTGTCTAGTAGGAGCTTTGCGACCTGGAAATAATGGTGAAATGTTTGAAAAAATTATTTTTAAAAAATCGTTTTTCTTTGAAGCCTGGTTAAAAAAAAAATGCGTACTTAGTGTGCTTCGAGCATGTATGTAGAAAACCACCAGTGTGAAAACAGTGTAAAAGCAACAAAACTTACCAGACACGCCAGGCTAAATTCAACCCTACTACGTAACACATAAGTCTTACCTTGACTTTTCCGCAAAAAAAAACACAAATATTGTCAGACGGGCCACACTAAAATTAACCTAACCACCTAACACATAAAGCTTTATGTCCCTTGTATGCACCTTAACATGTTGACCAAGCTAAATTCAACCTTACCACCTAAGACATAAGGCTCACATAGAAAGCCTACAACTGTTGACAGGGCAAGCTAAATTCAAACTTGTCACCTTTATAACACAAAGTCTTTTGTATGCGTCTGGACCTTGACCGTAAATAAAATAAGAGTCATAAAAGCCACCACATATACCAAGCTAAATTCAACTCTACCACCTAAGACATAAGACTCATAAAGAAGACTTACAATTGTTGACAGAGCAATATAAATTCAAACTTGTCACTTGTCTTTGGTTACCTTAACATGTCCAAAAATAAAAGCCACATATACCACCAAGCTAAATTCACCCTTACCACCTAACACATAAGGCTCACCTTAACATGTCCGCAGTGCGCGGCCACGTGCAGCGCGGTCAGGTAGTCGACGGTGACGTCATCGATGGGAGCGCCTTCAGCCAGCAGCACTTTGGCCGTCTCCACGTGTTCGCCTTGCACGGACATGTGGAGAGGGGTCAGGCCGTTCTGTAAATTTGAATTTGGAATTGGTTAGATTTGAATGTCGTGGTTTGGATGTTTGAATATGGAATGTGAGTGTGTTCTAGAACAATTTGAAAATAGCTTCTGCTCTTGTGTTGATTGCAATAAACTACAATTGAATATTATATTTATGAATTATTTATTTCAAGTTTTTAATAGGCGTTAAGACAAGGTAAAAAATAGTGATTCAAATTATCGTCCACATTTTAGATTGGCAAAAAATATTGGACACGTATTTTTTATTTGAACAAAACCTAAATATAACGCAACAGAGATCGAGAGTGGTAGGTTGTGACGTAGCACAACATTTAATCGTGTCGTATCTTCCTTGTTATTTTTTTGTGATAGACAAGAAAATACATGTCTATTATTTTATCTAAAAGACGGACTAATTACTTTTCTTCATTCGCCATGCCTATTTTAGAAGACAATGCACTATAGAAATGACGACATCAGCAATGGCCAATATATCTTTTGGAGCACACACTTTTTAATTTGTTGAAATATTTTCTTAATATACTTCATCGTTTTTTACCTTAGTTTTACTAGTAATAGGCGCCCCATGCTGCAGCAGTCGCGACACGACGTTGCTGTGGCCCGACCGCGCCGCGCAGTGCAGCGGCGTCAGCCCGTCGCGTGTCACCGCCGCTATGTTAGCACCTGAGGATAATAAAAAATGAATTAAAAAAAAAAACTAAAAAACACGCTAGTCATGTATTGTCATTAGAGCTCAGAGCGTGTGTAAAATATCATCCTAATCGAATACCAGAAGGCGAAATGGTGGAATAAAATCCCCAACTACATAAAAATAAATTTTGACTAGCATACACCTCTCTACCCAGACATATTTGAGACCAAATGCAGAGCCTAGTCTTTTACAAAGCTATGTTGCGGTCGGCTTCCAGTCTCATTGGCTGCACCTGTGTATCTATCAGTTTTACATAGAGCCATTGTAGTATTTTTCTACGCTTATGAATATCAAATGACAGCATTTAAAACAAACAATATTTCTATACAGCAAAGTGCGTGTGACCTACCAAACTTTCAAATGCCATTAAATGGTTTAATGATGCTGTAATTACTGCATTTTTGTATACAAAACGAAAATGTCGGAACTTTCGTTAAAAAACGGCGCGAAGAGCAATTTTTCAACTTCACATTTTCACGACGGTAGCTTCACGCGAGACAAATTGCCAAATTATAAACTGAAATTCCATTTTTATTATTATCTGTCAATGTCTACAGCTGTCAAACGTGCTACAACTGATGTTTGATTGACAACGTATCGTGAAAAACGCCCAATTAAAACGACATTCCTACAATATGATATTTCAATCATATACGAAACATAATTATGAGTCGCGTGATAGTAAAATATGTGAACATATGTAATTATTGAGTCATAGCGATGAAAATATTACGTTTGATTTATACTGTTTGTTAATACTAATGTGTTTTCGTTCCTTAGTTTTAATTGTCCGCTAAATGGTGCGATTTGTGCGAGAGATTGTTTAGATGTTTGCGATATTGTAGTAGGTACCGCATCCATCATGTGCGGTGATGATTAACTGGTGTGCAACACGATATATTCAGTCAGGAGCATGAGTGTCCTACATAGATCAAACTGAGTGGTACATTGTAGATTTAAGTTTTGGCTATTGGTTCAGTTGGTGGTACATATTCCTCATCCTTTTTATTATTGATGAGATGATTGATTGAATGAGCTTTTTTTGTAAGCTTGTATCCCAGGACCTGCCGGATACCGTGACACACATTCTCCGGACACAGGCAGTTCAACGCGCTCAAATACTTAAGTTTTGAGTAAGTAACTTAACTAACTAAATAGTAGCTCACAATCAATTCCAGAGTATACGCATGTGACTTATACATTCCGTTGCCCGCTGACCCTTATCGCGCAATTTACGGAACCGTCATAAAGTTTGACCACCAGTTTGGCCGACGGCAGTGGGCGGCTATGTGTAGACGACGATGTGCTAGGTGAAGCCGGACTGGCAGCATGACCTACCATTCTCCAGCAACAGGTCCAGCATGGCCAGCTGCCCCCACTTGCTGGCCACGTGCAGCGGCGTGATGCTGTGCTTGGCGGCCCTGCCCGCGTCGGCGCTATGTGTAGACGGGTGAAGCCGGACTGGCAGCATGACCTACCATTCTCCAGCAACAGGTCCAGCATGGCCAGCTGCCCCCACTTGCTGGCCACGTGCAGCGGCGTGATGCTGTGCTTGGCGGCCCTGCCCGCGTCGGCGCTATGTGTAGACGGGTGAAGCCGGACTGGCAGCATGACCTACCATTCTCCAGCAACAGGTCCAGCATGGCCAGCTGCCCCCACTTGCTGGCCACGTGCAGCGGCGTGATGCTGTGCTTGGCGGCCCTGCCCGCGTCGGCGCTATGTGTAGACGGGTGAAGCCGGACTGGCAGCATGACCTACCATTCTCCAGCAACAGGTCCAGCATGGCCAGCTGCCCCCACTTGCTGGCCACGTGCAGCGGCGTGATGCTGTGCTTGGCGGCCCTGCCCGCGTCGGCGCCGGCCTGCAGCAGCGCCCGCGCCACCGCCGAGTTGCCGTAGTGGGCGGCTATGTGGAGGGGGGTGAAGCCGGATTTTGAGCATGCGTCTGGGTTGTGTTCGTTCTGAAATTAAGAATAATAAAGGGTTAAAATGTGTCTGAAACTGTACAGTCACAGGTACGTTATGTCGACTGATCTTTTTGTGGATTTAAGTTCCGTGAAAGATAAAGGTACGTTTTAGAAGTGAGCTGCCAACTCCAACTGTCGACCGTACGTGCAGCAACTGCATGACTTCTGACGATATCTTTGAGCGGCTGCATGTGCCGCTACCACTTCGATCCAAAACGATTTTATATAAATAAATACAAACCAGTAGTGCAGCTATATTTCAATTACTACATCTAAATTCAATAAATCAGAACTAAATAACATGCGGAACCGATTCAGATTTTTTTTTATGTGGACACTCAGGACGGTAATAAAGTGCTCAGTTGCATACCACAATATGCATAACTATGTGCATTATCCAATAAAGAGGGACTTCGTTACCACGGTTATTCCATCCTCCGAGCCTTTTCCCAATCATGTTGGGGTCGGCTTCCAGTCTAACCGGATTCAGCTGAGTACCAGTACTTTACAAGAAGCGACTGCCTATCTGACCTCCTCAACCCAGTTACCCGGGCAACCCGATACCCCTTGGTTAGACTGGTGTCAGACTTACTGGCTTCTGACTACCCGTAACGACTGCCAAGGATGTTCAATGACAGCCGGGACCTACAGTTTAACGTGCCATCCGAAACACAGCCAATGGTGTCTAAGATATACTTAGAAGGTACATACAAACTTAGAAAAGTTGCATTGGTACTTGCCGGACCTGGGATCGAACCCTCGCCCTCATACTTGAGAGGTTGGTCCTTTACCCACTAGGCCACCACGACTTACCACGGTTATTATACCACGCTTATTTATAGTTCAGTTTAAAGGTCATGAAACATAATGCTAATAGGATTAACACGACCGTAGTTACCCAATTACAGTTGACATTTTTATTTTTCCAACACCTTGTATATTGCTTTGAGGCACGAGTAGAACGCAATTATTTAAGTAACTAAACCTAATCCTTAGAACGAGAATGCGCTGAATCTATTATCTTTACTCTGAATTGGTAGTAAGTAAGGGTTATTTTTCGGTAAATGTTTTACTTTTAGCGTTGTATAAGTACCTACTACTGGCTACAAACTGTCCCCAAAAGCACATGTCATCTTTTGCATCGGTAGTTGTCAATTGTTTGAGGCACCAACCGTAAAAACTAGCGATGCCGTCCGAAAAACCATCCAGTACCATAAAAATCCCGAAAAATATCCCTGGGAATGTCACAGGCACTTTTGTAATGAGCCTCCGTAACTCAGGACCCGTAAGCATCTCCAGTCTTCGAAAGACCACAAAATCCGGTGGTATAAAAATGCTATCACAGCTCGGCCACCACGCGGTCGTGTCCCTGCTGCATGGCTACTGCTAGCTAACTGTCCCTAACAGTGTACTGCAGTAGGAGGTACCTCGAGCAGCAGCGTGGCAGCTTTGACATCGTTCTTCTTGGCGGCGATGTGCAGCGCCGGCAGCCGCACCTTACCGCGCGTGTCCGACTCCAGCAGTTCGGCCACCACGCGGTCGTGTCCCTGCTGCATGGCTACTGCTAGCGGGGTGAAGCCGTCCTGAAATTGAAAAGAGACGTTTTGCTTTAGTATTTGCTTCACCTTCATAGCCTTGTACTAATTTATGTTAGGGTAAACAAGAATCAATTTACGAGAAAGACAGTTACTACATATTTTTGGTACAAAAAGAAATAGATACGGAAAGACGGGACTGGGAAAACTTTACATCCTCTTCTATCACCGATTAAAAGCACCACCTCAAAATTTTCAATAACCAACACTTACTTCTGTATCTGTTCTGTTATGAATGTATGTATGTGGTGCATCTTCACACACCCCGCATGGTTCTCCTGTGCCGCCATGTACAAAGGAGTGAGAACCGCTGTTTTTATATAGACGACATTCGGCATACCAACAGACGTGACTAGGAAGACCCTTCCCGGTAAAAACTACAATCTACATAAAATTTTCAAAAACCACAATACTCACTTCTGTAGCGAGAGTCTGGCTGGCTCCGGCAGCTAGAAGCATCTTGACACACCCCGCATGGTTCTCCTGCACCGCCATGTATAAAGGCGTGACGTGAAGCCCGCTGCTTGAATATAGACGACATTCGGCATACAGAAAGGGACTAGGAAGTGACTCTTCCCTTTCTGGTCAAAACTACAATCTACTTAAAATCTTTAATAACCAATACATACTTCTGTAGCAAGAGTCTGACTGGCTCCAGCAGCTAGAAGCATCTTCACACACCCCGCATGGTTCTCTTGTGCCGCCATGTATAGAGGTGTGAAGCCCGCTGCCGACTGCGCGTCGGCCTTCGCCCCCGCGGCCAGTAGGGCTCGCGCCACCGATTCTTGGCCGGCGAGACATGCTATGTGGAGCGCTGTGTTGCCTGAAATGGATGAGGATAGAGGTTTTTAGAGTTTTTGTGGTGGTAAAAGCTGTAGAATAGCGAAAAATATCTAAAAGACCTTATTTGGTACTACTGTGCAACATTAATGAGTTATTTAGTATCCTAGGTCATCACCCCTTACTATAAGCCCAGTGAAAACATCTCCTAAGAGAACTACAAAAAAAGCCTTAGAATTGGCTAACCGCCTGGAATCGCGCACGTTAAAGTGGATCCCAACGCGGTTATATACAAAAGTGGTTCTTCTTTTTTTTTCCTATGTATTATAGAAGTCAAGAAGTCATTTGAGTGATTTTACCTTTTTTAGTAGCAGCATCAACTGTAGCGCCTCTTTTCAGTAACTCCTCGACCACGGAGATGTGTCCATCTTTAGCGGCCAGGTGAAGCGCATTCAGCCCGTTCTGTGAAAGAAAATCACCCTCATTAGTCTTAGAGCAGCTTTACAATGGCAAATAAGGAAAGTATGTGTTGTTGTGTCCGAACATAGTTATATATAGATGACATCGTCAGCGGTTTTCTTTGGCTGGATTTGGTTTGGACCCCCAAACTGACTCATTGTAAATATAGACGTGAAAAGTGTTGATTTAATTTCCTTAACATTGATAAACGATTTTCACATTTACTTTAAACTTTTAGTAAGAAGGTAAACAATAACTTCATCACGAACTCATAGGTTAGGTTCAGCAGCCTCAACAAAACCTCAATACTTTTAACTCCGTAACTGGAAATAATGAATACCAAACTGGTTTTCAGTCTGACTGGAAACAATAGCTTACGATAGATGCTAATAAAGTTGACACAATGGCTAATTAATGGGAGATTGTTGCCAGATAACATGTGAAAGGTTTCAGCAGGATACGTCCTAAAACGTTTGTATTGTTAGTAGAAGTTCTGCTTTGTTGTAAAGTTTTCGTCAAATAACTTTGCGGCTACTAAGTTGGGTAGCTGTTTGACTTGTGTAAGTTGGTAAGTGACTTCAAGATAGTCATATACACATGATAAAAACACTACACTAACTCTCTTTTAAATCAGTTTTCCGCTCTTTAGGCAGCCGTTTAATGGCTCATGTATGCTCAGTTTTATTTTTTGTAGAATATTATGCTGTTTCTCAATATCAATCATCTTTAGATCGGCAGTAAATTGACGACTCTACGTCAAGATCTAGTTACAGCGTATCCATTTTTGATGCGTCAAACATTTTACCATCTATGGTAACAGGGATTCCGCTCTGAAAACTACCAATCTATTGAAATATAAATAATACGAAGTGAAACAGAGCGAAAAAAAATTATAATGATTAATTATTGAGATTTTCGATTCAAAACGATAACGCTCAATGGATACTTTATGCATTCCTGGGAATTAATTATAAAGATACGCATTAATGCGTGCTAATGGTCGCTGTTATATAATATAACATTCCTTCCTATGTGCTTATTTACCTTTTCTTCTCATATACCTACTTGTACTTTATTTTTACATTGTCAATATTGTTTACTTTATTTATCTTTCAATCTTTGAACTCTATTTTACTAACGATTTGTATAATGTATTATTAATATCTCATGTACCTCATTTAGGTTACAACTATTTACTGTTCTCAAAGGATGTTATTAAGTAATTAGCCAATAGTGATTATTTAAGTTGTTATTTACTTTTCCATTGATTTCTTCATATAAATACGTGCCCTTAAGTTAAAGGAAGTCAGTTCTATTCCGACATTGTATTGTTAAACTTGTAATCTAATCTTAAATAAAATAATATTTTATTTTAAAGTCGTTTTTGCCACTATCACATAACAAATTTGGCGCAGTCGGTAGGATCGCGTGTGCATAAAGACGAAGTTAAACGTGTAGACTCCAAACGGTCAAAATCGCCTAGTGACGAAGCACGGTAGCTGAAGGCTTTTAAACAACTTCGCCGGACCTTCGAGTAATGAAGCTCAGCATCGCGACCAGTATTTCACTGTTATGGTAAGTGGCCTAAAACGCATATTGCTCTGCTACCTCTCTATTTCCCATTGATCATTCAATCCTAATTCCTTAAATCTTATATTTTACATTCAAAACCTCATATCACGATGCCAGACACTAAAGTCTCCCCCAACTCAGAGATGGACCTAGGGACTCTCTTAAAACTAATTCCTGACTTTGACACCTCGCAAAATTCTCAAGTATATAGATTCATTCGGTCGTGTGACTCCGCGTTTAACCTTGCTTCAGTACATCAACAGACAGTTCTCTTAACGTACGCCTTAAATAAGCTCACTGGACCAGGTTCATCAGACGTCCATTCTAAACAATTTTTTAAATGGTGCGACCTCAAACAGTTTCTTATCCAGAAATTCTCCCAAACAAAAACGCTAGCTCACTTAAATCTAGAACTACAATCCTACTTCTAAAAGCCTCAAGAAAGCATCACAGAATTCTTCCTTCGTGTTGATTTATGTAGAAGCAAAATTATAGAAAAACTAACAGCCGAAATCATAGATTCTACGTTAGAGGGTCGTAAAGCTACTACCGAAGAGACGGCTCTCAATGTATTTGTAAACGGTCTAAGTTCGGACATAGGGATGATGCTTCGCGTTCGTTCTTTTGAAAGCCTATTGGATGCGGGAAATTTCGCAATTCAAGAAGAAAAAATAAGAAACATGAACAAAGCCAGACAAGTTTTATATAATATCCCTAGCAGTCAGATTAAAAACCAATCGGTACAACCAAAAGCCATTCCACAATTTAGAAACTCACCTAAGCAATGTAATTATTGCAAAAAAATGGGTCATCTGATTTCGGAATGCCGAAAAAGAGAATACAACAATAGTTTCAAAAATCAAATACCACAAAATCAACGCGCAGCAGTTCCATCCGCGAAAATAAATAATTTAAACTCAGAAGCGGCCGAGGTGTTGGGCATGCCTTCGGGAACCGCTTCAGCCCACTCTTACAATGTCCAGACAACAATACCGAGTCTCGAAACACTACAAATTCAGTAATTACCAACTCCGAAAAACATACTTCCTCTTATCCAGTCCTTCGGGGACAATTTCGTGACGCTAGCACTCAAACTACAACCACGAAAGAAGTATCGGTTCAAACACAATTACATCCCAAATCTATTTCAAACTCAAATTCTAATTCTATGTCTAAATCCAAATCTAAATCTATGCCAAACTCAAATACTAATTCTATGTCAAAATCAGATTCTAAAGCTATGTATACTGAACCCATTACTATCTCTACGCTAAACGTACCTCCAGAAAATCTTCTACATTGCCAATTCCACGTTGAAGGTAAACCGGTAACATTACTTATCGATACAGGAGCCGCTATATCCGTCCTTAATAAGGAACATATTGGTAGTGCCCCTCTAGACCAATCGTGCGTCGTATCGATTGTAGGTATATCTGGTAACCAATCTTCTATTCAAAGCTTCGGTAAAGCTCAAATCTCCCTAGATCATTTCCCGAAATTCAACTTTCATATAGCAAACCTCAACATTAAAGCAGATGGTATCCTGGGCAATGACTTCATGAGCAAGTTCAATGCCAATATCTACGTACAATCAAAAACCATGCGTATACGAGATCGTACTTACAATTTATTTCATATTGAAGAAAAACCAACCGAACCCGTAGATAACAAACAGTTCATAGGTCGACGATCTGAAACTGTTATCACATGTTGTACTAATGATATTCAAAACGGACCCGCCTTAATCGAAAAACAAACAATTTGCGACGATGTCACTATTCCTAACGCCTTAGTCACAGTAAAAGATAACAAATTCCTAATTACTTGTGTAAATTCCGGTAACAATGATAAACTTGTGTTAATACCTAGAGCTCATGCATCAGAACTAGTCGCAATAGAATCTTCAAATAATATTCCAATAAATTCAACGAATACACATACGTTTAATGACAAACGAAACAAAGTAGACAAACTCATTCGCAGAGATCACCTCAATGAAGAAGAAAATCAATCTCTAAATAAAATTGTCATGGATTTTTCAGACATCTTCATCACAGAAAACGAACCTTTGACATTCACAAACCACACCAAACACACAATCCCCACTACATCAGACACGCCAATTAACACAAAGACTTATCGATTTCCGTATGTGCATCAACAAGAAGTAAAATCACAAGTCCAAAAGATGCTAGATCAAAATATTATTCAACCAAGTTCATCTCCTTGGAGTAGCCCAATCTGGGTAGTCCCCAAGAAACTAGACGCGTCAGGGAAACAAAAATGGCGTATAGTCATCGACTATCGCAAACTTAACGATATCACTATAGGAGACAGTTATCCTTTGCCCAACATAACTGACATTCTAGACAAGCTGGGCCATTCCATTTACTTCACTACCTTAGATCTTGCCTCGGGATTCCACCAAATTGAACTTGACCCTAAAGACATCCCGAAAACAGCCTTTAACACACCATATGGACATTACGAGTTCCTTAGAATGCCATTCGGTCTTAAAAATGCCCCTGCTACATTTCAACGTGCTATGGATAGTGTCCTCCAAGGTTTACAAGGTGAACGTTGTTTTGTCTACCTAGATGACATAGTAATATTCGCATCCAGTCTCCAGGAACACGAACAGAAACTTACTGAAGTTTTCAACCGACTCAGGAAAAACGGTCTGAAAGTCCAACCTGATAAATGCGAATTTATGCGGAAAGAAGTAGCTTATTTGGGACATATTATTTCTAGTGAAGGTGTCAAGCCAAATCCAGACAAAGTCAGAGCGGTCAGAGAATTTCCAGTTCCTAAATCTTGCAAAGACATAAAATCATTTCTAGGCCTTGCAGGTTATTACAGGCGCTTTATAGCAAACTTCAGTCGGATAACAAAACCTTTGACCGGACTCCTGAAGAAAGACGTACCTTTCATTTGGGGTGAATCCCAACAACGCGCTTTCGATACTTGCAAAAATATTCTCACTACATCCCCTATATTACAATATCCAGATTTTAGTAAAGAATTCGTTCTAACAACAGATGCCTCGATTTACGCTATAGGTGCTATTCTCTCACAAGGTGAAGTCGGTAAAGACTTACCCATAGCATATGCTTCACGTACACTCAACAAAGCTGAATCTAATTACTCTACAATAGAACGCGAACTCCTTGCAATCGTATGGGCTGTAAAACACTTCCGTCCTTACTTATTCGGCCGAAAATTCAAGATCGTTACCGATCATAAACCTTTAACATGGCTTTTCTCCATCAAAGACCCAGGTAGTCGTCTCGTCCGCTGGAGATTAAAACTAGAGGAGTATGACTACGAAATTATTTACAAAGCAGGAAAAATTAATACAAATGCAGATGCATTATCACGCCCACCAATAATGAACTCCAATATCGTAGATCTATCTTCAGACGATCCACCGTCTTCCGATTCTACTGATTATCTACAAATGAATTACGAACATTTTACATCTCAAGATGTTTCTTTCAACAGTCCGAAATTAAAAATATCTCCTGATAATCTCTTAGATCCACGAAATAAAAATGTATTTGTCCCCATATCTTGTCAACTCTCAGATAAGAATAATATTTTCAATGAAGCAATTGAATCTTGCTCTCAGACAAAACCTTATTTAGAAAAACCTAAATCTCTATACGATGTCGATCTCCTTATTTCAGATAAAAATCAAAACTTATACTTCTGTCCTACAAGACCTACACATTTTGATCCTTGGGATTCCGAAAGTTAGTTCAAATCACTATTATCATGTCTACAACATAACAAAATAGAATCTCTTTTTGTACCTGATCTACAAAACGATCTCACCTGTAAAATGAAAGGCAACGAACAGTTACGCATTACATCATATTTAGCCGAAATGTATAATTGTGATATTACAATCTGTAAAAACAATATAAAATATCCAAAACCTGAGGAAATTCCTCAAATACTGAAGACCTACCATGACGAACCTCTCTCAGGACATCGCGGTATCTTAGAAACTAACAGAAAAATACGTGACAACTTCTTTTGGAAAGGCATGACAAACGATATCAAAACTTACATCGATTCATGTGTTACTTGCCAGCGTAATAAAATACAACGAAAAAACTTTCAAGCTCCTATGATAATTACATCACAATCAACTGAACCATTCGAACGAGTGTCTATGGACCTTGTCTCTTATTCAGACATTAGCGATAACAATAATAAATATGTTTTAACTCTTCAAGATGACCTAACTCGATTCGTACAAGCCTATCCTATTCCCGATAAAGAAGCCGTAACTGTGGCTAAAGAATTACTTTATTTTTGTCAACATTACGGTGTTCCTAAAAGATTTCATTCCGATCAGGGCACTGAATTCATGAATAATGTTTTAAAACAATTAACAAAATTTCTCGGTTCCAACCATACTTTCAATACTGCGTATCATCCCCAAACAAATGGCGCTCTCGAAAGATTCCACGCTACCTTACGTGATCACATACGAATGTATCACAGTCGTCGACTTAAAAACTGGGACAAAATTATACCTTTTGCCATTATGTGTCATAATACCTCAGTTAATAATTCCACTAACTACACACCTCATGAATTATTATTTGGTTATAAGCCACGTCCATTTTATAATATTAAAACTATTCCCGACTATACAGCCTGTGATTATCTAAAAGATTTAAACGAACGATTGAGAATCGCTCGAGACTCAGCCCTTAAAAACTTGCAGGCTATGAAAGAAAAAGCTAAAGATCGATATGATAGTCAGATTAAAAACTTTGCGCAATATCAAATAGGTAATAAAGTTATGTTAAAAGTTCCTAATCCAAACAATTTGGACCCTAAATGGGAAGGTCCTTATCAAGTTATACGTGTTGGTTTCAATCATAACTACGTAATTCAGAAAGCCAATCGTAACCAACTAGTGCATGCAAATAGGCTCAGACCATACCATTTGCATGAAACCTTAGTTTAGTATTATATAATAAGAATAAGCAGAAAAAAAATCTATTTTAGTATAATTCATTAAATTTAGATTCTAGTTTTATTTTACTCTTACAGGGTCAGCTCTACAGCGGCTCAATCCCCTAACTCCTATAACTTTAACGATATTATACAGAATCCTTATACTAGTTTCATCATTTGCTCAATTCTAAAATTATTGTTATACATTCTTCTCTACAAGTTTTACATCTATATTAAGAACTACATTATAAGTAAACGTAAGGTTAATTCGCAATCTAACATAAATCAAATTCTGTCGCTTTCAGGGCAACCACGGGAATCGTTGCCAATCTAACTCAACCGCTGCCTACGCATGCCGGATTATTTTATAAAGAAGAAGGCTCTATCACCATATCTGATGACTCATGGAAACTCATCGTTTACCGTGATCTTAAACCACTATTTATTGCTCATGAATCCTTAAAACGTCTAGCTTCTAGATTCGAACAATTTTATGTAAAATATCCCGCTTTTCCTAATGTTCTATCCACTAAATCGTATCTTAAGACTAACCTCGATAAAATAGATAACAGACTCTCCGAACTAAATATTTACTTAGGTAAGAATTCCAGACAGAAAAGAGAACTTTTAGATGGGCTTAGTTCGTTGTTGAAATACCTCATCGGCACTCCAGATGCCAAAGACGCGAAACATTATGACGAATGTATCGATATGCTTGAGAAACGTGAACTCGATCTCACCTCTTTAATGCAGAAACAAATCCAAATAACTTCTAGTACTATTAGGAATTTCAACGAAACGATATTTAAAATCTCTTATGATGAACAGGTCATAAATGAAAACATTGATCGTTTAAATCAATACCTTAACAGTACTTCTAAAACCATTTTCGATTTAAAAATTACGGAAGATATCTCATCAATCTCAATTTTAATACTAGAATCGGTTACCAATCTCGAAAACGAGATTGACGATTGCCTCTCGAGTATTTTATTTGCAAAATCAAACATAATTCATCATTCAATCATTTCTCTTAATAAATTATATAAAAATCTTCTCTTATCCAACCACGCTAGATCTAATAAACAATTATAGTTCGGCCATTCAGAGAATGCGTTCCTGACACGTCGCGATTGAACTGACGACGTAACTTTGCAATGGCGTTGCAGTTACGATAAAAATATTTTTGCTGGTTGTTTACCGTTTTAACAATTGAGGAGCATTAAAACAACATTATTATATCAATAATCAATGAATGTTATTACGTCGTCAGTTCAATCGCGACGTGTCAGGAACGCATTCTCTGAATGGCCGAACTATAGTTAGTCCTGTTACCATCGACAACATCAATAAAATCCTAGATTCGTCTCAACTCTCTGCTTACGTGTACTCAAACAGATTAGTTTATATATTAGATTTCCCACTCATTAAACCTGAATCTTTTAAACTCTACCATATCTATTCAATCCCTATCCAACATCCCAATTCCTCTCTCTATACCACCATCCTACCAGAGCATAAGTATTTGGCCACAAACCCTAGTGGTGAACACTACGTATCCACGAGCTCCTTGGACAATTGCAAGACATACGCTGAAAGAAGAAGCGTGTGCCGAGATATCATCGTCTACAACTCTGATACACGCCCTGTTTGTGAGCTACAAATCCTACTCAGTGTCTCGAACGACATCCCCACCATCTGTACAACTACAACCTTCGCTGCACAAATCAACACATTCCAACGCTTGGAAAACAACAGATGGCTCTACATCCTCAGTAACGCAACACAGTGCATCCTTCAATGCAACAATCAAGTCTCGCATCACAACATCTACGGATCAGGAATTATTACCCTTGAAACAAACTGTAAACTTCACACGGGATACAGTACGCTGTCAGCACACCAAAGCAAGGAAGACAACATCACATTCCCGATTATAGTTCCTGACATCAGAACTGAAGATTGCTTCGAAGAAACTGAAGATCATCATTTTCCAAACCTTCTACCTATCTCAATCAACGAAACTCCACTAGACTCACTCAACAACCTCAAACATCAACTAGATAAACATAACGAAGAAATCCAGCAGATGAAACAGAAACCCTTCATCCAACGACACCAGAATAGATTTTCTTGGTTCTACTTCACAACAGGAACCCTCATGCTATCATTTTTGATGTATAAATTATTCAGAAGATGTCTAAGAGTTGCAAATAACTTTGATCGCAATAACGATGACAACCACTGCATCCAGATCTTCAACAACTGCTTCGGAAGAACATCACGACGACATCGATCAACACGTCACATTCAGAACATCCCGATGACCACGTTGAACCAAACCACAACGTCATGTATCTCCGAAGACGACAGCGACGACAATTCCTCCACTCCAAAAAGATTCGGCGCTAACGCCCAATCTTTATTCTAGGCGGGGAGGTGTTATATAATATAACATTCCTTCCTATGTGCTTATTTACCTTTTCTTCTCATATACCTACTTGTACTTTATTTTTACATTGTCAATATTGTTTACTTTATTTATCTTTCAATCTTTGAACTCTATTTTACTAACGATTTGTATAATGTATTATTAATATCTCATGTACCTCATTTAGGTTACAACTATTTACTGTTCTCAAAGGATGTTATTAAGTGATTAGCCAATAGTGATTATTTAAGTTGTTATTTACTTTTCCATTGATTTCTTCATATAAATACGTGCCCTTAAGTTAAAGGAAGTCAGTTCTATTCCGACATTCTATTGTTAAACTTGTAATCAAATCTTAAATAAAATAATATTTTATTTTAAAGTCGTTTTTGCCACTATCACATAACAAAACCTTTACCATACCAATGTATCAAATATTTATGGGTACGGTAGAACATTATTTTAAGATACGTAGATGAATTCTAAGGTCATAAGAGGGATGAAAATGGTAAAATCTGGTCAGGAAGTAAAGATTTTATGACTTATCAAACTAAGAGCAATCCTTATTGAAAAGAAAGAACTGAATGCATTCCTCGCCTTCAGACAAGAATTACTTTACTTTTCTAAGGCCTAAGTGAAAAAATGATGAATCTTGTCATCATTTTTCACCCATCACCTATCCACGGGCCAATCGCACCAAGCGTTGCTTAGCCATGTTGCTTTTAGACACGAGCACCAAAATAAAAAAAAAACAACGCTTATAAAATCACAGAACAACAATCCAGTTACGTAATCAGTAATGATCGTGGTCAGGCCTTGAACATGGCCCCCTTATGTCACCCAATTTCAACCAACGGGACTGCTGATTGGTTGCGGTTGTCAGTAAATGCACTTGAACTACTCAATGAATCTGTTTGTATGTGTATGGGCACAAATTGAATACGCATGATGCCTGGAAAAAGTAAGTGGAAGATTTGCATAAAAATATTAGACACGTATTTTTGCTTTGTAAACATTCTCAGTCCTTGTTTTAGATTTGTTAAGCAGGCTTGATTCTAATTTTCGCTCTCAAACTCATAACATGGAGATAAGAACACTTATCTAAGTAACTTAAACGTCAACTTTCGTAAGAAAACGTTGATGTTTTGTACACATTATGCAAAACCTTAACGTGTCAAGCACCTTCTGAACTTTGATCCTATGGCCTATTTCTGAGCACCTTTATCCCGTATGGCTCAGAAGAGGTCTATTATTAAACATTTACTTCAAAAAATATATAAATTGTCCAATATTTTTTGCCTTATCTGAAAAATCAGCTAATTAAAATCACTCATGTTTTAACCCCTATATCATGGCAATGAATGACAACAAAACTGCCCGTCATCAGGGTAGCTCGAGCCTCCCTTTCAATTAACTGACTGAAAAGCCTGTCAGTCTAGCCTACAGTTCAATTTCCGAATGCCGGGAGGAACTCGGTCTAGTTCTAGTGCTCGTTTATTACTGTACTGATTAGTTGTGACTACTGATTTATCTGTGCTGTTTTAATTTTATTTAGTTTTGTATGTAAAACTAGGTGACTGGCTTTTAATTGGTTTTCATGTTCTCAAATCTAGTGCAATATTTGAATCATCACCGTCCGGCCTTTTTTCAATTATGTTGGGGTCTGCTTCCAGTTTAACCAAACGCAGCTAAGTACCAGTTTTACATTGATGACTGCTATCACCGGAGGTCAGATAAGACCTCCACAACCTACATATTGGCCCGGGCAAAATGATACCTCTTGGTTGTTTTCGAATCTCCGTACATATACATATCTCCCCCGATTGATTTACAAGCGCACACGGGCTTCGAATTACACCAAAATAATGAAAACTAAATAAGTAACAAAAATAACGTTACAATTCCATCGTTAAATAATTTCAGAGCCATTGTAATTGTGCGGAACAATTAAAATGCCATTATGTTGCGAGCGAGCATTCGTCGAGAATTTATTCAAATGAATCGACTTGCGTTTCTGATGGATTTGCTCTATTATAGAAATATTCGACGTTGAATGTAAATGGAAATCAACAAAAAAATATATACATATGCTTTGCAGTATGCATATTTACACGACCCAGACATTCTCCAAACGTTCTAACATTGGTATCATAATCATACGAGAAAATCAAAATTGGAAATATGAGAAGTGTTTCGAAGTTTTTTCAGTTCATAAATTGAAACCTGGATATGATTTTTACACCTCATTCCTATGCCAAAACACAGTACATCTCATTTATATTCAGGTCCCATGAATTCTATGAAAACACAGATAAAGTAAATATTAAAGTCCTGATATTACAAGAAGGGAACTTGCACTTCAATTTACATAACATGAATTCTTCAACGCAAGGTTTCTTGCAAAGATTGTGAAAATATTTTTTGCCAATTTTTGTGGAGCAACTGAATTGCTAAAAACTATGTGTAATTAAAAAGAAGTTTCCTTTTTAATTACATACCAATTAATATGCACGCCACGCATATGAATCCAGCGTCACATATGCAAAAACAGAAGCATATCTTTTCCTAATTTAATATAGTAAGTCTGACACCAGTCTAACCAAGGGGTATTGGGTTGTCTGGGTAACTGGGTTGAGGGGATCAGATAGGGCAGTCGCTCCTTGTAAAGCACTGGTACTCAGCTACATCCCGTTAGACTGGAAGCCGACCCCAACATAGTTGGGAAAAGGGCTCGGAGGATGATGTTCTTTTCCTAATCTCTACAACAAAGATACAATGTTTAAGGCTGTATTCAAACGAAACTGATTGTCAGCCGCCGAATGTCAGCGTCTATGCACAGCGTAATAACGTGTCGTCGAAATACAATAAACTGCGTAACGGTCGCTCACATTCGGCTGCTGACAATCAGTTTCGTTTGAACGCAGCCTAATGATTCTGTTATTTATGATATAAAACCGACAGACAATAATATCTATTACATACACCGAGACGACATTACACCATAACACTCATTACATAAATCGACTTTCACAACAAACTCTTCCAAATAATTGCAAAAATATCAAATAACAAGAACGCATCAATTACCTACGCGCACATAATCGATCCTGCGACAAAATTCACTGATGCCTATCGGTGTCGCGAGTGTAAAGCGATCCTTAGCCACTGGAGTGTGACACGTTTTGTGATGAAGGCCGATCTCTGACAATGAGTAATATTATTACTTAATATAGATTTTTTTTAGCGGTCGATGCTCTGTAAGTGTCAATATGCGGTCTTAATTTTGTTCTTAAAGGTTATTGC
The DNA here is from genome assembly GCF_022581195.2 of Helicoverpa zea. Lineage (NCBI taxonomy): Eukaryota > Metazoa > Arthropoda > Insecta > Lepidoptera > Noctuidae > Helicoverpa > Helicoverpa zea. The sequence continues at coordinate 7,286,595 of NC_061476.1, forward strand.
CTCCTGGTTCCAATATTTATTCATTTATTTACTTTCTGGGGACTTAATTATCATAGGTCCTTGATACGGGTTACGCAATCGGAACTAGAGTAGACTTTATACAAAAAATCTGTTTAAAATCCCTTGAATACTTCGGTTCGATGTTCAGTTTGTCATGTTTAATAAAGAATTTGGCACAATATAATGTAGACACAATTATCTATTTACTATGTAAAAGTAAAGTAAAGCTAGTCTACTTAAAAGACTCTTTGTATCAATATCATCATTAATTTACCAATTTCTCCTACTTGAAGCTTACAAATATTCAAGTCATTTTAACGAACAGAAAATGAAAGCTCTCACTCAACTAATTACTATCTATTGAATACTATTTCATTAGGTTCAGTATCAAGTTTCTATTCCGATAATGAAAATCTAGAATATGTCGACCATTTATCGTCGAAGGCGTACAGAGAAAATTCAATTCATTTCTGCTTAAGGTTTGAACATAGATAAAGTATCGCAAACTTCATCCTTCATCATCATCATCAGCCTATCGCAGCCCACTGCTGGACATAGACCTCTCCAAGTTCATCCTTACTAATATTATAAATGCGATAGTAACTCTGTCGAGCTTTTACGCCCAAACTACTGAAGCGATTAAAATTTTTGGTACACAGTTTATCTAAAACCTGAGAAAGGACGCAGGCTACCTTACCTAGCTCGCTTCCAGGCTAACTGGGTACCAGTGTTTTACAAGGAGCGACTGCCTATCTGATCTCCTCAACCCAAATACCCGGGCAACCCAATACCCCTAGGTGAGACTGGTTGTTAGACTTCTATCTTGGGACTACCCGTAACGACTGCCCTAGTAGATGTTCAAATGACAGTAAAATACACTTACAAGTACTAGTAAAACATTCTCTGTGTTTGCCAGTATGAATCGATTAGTAAAGTACACAATTATGTATATTTTTGTGTTTGTAATACATTTAAAACAGAGCGCAGTTAAATACTAAATACACCATGACCCCTTCAGTTATCCTTGGTTAAGAACGACGTAACATTTAAACTGTTCATTAAAAGAGTTACATAAGCCGTATTCAGTTTCAGTTACAATTCAGGATGATACAGCTATTATGTATATACAGATATGTATACTAGTTTCTGCCCCCGGTTTCAACCGTGTCTCGAGGGAACTATAACATGGATAAGAAGTAGCCTATATTCAGTGAAAAGTCTGCGACAGTTCTTGTCAAAATAACTTTGCTTCTGTGAAGTTAGCCATTTGACACCTTTCACATTTGTTCCTGGTTCCTGCCGAGTACCTTTTGCACGTCCAAAGTTTCTCTGCTTACTAAGCAAGTACCTCACGATATTGAAAAAAACCCAATGTAAACTTACATAACCACAGTTGATGTTGATCTGACGGGAACTATACAGGCATTGTTACATATGACATAAGGTTCAACAAAACCCAGCATTGTACCATCGACCATGAAATGTATAATACGAATAGATGCAACAAATAGCTGTTATCTATTTTTATGATGATGATTACCCCACCTGCCAGGATGTCCTCAATATATCAACGTGTATCTGATGGCATGGACGCCAGGGTCGTGTGCGCATCGCGTTGAATTAGCATTTCTCTTCCATCTTTCTTGGTTGATTTACTGCTTCGGTTAAATTGAATTATGAATATAAAATTAATAGCGTCTTGGTACTAAAAATTTAAGGGCTTTACATCTTCAATACCTTATATTTAGTACCTATCAGCTTTCTTGTTGTGATTAACTACAGTTTTTTCTCAAAGTTAACCATCAGAACCACAGTTATGTTCAATAGCATAATAAAACATTTTACAAGCCGTTCAATAACATTTCCATTTTCCATTATAAAATTTGTCTACAGCTTCCGCCAACCCTGGCAGCACTATCTATTCAGTACGACGTTAAATGCGTGTGCGCATTTCATTCAATTTGCGTCGTTACCGTTGCAACAATCAACTCCTAAGAGATTAAAGTGAGGGTAACACGGTTTTCGAATCACTTGGGGCTCTAAACACAACATCCCGTAATGTATATTATTTCTGATATGTCTAGAAACTTCCACACAATTAACTGTCTCCCTTTCTCCGGGAACAACGAAGCTAAACTATTGCAGAGAGCAGTTTATCACTTGATTGCTTCTTTCCACGGTCCGTTTATTTTCTATTGGATTCATAGGATTAATGTCAGGTTTTATCCTGAATCCATTTAGTCTATGAAACGAGTCCTCAGAAAATAAGCTTTTACTGAGAACGAGTCAAATAGAAATTCAAACTATTGAGATAGAAACTGGATTCATGTTATAAATGTACAAAATATAAAATAGAGGCAGAAAGGCTCCGTAGTATCTACGAATATTTTAGAAGAGAAAGCACACAACAATAGAGGAATGTTTATTAATTGAATTAAGATAAGGTCAAAGGTATGTTACGGAAGAGATTTTCAACAATAATTCCTACGCACGAAATCTTCAACAAGACCCTGCATGTCGATTCTATAAAATATCACAACTCACTTCGACATCACTCTCACTTCGACTTCGATCTAAAGGTAGAATTCCGTGGACGCGACAATAGTCAACCTATGAAAATGTATGGCACCGTTGTCGAGGCCCGTGACAGTCGCGCGCGGCCGACGAATTTCGTAAGCTGCTCGCGGCATTGTCAAAAATTTAATTCTGGTTTTACTAAAATTCTATAGATGTTATTAAGCGCTAGACCATGTTGAGAAGCGTACGGCCGCGAGCGGCTCACGAAATTCGTCGTCCGCGCGCGACTGTCGCAGCCCTCGGCAGCGGTGCCATACATTTTCATAGGTTGACTTTTGTCGCGCGCGGCTGCGACAATCGCGACCCACGGAATTCTACCTTAAAGTTTCGCGATTGACATTGTCAAACTACACTAGCGCTACACTATCGAGCGTGTTGACAAGTTGAACTAAATCAAAGTCGAGATTTTGACAGATCTGTCAAAATCTGTCTATCTATAGGGGAGGTAGGGGAGAGATGGGCAGTTGGGAGACATGATCAAATCAGAATAAAAGGGGGGTCCTTTTATTCTGATTTCTGATCATAGTTTTGTTTTTTTTTATTGGGTAGTTTACGTAACCGACTGGTAACGGTGTTCATCCATAGACTATCTGTCATTTCTGTGAGTTGTCAAGAACAAACACTCGTAAAAGTACTTAAATATTTTGTTGCGGTTTCGGATCGTTATAAAGAGAAAACTAATGAAAGGTATGTGTATTTTCTATTATTAATTATTGATTGTCAAAATCTCCAGTTACAATTATAGTAAGTCGATGCAATCCACACCTATTATACCTTTAGAAGAGAGTACTACAGCAATAGTTAATGGGCCCCACGTTTTTATTTTAGTCTAATATGACCGGGACCACCTACGTAGGTTGACAGGTAAGTAACTATTTTTTATTTTCTAGTTTTCAGTGCACATAAGATAAAACCGTTTAACTTAAAAGTTTTTTTACCGATTTTTTTTTCATAAACTAAGTCAAAAGTGTCCAATGCTCCCTATGGTAGGGAGGCTTGGACATACCATGTAATGTATAATTTGTAAATGTTTGCTCTTCTTCGTCAGTGAAAATTTGTGAGGTTATAAATCTGCGCGAAAAATCCTTTATAGAATCTTGTTTCAGGTACCGTTGCCAACTTGATCTAGAGACTATTATATTTAAAATAGTGTTTAAATAAAGTTCTAAGTGTTTTAAAGTGATTAAGTGCCTACCTTTAACGATGGCTAGAATGTTTTTGCTTAAATCTTTATTAGAAGAAGCTCATGATTATTAGAATTTAGAAAAGCGTCAACAATCTGCTAGAATTCGCAGTTTATCTTTATTAACTCGCGATGATGACTATGTGAGCATATATAGATTGTCAAAGGAGCTAATTGACCAACTGGAGTCTGATTTACTGCCCCTGATAAAGCCCACAAAACGTCGAGGCAAAGGACTTACAACTCGTGTAAAAGTAAGTATTGACACAGTTTATAGTTGAAAAATTGTAATCAAGCACACAATAATAAGAAAAACACTTAGTTCTTAATAAGGAGTATTCCCTTTATGTGGTTTCCCCGCCAGCTGATATGTTTTCAAAAGACTCTGTACTTCAGTTATAATATTGGTATTCTCTTAAGCATGAAAATAACCAAATTGGTCTCAATTTTGTTTTCACTAAATCCAGATAAAGTAGGTATTACATTTTTTATTGATTTATTGTTTCACAGATACTATGTACTTTATCATTCTTGGCTAGTGGCGGTTACCAGAAGGTTATTAAAGAGGGCATCAGAACTTATTTATCGCAACCGTCTGCATCTCGTTGCATAAATGAAGTAGTGGAAGCTCTGAACAATCCGGCCGTAGTAAAAAAATATATAAGGTTTCCTCAAAATCAGCAAGAAAGGCAAATTGGCGCTGTCAGTATTTTTTTTTCGTAGGGTAAGCATAGATTATATTCACAGCACGAATTTAGAGATTTCTGTTTATTTTATACTTAAAAGCTGCCTCAAATTCCTTACAATAACAAATTATAACTAAAACATCATATTTAGCTAAAATTCTGTGTCAAAACTGATAAAATTAAAAACTGATTAATCTCGGTTGACATTTTGTCGAGTGGGGAAGTCACTAGCACAGCATTGGTCGATGTCGAGCTCACTTCACTTCGCAAGTGATTAGGTGATGTTTACAGAATGCAAAATCAAGGTCGTTCTGAATCGAATGCGAAGTGAGAGTGAATAGCGAAGTGAAATGCGAGTTGTTGTTCGAATTTTATAGAATCGACGTGCAGGCAGGCCTTGGCCCTGTTGCGCCCCGCTGGGGTTGCTGACAGTATTCTACTTGTGTAGCCCTTTCATTTGATACCCATATTGAGGGGGCTGTGCCATTTTGTGCCGGTGGCCATATTGGATTTAATTAAAGGTGTATACAAAATTTCAGACCAATCGGTTGACAGGAAGAGGGTGAAATTTGAATTACTAAATTTGATCCAAGAATAAATAATAAAACAAACGGGGTGAGCTAAATAAAACCGTTTAAATATCTCGTAATGTTGAAACTGATTGTAATTTTTAGGAAAGCTCTTTCATTATATCTAGCCGAATATAAGAAATGGCAATAAAAGTTGATAATGATCTGTAAAATCTGATTTTTTATGCAATAAATTGTGAAAAAGTGCCCATCCCTCCCCTACCTCCCCTAAAGTATGAAATGACATTACGAATCGAAGTGAAATGCGAGTTGTTGATCGAGTTTTATAGAATCCCAGTACTGATCAGCCAGTAATAGAATAATTGAATTTCCACGATTTTACGGATATAGAAATCAGAATTTTTAGTAATATGATTATAGGGTCCATTACCAGTGTCTGAGTGTCATTAAATGGCGGAGAACAAGAAGTACACCGACTATCATCATCCTCGAGCCTTTTACCAACTATGTTGGGGTCGGCTTCCAGTCTAACCGGATGTAGCTGAGTACCAGTGTTTTACAAGGAGCGACCCTATCTAACCTCCTCATCCCAGTTACCCGGGCAACCCAATACCCCTTGATTAGACTGGTGTCAGTAGTAGTCAGTTTAATTTCTACTGACTATTAGATTAGGTTAAACGCTGGCCGTAAACTAGAAATACTAAAAGCGGTACCTGACAGTGCGCAATGATAATTACGATAAATGATGTGGCTAAAGCAAACGGAAGATAAATGCAGCACTGTTTGTTTTAGACTAAACAATAACACATTTAGCTTATATTTATTAACTTGAAAGCTGTGTAACTGTAATCAATTTAGAAGGGCCCATTTAACAAGGCAGTAAGCACATAAAGGACACCAGAAGGAACATATGAGGGTTTTGATCAGCAAGACTCTGACACTCCTTTCCGCTTTAACCATATTTTTACGGACTTCAAATGTTCCAAAAAACATCATGATCATAAATAAAGTCTATGAGTATATTTCGCAGTTCCAGAAGTACTACTTTTGAGATTACCTTCTTCAAATCTTCTTCTTAAAATTGAGAATCACTCACGTCTGACACGTAAGGGTAGACATTTAAATTGAGTCCCAATATAATTTTAATATGTAGTTAAACTTACCGAATTGCATGTGTTTATATCTTTGACGGCGCCGGAGTCTAGCAGATCGACAACTGTGTCAAGTTGTCCGGCGCGCGCCGCTCGTAAGAATGCTGTGTTTGGTTCAATCTGTAAAAAAAAATCTTATTTAGTTAGGAATATTTATTATTCCGTCCAAAACCTGCAAAGAAATTGCTTCTGATAAGATCGCTATTGTAGCAATAAATCTGGTTTTTAAACTTCCGAGATTGATTGCGATCCGTATAAGAATGACAATAAAGAATATTCTACTGACGTTGTTGATGTAGCTGTAAGTATATTTTGTCGTGGTATCGCTACTTGATATAAAACGGAAACACCAGAAGTGCACAATAAGCAAAATCGGACCACAGATAAAGTAATGCAAGTAAAACTCCGTAAATTAATGGTACCGGCTCTAGACTAAAAACCGTCTAAGATCTGAATACGGAAACTACATACGCAGAGGGATTATGACAGGCTTAACCAAGAGGTTATAAGTCCAACTGACCTAGAAGAAACAACAACAGAACTACAAATGATCGATGACTCCACCAAACTGAATCCAAACATCGAGTATCGGCTGACGATTAAATATTTACTACATTTACTTTGCGTGACTTCTGATTGACTGAATTCTTCGACTACAATGAATATTTTACGTCTTATTTCATGAATGAAGGATAAACTTGCTCCAACTTTCAGGTGCCTTTTGATTCAGAAATACTACGTTTAATTGTTTTACTACTGTTGGTACTGTATTATTTATTTGATCGTGAATTTTGAATTGCCTCAGGAAACTTTAGCCTCCACGAGTTGTGACGGTTCATTGTTCTCGTTGACTTCGGCAGTCAACCTTAACATCTAAGCTTACAACTGAATTATATTTAATACCACAAAATTGTCTACTATTATGCAGCTTTTACTGATTCTAAAACACCTATTAGCCATAGAACCTTAGCATTAAATCCATCTATGTTTTCGCAAATATCGACCACATCCCACGCAGTCCCAAGACCCATACACCACCATTATATTTAACTAAATTATGTTAGTAAACTGCCGTCGTGACTGGACCTAGGACTCGTTTTAAGCTTTCTACTGATGCTAATTCACTATTGAAACATTCGAAGACCGTACTACGATTACAGTTAAGTATTGGATTGTCGATTTCACTAACGATTAACCAGATGTTTAGGGCCCAACACCCTACAGCTCGTATATCGCAGAGCTTGATAAAACGTCAGCTAGTGAAAGCAAATAAATAAAGCTCTTTAGAATTGAATAGATAGGTACTTATAGAAAAGCGGGAGCACGTGAACTAAATAAATTTACTGCTGCTGTATAAAACAGTTCAGTATTTTATGGTCTTGTTTAAATCGAATTATCCTCTCGAGAACTTCGCATTAACGGCGTCGTATTAAAACAAGTATGCTCTGAGACCATTTTAATGGTCCACAAAATAATGGTCAGGAACTTGGAGCCTCATTACAATGAGATATTAACGCGTTTGTCAGTCTATTTGTTACGGTTTCAAGGTTGAATTGCTGAATGGGTTTTAATGAGAACGCGGTAGGATACTTTTAATAAGACGCATGGTAAAGGTGGTCACAGTAGTTTGAAATAGAAGCTTAAATAGGTTTGACTATAGGAAAAATGTGTTCATGGTGTAAAACGCAGATTTGTCGGCTCTCGTGATCGTGCCCTAAGATTTCACGGCTCGATCGTCGACCCGGCCGATAGCTTATCCGTCAGTAGACGGAAAAAAACTAATTTTGCGCTCTATTTCCTTCACACGAAGGGCCGAATAATCTACTTATTGATAAATGGTGAGCTGATGGACCCAATCTGTCCGTTCAATAAAAACGCGTACCTTTGAGAGGCAGTAAATTCGGGTCGCTCATAAAAATTGTTGTATCTTTCAAACATTTTTTACCGTAGCTGTAGGTACTTTTGATATTTACTTAAATATAAAAGCTTACGTAAAACTTGAACAGTTGGTAATTTTTCGGGAAAATTCACCATTTATTGTAGGTACTACAGAAAATAGTCTATGAGAAAAATCTTCCAAGTCCCAATGAAAGTTCTCCCTTAAGTTCTTGTCCATAAATGGTGTCCGTGATAAAATCATACCTTTATTCATATCTGTTTTAATGTATGTAAAATTAATGCAAATTTTATGTAGCCTTTCTCACTTCACGTTAGATCAGTAATTATTGGCGGCTTATACTCTGAGATAAGCATGTTCTGTAGTTTCCTTTTATATCAGTTTCTCTATTAAATCTTATCTTTCTTATAGCTTGAATAATTATAATGAAGTTTAAGTTGTGTATCTATTTATGAACCTGACTAAAGACTACTAAAATTAAATTCGGGCCATAAGACGGGTCCTAACCAGAATATCACTTTTATCCGGGTGCGGGAATTAGTTATTTTGGGGCGCGGGTGCTAGAAGCTACAAGGCTAATTGTTTATCCTGTGATAAGCAAAAATAATTATACAATTAACGTTACGACCAAAAATACAACAGCATTCTTCGGCAAAACTGGCCATGAATAAAACAATGACAAAACCGCTGAATTGAATGATATTTCACATGCTTAACAGGTTCACATATTCGTAAACCTCTAGATGAAACAAATTCAATTACCCAAACCAAGGCAACGAGCGTTTTACAAGCAATTTGCTTAAAAGCTAAGTGCTCTAAGGACAGTGCAGTAATGGACAAATCATTTCACCTAACCGACACACTTAAACATATTAAAACAGTTGAGGGAATTCAATGAAAGAACACAAACTGTTAGGTTAACAACCTCGAAGAAAAATACGATGATATGATTGTATTTTCGCATGCCGTGACAACATACGATACGTATACGGGATACCGAGATAACGATTCTTTGAATTCTTACAATTGCAGTTTGCTAGAGCATTTTTTAATTTATTGTTGGAACTATATCAGCTAATAATTACGTTTCATGCGTGGAATATGAAACTGCGAAAGATAAACATATGAGGAATAGAAAATTTATGATCTTATGGTGCATAATAGATGCAAAACACCATAATAACAAGTTGATATTACTTTAGGATGCAATAAAGGAAGCATTAACCAAGTTATCCGACGCAAGTGGCGTTGAACATAAAAGTCAGCCAAGGGAAAGGGTAACGGTTATTAATAATGAAATAATCATAGAGACTACATAAACATAACGTGCTGAAATTAATTCGAATGAATAAATCACAGATGCTTTAAATGGCAATAATGACAATAGAAATGTTGCGACGAAAATAATTATCGCAGACAATTAAACCAATCATACAAAAGTACTTAAAGTTGCGAACAAAGTAAACTTAGAAGGAACGTAAAACTTTCAAACAACAAGAAAGACCATCAATATTTCAAACACAATAGTAATCCAATACCTGTATAATATTTCAATCAACGCGATTTCAATGGAGATAAAATACAATTTATAAATGAGAAAACTTCCGAAGTCCGCGTCTAGATACTAAGATAATTTGCTTCGTGACCGTAACTTGGTTTGCTAGATCTAATCGAATCCTTAAGTTTTGCGGCTTGCTGTTAATATTTGCAGATCATAATAATTTATCACTACATAAAACAAAGTCCGTCCCTCTGTTACGATAAACTCAAAAACTACGGAACTGATTTACACGAGGTTTTCATCAATAGGTAGAGGGATTTATAAGAAAGGTTGTGGTAAATATTTTATATCCGTGCAAAGCCAGGACGCTAGATGCTCGGTATTTAAAAGCTACAGATATCTGGAAAGCTTTTAAATACTTGAGTGTATGACAAATGTCTTCAGCACGCATTTCAAGACGGCCTTTACTAGAACAAACACTGCCATTAAAATTGAGATAGCTTTCAGTAATGTTTATGCCGTTTTGCTTGCCATTACAATCGGTTTATGGGGAAAAGATCCTTGAAGTGAAGTAGACAGACAGGCTCCATGGTATTTTTACAGTTTGTATAACTATTGTAGTTATTTACATGTGAAGAAAGATTTGCCTTTCTAAGTATGCTAGGTATAGGTTTTTTTTTCTTAATTTTTGAAGTAACGTAATTAATATGGTCGGTATAATAATTCGGTTATCCAAAAAATAAATCCGCAAACTCGGTTTTCCCAAACAAAGCACATTGCCGAAATGCACACACAAATTGACACGCACGCAACTCAGTTGACGTAAATTGGTCAATAAATATAAATTGACATGAACGCACCACAAGTGTGATGGAGTAGACGCGTCGTTCGAGCGGCAGAATGCGCGCGCCGCACCACACCGCCATGGCGGCACTGCGCCGGCGCAGGCGTCATGCGCTGTCGACCACACCAGGTGACAACGGCAATGCTCGGTGCCGACCAACAGTAGACCCACTAGGGTCGTGATCTAAGTGAGGCTTGAGACACGATAACAGTTTGTAGCGTGCTCTTTGATCTTTCAGCAGAGGACAATCGAGACAAAAAAGTTACAATATAAATTATTATCAATTTAAAACCAAAGATTTTGCAGAAGATTTAACAGAAAACGTGTTTATAGAACAGACAGACGAACTTGAGCTTGAGGATAAAAGAAAGTCGAGATGCAAAACGCAGATCTGTCAAAGAACAAGTTTGCGTACTAAAACGATCACGCAAAAACTCCATATCTATTACAATACTTCAATCATAAAATCTGCGTTGTCATAAGCAGTAGGTATGGCACAAAAGAATATGCAATTCATGTGTATGAAAATTGCTAGTGTAGCAAAAAAAATATTCAAGGTTACCGGTAGCAGTGTCGGAGATCTATATCAGTCCTGATGCCATAACGGACATCCCATCGTTTGGTGCAATGCGCACTGCTAAGTGTGCGCCTAACGTGCAACGGGACGAATTAACGGGATGGCTCGCTTTATATAACGTCTGCGCATCTGCCGCTTCAGATATATCATATCATATCATATCATTTATTGCATTCCATAATGTACAGTTGGTGGAAAATATAAAATAATAGAGGTAGTCACAATTATGGACCCTGATGGGCACTATATGTATACTTAATAGATACAGGAGTTCTTCCAGGTATGGGAGTGGAAAGTTATTGGACCAATTCTATGGAACATAAGAAGCTCATAGAAAGATTATAGTAGGTAAACAAGGAAGCTTTGTTTTTTTCTGGAGTCTATAATGTAATTGTAGGGTCCGTTGCTTTGATGTCATAATAGGCACGTGTAAAGAATTAGAGATCAAATTCCCAGAGATCCTACATTGATATGTTAACACTTTAACGCAACTTCAGCGGGATCAGATTCCAGTCCAGATTATGTTGATAGACCTTTTTACAACTATTGATTATTTCGCTAGTAATATTACAATGAAAATAACTACTTTGATTAAACAATCTTCGTTACATAGCCTGCGGCAAGGTCCAATCTACAAACCAAACACAAGTCACACGATCTATTTAAGTAACAGCAAAAATTGCGTGGTAATTCCAATACGGCGTTCTGTTTACTATGTTTTTGCCACTAGCTCAAAAAAATCTCGGTAGGCAGCTGCCAAAACAAAAGTAATTTCAGATTCGTCACAGCGAGACGAAACTGATTAATGATTAATACCTCCAATTACTTCTACCTGTTCACCAGAGATTGCATGTATGAAATGTAGCCGAGCCACGAATTCGTACGGATGAAAGAAAAATGGGTAATTTGATACATTAAGTGTTATTATTATAGGAGAATAGTGTGTGCCGTTAGAAAGCTGCGTAATAAGAGTGCCACGGGTCGCTGGCGACGTGAATTGAATGGATGATGGATGCACGGGGCGAAATTATCGGAGAATCTCGACCAATCATGATTTGAGATATTCTGGGAATATTGCAATAAAATATCAGTTATATTACCTACAAAAAGAATGGGTATTAGGTCTCTACAATATGAGCCTGATAAAAGTGGATGTTTATGTCATGTTTCGATGGTTCTCCCATCGCTAGGAAATCACTGTGTATTGAAACCGGCGATAATAAAGCGTAATTCTCGTGTCTCATATTCATGACGTAACAAAGTATAGAATTGATAAATCATCCACTGAAGTGAAATAGTGGCTTAGTAGACACCAAAAACCTTAACAACTTCATATATTTAGAACTATCATTCCTTACATATAAGCTAACAAAACAGTTTTGGAACAAACAAGTCGGCACTCATGCAAATACAAATATTTGCCCACATTGAATATGGATTCAATCGGAAAACGATAGCTCACGTGTAGACAAAAAATACCAGGAATCAAGGCTATTTTTTCTTATCCTAGAAGACCTAAAAACATCCAAATATGCTCTACCAAAATTCCCGAAAACGGTATTCTATTCTTAACCTTTCACACGGCAGAAACAAAAATTACGCGATACACTTGAAAAATTGTAGAAGCGTACTTTTTATCGACAACATCGTCAGCACGTCTTTGTCTAAATTTATCTGGATGAGGCTCTTGACCTGACTCTTCAGCGAAAAAAGTCTTCGAGCATTTGTCTTGAGTCTCGCGAGAGGCATTGTGGCTTTTTTATTACGTAATTGCCGATCCTCGCGTTTTCTCCCACGTCCTGACTCCTGTAGGATCTACTTCCCGTACTGGATATAAAATATGGGTCCTATGATACGCACGAATAACTGAGCTTTCCATTAGCAAAATATTTTTTAGTAGATCCAAAGATTATCCCTAGCAAAGTCACAAACAAGCAAACTTCACCTCTATATAATATAACTAATACAGTAATAATAGTAGCTATAGATTGCCAAGCATGCTGTGGTACAAAAAAATCGATGGAATCTCAAATGCAATCTCGGCTGGCTATTTGTAGGGCGTGCAGTTGTACTCAAGTACCTACTTCAGTATGCTTGAATGCTTTGTCATTGTTTGTTACACTTTTATGGGGACCATGGCGTTTACTTACCTCTCGCGTCGTTTGTACTACTTATAGACTGATTGATTAGTTTCTTTTTTAAAACCGCGTCTAATTTATATGATTATGATTTTATTCATTCATTTCTTTGATTCCATTTATTCACTCGAGTAATCTCAATCATCACAGAAAGCTTGTGATGGTACAAAGCAGGTATCTTAAGAGAAATTGAATTGATTATGATATTGCGAGTGTAGCATTATACATTAATTACATCACACAACTATATTATTTAATTTAATACACTTCATCATAAATGGCTGTTACAAACAGTTTGGAATCAACAGAGTTCCATATGAAACAGCTATTCAACGCGAAATTGAGCGTCCAATACAAGAACTTCGCTCCAATACTGTCATTCACATTCGCTTTCGTAATAACATGTGGCCACCAGCTTATGAATTTAATTTAGTTCCAATAATAGCCACACGGAGTTACTTCCTCTACCAATTTTGGCCAGTAATGGAATATTGTCAATAGTGTTTTTTCTTGTCTTGTTTGGGTTCCGCTGAAGATGACTGTGTTGATTAAGATACTTTCCACATACATTAATGTACTGTATTGAGGTATATTAGAACAAATTCATAAACAGAACAAATTGGAAAACAGACAAACAAAACATTTCAATTCACAAAACCAACACTCGGCTATCGGAAAATTGAAATACTTACTTTTAATATTCAAAATGAAAAGAGACGTCAATTATAAAATATCGATTCAACATACACGTTTATCAAATTAATACCGAGTTTCCATTCGCAATTTAATTGCTCCGATAGTAAGTCATCCGGAAAAAGGTCATTCATATTACAGGTGATTGTAATTAATTAAAACATCCGCGTAATAAACTAAGAAGGTTTTACATGGCTTAGCACTATCATAATGGGCTGTAGAAAACTTCATTTCCTCAGGTAATGAGCAACTAACCTCTTGATTACCATAAGCGTAGTCCTAGGCAAGAGATCATCATATTTCTACGAATATCCCAATTTCATTTGAAGCCAACGCTGCATGCCTATTCCATAGGTACTTCTCTAACTGAAGTGATCTTATCCAACAACATGTCTATACACTACACATCGTCTAGAAACTCCACCAATCGTGTCATTGGTTTTCCTCTTTGCCTCTTATTCTTTCAAAATCCATCAGGGCTTCTATCACAAGTCAAGGCCGCAAAACTGAAATTGCGTATAAAAATGGTCTATCCCGACCCAAATCAATCATTTTAATGGCAGTGTTAGACGATGTCGACAAATTTCAATTAGCACTCTTGTGGCCCATATGTGATAATATAATAGTAATGACGTGATGATCAGGTGAAATGAGTAATTCGAAATTAAAAGTGAAGCGGAGCGGAATCATTGAGCAGCCATTACAAACTGATTACAAAGTTAATTAAATCTTTGGTTTCACTGCCTGAACTGTTATTACTGTCTTCAATTAACGATAAATTGGACCGAGTGGGTTGTATTTACGGGTCTTTAGTCTGAAATCTGTGAAAATAGGAGCACAAATACCGTGATTTGGGTTTCAAGGGGACTAGAATGTAAGATTAGTCACTGAAGTGCGATTGTGCTATTTGAATATTAAAACGCTTGATATTAGCTCAGTCGCGGTAGATAAATAAATCGAAAACCTTCTCAGATACAGATTAAACAAATTAGTCATACTTTACAGAGTACATACTGCGAAAATCAAATAATTTACTATCGGTCAGATTAAGTAAAGTTTCTATATTCAAATGCAGTTGTTGCCCAAACCCTGCATCTGAATTTAATGCAATTACTGCCACCGGATAAAGCAATTTGTTGCAATAATTCAAATTCGCTCCTAAGGGAGTCATTTGGCCCCCCAACGTGTTTGCAAGTTATATATAATTACGTGACAGACTCCCTCCCACGCTTCCAATCTGAGATTCGTACAATAGATTCTGCAGTGAACCACAGTTCAAGGAAACAATCAGCCAATTGGATAAATACGCTAAAGCGACAATTGAGCAGTTGACCTACTAATGTGTGTCAGTCTTGTTCTTATCTTAACAAATCATTACGCGTTTATCGTCATGCAGTTTCTTAGTTTAGCTGTGTAACTTCCTGCAATTAATGATGGCTTCATTTTCACATTTAACACTGCCTACACTTGTTCAAAGGTTCTTATCAACTGCAACTGCATTGTAACTTTCATCTTTTTCAGCTTCTAATAGTTTTCGAAGCCAATTCGTAATTTAGATCCGTGTATTTTTACATAAGTAAGTATAATTTCAATTGTAATGATCCAGTTAAACATAGTTGCGACAGTAAATATGCTCGCAATAGCGTGTTAATTTTAATGACTTCAGACAAGTTATTAGCTCATACACTACAATCATCATGACACGCTTGTCAGATGGCAAAAAAAAACTTAATGAAATCTCAGATGACAATTAAAGTAGGTACTCGCATTGAAGATCGACTTTTCTTCACAAGTGGGCAAGCAAATCTGATCTCGACAATTCCAAGAATTTCTCCCGACTGAATAGAAGATTTGAAAGATTCGGAATTTGTGCGAAAAAATGTGAATCTGGCACGTGTCTCATCTCTATCGGCATTCTCGGAAAAGCTGTCAGAAAAAATAATCTAAGGTACGTAGACATATCGATCCCACCAAAAACATTAAATGTAAAAAAAAGCCAATCCTCTACGCAATTCCTCCACCGTAAAAAGTTTTGAAATCGCATAGAAGCCAAGTCCTGTTCTACTTTATTTGTAATAATAAATCAATATTTTGTGACTATATCAATAGTTTCGTTCACTTTACAATAATATTGACTTGGCCATGAGCACAATAAACTGCAAATATAATACAGCATATCTTGGAGAGGTGAAAGTCAAACATGAAGTTTAATATCACAGAATTAAATACTTTTAGTTTATTCAATTGTTACTAAATGACCGACAGTCAGTTTCATCCAACATCAATGAACTGCACATGTACTATGGCGCATGTTTAGTCCATGGTGATCTCAAATTCCAATCAGTCCATAATCAGTCCAATCGTAAAATCATGTCCATATAGAATTTATCAACGCACATTATTTCAAGGAGCGACTTTTAACTTGTGCTCATGGCCAAGACAGTATTATTGTAATGTGAACAAAACTATTGATATAGTCACAAAATATTGATTTATTATTACAAATAAAGTAGAACAGGACTTGGCTTCTATGCGATCTCAAAACTTTTTACGGTGGAGGAATTGCGTAGAGGATTGGCTTTTTTTTACATTTAATGTTTTTGGTGGGATCTAATTTATTTTTTGTAGGTCTCTTTCTTCTCTAAGTATATAACAAATTAAATTAACTTACATGCAACTAACTAAATATATAACAAACTAAATATGTACACCTAAAGTAGCACGTAAACAATATTTTTTTTAACCTAAAAAAATTCGAAATTGTCGAATTTTTTAATCGAATAGCTTTTAGAATAAAAGAGATTTATTTCAGAGGTAGATGACGCTATCACATGAAATTATTTGATTTTTTTTTAAGTACTACTTATACTAAGCTATGTAACGAAACCATAGCGCGATTTAGACCAGGACAACGCCATCTATCGAGCGAGCATGCAGTGTTTATCGCACTGCATTAATATGAAAGATTTTATCATTATTCATTTCATTTAAACCTAGCTTTTTTATTCATATGTTGTATATTTAATACATAATAACAATATACCACTACGTAACAATAAAACAAATAGTAACATTTTGTACATAAATAAAATAACAAAGTTATCAATGCAGTCAAAATTCATACACAATGTTCTTGAAAAACCGCAAATATAAATTTGTTTCCTATTTTTTTATTAAGTTTTAAGGTTTTTATAATTTTCCCTTTATATGTAGCTAATAACCTACCTTGGTGCCAAATTTGAAGGTTCTAAGTTTGCTAGAAGTACCTTAGACTTTTGATGATCGGTCAGTGAGTCAGTGACAAAATGGTGTAACTTTGATCGCTCATAACTGGTAAACTATTTATTCAAATGTCTTGTAATTTTGAGACTGAGCTTGTTCTAATACTTACTCTTGGTCATCGAAAACCTAAACTCCTAGCTTTGTTCACATGGAAGATACAGGGGACTGAAATAGCCGCGAAACGCTTCGAGAAAAGATGGTACGGCCGTGCCCGCTTTGCTCGAGTCTTGGCTGGGGCACTGCCGTGCCCTCAGATTAAGGAGCTCTGAATTCTCACAGATGTAGATCCTGGAGACATTTCATTTGATTGTCAATTATCTCTCGCATATCAAATATTTTTCGATATTGCTTTGATATCTACATGCGAGTACATTACCAATTCGCATTTACATAGTACAGGTAACAAGCCTAATTCAACAATATCGGATTCATGTGTCCTGAATATGAATGTGTCCTAGATTCACAATGAATGGCTCGTGCGGCCAACCCAGCGATTTGTAGTTCTAAATTAATTCAATGCAAATGTTATCCTATGCTGAAACTGACATACCGCCTCTGTGGTTTATTATGTGAAAATTTTAAGTGCTGAATGTTTAAACTGAACTTGTGCGGTTTACCACTTTGCACTCTGTTTTGGTAGGGATCATTGGAGAACTTTTTCAATGGTGGGAAACCCCTACGTGGAGAGTGAGATGTGGGTACTTGGTTTGTTTTATCAAATATAGCATAGGTTTACACATGAAAAAAGAAAGTTCTGAAAATAATATGTACATTGACATAAACCACAGAGGATTTGGCTCTATTTGAAACCATCAACTGTCTAACATATCCTACGTAAACAAATATAAATCCGTCAACCTTCAGGCAAAGAATTATACCCCTAGAATAACAGAAAATATTGGCCATCAGTCCAATCGCTATCCGACATACCAACATACCTCACAATTCTGTCATCTCCAATTTGGGGAGAGACCCTTTTTCCCAATTCTGAATGTGGGCAGTCAATAACAAGGCCAGCACTCAAAAAAATAAAACCCTCTCCTGTAACTAATCATTATTGACTAGCAAAACTTGGGTCTTGGAAATCTCTCTGGGTTTTTCTACATACATAAGAGCGGACTTTGTCTCATTACGGCCATTAATAATATTCTATCCCCGTAAAAGGATTGTCATGTCTATCCTTAGCCACAGATAGATAGATAATTGGGATCGGACCTTAGTGAAGTGCATATCGTGTCGAAGGTGTAAACCTAGATATAAGCAATATAAGGACACGGGCCACTGACGGGGTCGACTCAGCATCGTGTTACGTCCCATGGGTATCAGTAACTACCTGCCGGTATCCGGTAACGTCAGGCTTCTACGGACCAATTGCATTATGTGTAATCGATACTCCAAGAGGCTATCCAAGTTAACGTGTACGAAATCGAAAAGTTAGTGCAGTTAATCTAAACCTAGCATAGGACTTGAGAACCTCCTCCTTTTTTAGAAGGCGGATACATTTTTTTTGCGCGGTAGGTCTTAGGATTGATGACTTATCAAATTCCTCTACGCCTCGAAAGGACCCGGACAAAGAAATGGTCACGTAGATTTTTTTTTTTTTTTCAAATATGTCCCCTTACAGGTCTAGGTAGTGTTTTACGTAAGTTCCCTCTATCCAGATAATAACGAAGACCAAGTTAAACATTGTGCAGCCATAAAATATGGGCATTAAACGTTAAGCCAGCAACGTGTTAAGCTCTAATGGCGTCAATCGATGATTGCGAAGTGTGAATAAGTAATGGGGCTACACAATAACCTTGGTAGGAATTAACTGAAACTTACTGAAACAACGCTTGTATCACCTTCATTATTTAAATTCATTGGCAGTTTTCTCGCGGTTTTACCCGTGCCCCGGGGAACGTCTTCCCGGACCCGGGTATAATATAGCCTATAGTTACTCGACAATAGTGTAGCTTAACAGTCAAAGATTTTTTCTAATCGGTTCAGTAGTTTCGGAATATAATACAGTCTACGATTTATTTATTTAAGCATGTATTTCCTGCGGGAAAACTGAATATTTTCAGGAGAACTATGTTTCCTATGATGTTCGCTTTTCCGATAGCTTTTTATCGATTCGCCTGGTTTTACTACACTCGAGGCGGCTAAAGTACGCCAGCTCCGAATTATTTCCCGGCCAGCTTCGATCCCCAATAATATACCAGAAGAATGTAATTTTGTAGTGCGCTCTCTCCATATTCTTTCATAAGGTTTGAACTAGTATTTTGTGTATTTTGAACTAGTGAGGAATTTCCCACATAATTAAACTCATCCACATTTATCCAACATGTAAGTTCGGAATTAATACAATAACACATAATAACAAAAGGATAAGTCTGACAACCAGGGTAGAGGAGGTCAGATAGGCAGTCGCTCCTTGTAACACAATGGTACTCAGCTGCATCCGGTCAGACTGGAAGCCGACCCCAACGTAGTTGGGAAAAGGGTCGAGAAATGATGAAATAACAAAAGGAATCTCATCTGCAATAGTTTCGCAATGAATTGCAAATTTCAACGTCCGTACCGTACATCACAGAAAAATGTTTTGTTTCAAACATTATGCAACTGTTTCCATTGAAAAACAATGTTGAATTGCAGGTATAACAACGTATGCAGATTCAAATAACTGGAATTTAATTGAGATAGGCGGATGCTTTACGCTGTGCTTACGTAAAATAAACCTACATACTTATGTATTTACATTCGACAACATTACGTTTAACATCAAACTAAATCTTTCCTGTCATCTAAATACGTATGCTTGATAGATACTAGCTTGCCGTGCCCATCAAGGTCTATAACTGTGTCTCTTCTTTTATTTATTTACCTCTATGTACATTGTGGAATGAACTATTTAAACAAATAAATGTCACTGCAACCCCTGGTGCAATTACAGAATAAAAGCATCAAACAGATATAATCAAACAAATAAAACAAAAGAAATTCAGCATGACAGTAACACCAACGTTTGTGAATTTTCCTTAACCACCCGGTTCGTTACACCTAACCCATTTTAACGTACAAACCATTTAATTAAATTCGATCGGCCTGCAGAATATCACCAGTGCACTGTGCCTGCACTGCGGGTAAATCTCGTTGCTCGTAATATTTTCTCAGGCGCTTGATAACGAAGCAAAGCTAACTCATTTATAGGGCTCCACAACCCCTTTTTATTAGGTTGGGACTGCTATATGGTAGATCTGTTATTGAGTTTGTTAGAAGAAATCTCTTTTCAATATTGTACTTACGAGTATTGATTACTTTTGTTAGATTGGTTGCAGTTCGATAAATGTCAGGCGCATCGTTATATTTTGTTATGTAGAAATGCGGAACATTATCGTTCGTATATTTTGTTATGTAGAAATAGCGGAACATTAATGTTAAAGATAAATAATGTTATTGGTATTCAAGGGCAACGGAACTAGGGTGTCCTACCATCGACGGCGCCGTGAAAGTTTTATTTGATGCTCTGGCGTCTTGTATACCAACTTAAAGCTTGTTATGGGGAGTCTGACTGGCAAAGTTTTGATTATAAAATAATTCTAAGATTTCCCTACTATTTTCAAGTGTACCTATATTTACGAGGAAAACATTTCCTTGGTATTCTTGGTATCTAGCTATCTATAGCTATATGTATTAGCCTCAATGCTGCAAACACTTGTCTTCCATATACGTACATCAAGACAGATTGATTATTAATTCCGATGCAATCATTGCATGCAGATGATACCTACATGTGTGCATAAATATCTTTCATTGCAGGAGCTGCAACCGGTATTTATAGAGTACTTGGAGACTTTGTAGGCTTTTAGTAGGTATAGAAAATACCATGGTATAATTAATACAGATCAGTGAGGTTATAAGACGAAGCTTAGACAAGATTTGATAATATCTTCGCAACTAAGTCTGCCCTGAACGTCTATCCAAGATTTTAGCACAGGCCGTGTTTCTAAGAAAGCTGCGTAATTAGGTCAGGTCATGCAGACAGAACGCTAGGGATTTATTGCCTTAGACTCAGAGCTTACCCATTCGCCCGTTTGTCGACTTTCATTCGCAATTTACGTTGAGATTGGAAATCGCAATTATACGCCAAGATTAAGCTTGATAGTACAAACATGGATTTGATTTGTGATTTGGATCCTGATATGTCTGTGGTATACGAATTAGAGTTCTAATTAGGTAAGAGATAGGCACTAATGTTCTACTGAAGATAAGATAATGCTATTAGAGTATAAGTAGGCATTCATAATTCAGTATTTGTAGTAGATACCTAAATCTTCGTGGACATCAAAGGTCGAACGAGTTCTGAATACACATGAAGGGTATTTCCATTCATATATTGGACACCTATTGAATAGGATCGCAGAAATTTTAGACCCAATGATTTTGTACTAAAGGTGTACTTACTATCTGTGCAATATCCTTAAGTACGGGGCTTCCCAGTCGTTTAACAAAACCGCAATAGGAAAAGTTTTGCCAACAAACCAGATATCGTGACTCCTTATCCATTTAAAGTCGATAAAACACCAGTGGGTAAGTTTGCACCTCGCAGTTCCTCAGAACATTTGTTTCCAGTATTTTAACCTTAAAATTACAATTTCTATTGCAATCACAATGCGGTGCGGACGTGTTTTGGTTTTCTAAACAGATGGGTCCTTGTAGGCGGCGCTTACGTCACTCTCCTTACTTTATTTGTACTTTAACTTTGTTTCTTTTGCAAAGCATTATTGAGATTTTGCTCCATATTAAAGCACACGGTATTGTATTACCTTGTCCTTTCAAGTCAGCACATTTTACAAAATAGGAAAACCATTGAAGGATTTAATGGGTTTTTGTTGAGATCGTAAATTTTTTATGGCGCACTCAGAGCCTTAGCGGCAAAAAATATTTTTATTTTGAATGTCCTTTAACTTTTAACGGTTACCTTTAAGACTTATTTTCCAATGAAATCAAAACCCTCGTAGAACCGTAGAACCATTAGAGACTCCATGACTTCTCCTCCTCCATGAACTCCATTACCAAATTTCGAACCTCATGAATTGCGTATGAATACATATACTTATAGGAGTTCTCATAAAATTTATCCTTTAAGAGTTCAGCCGCTTGTTGACCAGCTCGATATAGCTCGCCTGAAAATAGGCTCACCACTTGAGCTGAAGTTTAATGAAGTTGGCACTTATAGCACATGCATCATTGACTCTGAACGCTTCCTGGAACTTCAGGATGAGAGTATTAATTATTGAAATCTGTACGAACACTTCTCTAAATAATTCATTAAAATTCCTGAATCTTAAGATTGGAAAACAAGGACCTTTCAAAAGTCTTACTCATTCATGAATAAATCATATATTCTTTTTGTGATTTACGCAAGATCTTTTGCTTTTTCTCATGTATTCGCTGTTCCGCAACTATCATTAGTGTCTCCTTTCTGCATAGTAAACACAATAATGGTGTGTAATAGTCACGGAGTAAAGAAAGATGAGTAAAGATGACATAATGCAAGTAGGTCAGGCGCCTTCTTCTAGGTCAAATAGAAACGCTGGTCATGACCAAAACGATCAGTTACGAGTGAACTAACGAGGGGTTCGTGTTCTTTGAAACATCTGCCAACGATTTTCGGTATTATCAAAAATGGTCGGGTCCAAAGTAGGATATTTGGACGTAGACAGTAACGTTCCTCGTCTCACACGCGCATTTTGACGCGCTACGCTAGTTATTTTGTTTTCCATGTTAATAGTACATTGTCTCCGCAATCTGATCGAGAGTCGTCCTTGACAGTGACATAGTTACGTTTGCTGATCGAGTCATTACGAGGCGTTGGGTAAGCTGTTAGATAATGATTCAGCGGATACAAAGTTATGTAACTGCGTTGTACGACTACGCCTTACCTCGGTTATGTTGGTAATGAGTGGTTTGGAAATTCAATCAATGGGGAATCCCAGTTTTTTCGAAGGGCACGATAAACTGTGGGTTCCGGCTGGTATTTCTTTATCTTTGGCCGTCGTTACGGGTAGTCAGAAGCCTGTAAGTCTGACAATCAGTCTTACGTATAGGTATTGGGTTGCCCTGTAAAACACTGGCACTCAGCTGCATCGGGTTAGGTTGGAAACTGACCCCAATATAGTCGCGTAAAGGATAAGTAGATAATGGGGAATCCTACATCAAATCATACCTGAAAGAATTTCAAAGAGACATGATTTCCAAGAAAGTAACTTTCAATTCCTACATAATTGAAGGCTAAACACAATGCAAATATGTTGTTACTTGTCATCCATTATGTATTGCGTAGAATACAAGATTGATAAGTATCAGCAATTAAGTGTAGGCACGTATATATCATGTTTGAATGTTTGTCTTGGTTATGGCGACGCGCCGCGCTTACTGCTACACGATTATGATAATTTTAGACTACAATAACTGCAGTTTCTGCTTCATTAGTATTTCTGTTATGCCCTTCGCTAAGTATGTTTTTAGGTGCTTATATTCATACTTTAAGCTGTAAATTATTTAATGTTTCCTAAAATTAAGACTTGGCTTCAACACATACTCGCTTTTTCCTTAACCTCATGTTCTTAGAAATGAGCTTTCAAGCACGATACCTTTTCCTTGAAGAATTCAAAATAAACTCCCGTGCAAATCCCAGTCGAGCTACACCGAGGTTATTAGATTTCCCAGAACAGGTACCTACATATTTATTTATCGCTTTACTTACATATCTCTAGCCAATGAAGATAATAAAAGTCGTGACGGTAATGTGAACGTAAACCTTTAAATACAAGGTATTCGTTCCACAACTTTTAATACCCCACGCTGGGAATCAACGAGCGCAAAAAACTCGTAGAATGCTATTATTGACACCTATCGTCTTATAATTAGAAGCTCCTGCATAGCAACAAATGGAGGAACCTGTTTGCTCGATATAAAAAATCAGTTAAAGCTATTATTAATATTGCAGGAACAATAACTCATGGTTTCCCAGCCAGTGGTACACAATCAATGGATACTAAAAAGAAACAAAAAAGAAATGGTAAAAACTAAACAATGGTGGAACGCCTACGTCCATCGCTAGACTTCCTACCTTCCTCCCACGTACAATACACGCCACTCGCAGGCTCGGGAATAGGGCCTTACATAATATTCTGAAGTTGGACGTATGATTAGAAACTCCAAGAAACTGGGACGAGGCAAGACGTAGTTTTGAATTGCGGTGACGAACCACGGATCGCAAGCTTAAAGCACTCTGCTTGTAGCCCACTTCTATCAAATAACGGAACGATTAAATACTTTATTCCTAGTTTTCTACCATCCGCATTGAAACGGCCTGGCCTACATTTGCTTTAACTGAAACAAAACATTCTGAATTTGTGAAATATAATAGGTCTGCTTTTGGCCTAAATGAAAAATATAATAATGAAACCAAAACCTTCTTGGATCAAAAGGAAAAAGAAATGTTATTACTATTTTCTGCGAACTCAACAATGCTTTAATTATTTTTGTTGGAGCATTGTTCTTTATTACAAAAAATGTGTGTAGGTAGCTTTTTCAGCCTGTTCTTTTTAAATCTAATCTGATTCAGAAAGAATAGGCTAGCCTTTAATAGATAGGTACAAAGTCTGGCCTTTATCTTTAATCAAACGAATAACGCTATTTCAGTTTCTAGCTGAATACCCAGATTAAATGAAAACTTAAAAGTAAATAATAAAAACTCCGCCCTTACTCTATTAATGTATCATGCTTGTGCCTGTATTTCGAGTGTATCGCAAATACAGACACAAGCGAAAGACCTGTTGTTTTATCATACGTACCTAGAAATTTATATCATGGTTTGATCCAAATTATCACACTCATATACATAAAGAAGATATCAAAGAATGACAACAAAACAAACCCATTTTGAACCTCAAAGAGCTTGTTTTTGTTTATTCCCCACAGTTTGCTTGGAAACAACAAATATCGGGCGTATATCACAATGTTACGTCAAAGCTGGCTTCCCAATACTAGACATTCCCCTTTGCGGTGTTTGTTCACGGTTCCACGAGAAATGTAGCACTTAGCTTGATGAATTTATTTGTTCTGTTACATTGATATAAAAGGCTACAATATATGTATAGGCCCACAGGTTTAGCTGAAAATAGGCTTCTGGTTTGATTGTCAAGTTAGAAAAAGTTTTCGTCCACCGCTTGCCAAAAGCCTCCTCCAACATGGGTGGATTTGCTCATGCTAATGGCGCTAGTCTAGGTAGCTCTGCCAAATTGGCATTCTATGATTATAAAGCAAATAACACCAAACTCCCAACCATAAGCTCCCTACAATATAGTAGCCCATTAAAAAAAAACTGCTTCGAAAATATGAAGGCACTGACGTTTATTAAAAACTAATTAAAACGCATTGTCTCACTAACTGGATCAGATTTCTGGCGCATAAAATGCTCTCGAAAAGAATTAAGCAGAGTCAGGAACTCATTATTTTCTTTTTGTGGCAGTTAATAGTAGTTCCGAGACTCATTGTCGCTTCAAACAATATAGGAGAGGAGAGCTTTCAAAAGATGCATTTTAATTGCCCCACTGGCACTATAAATGGGGGATTCGTAATTTTAATTCCATAAATATACACAGCCATCTTTTCCATATTTTATAATCCGTTACGGACATTTGGAGGGTATTAAGACCCCGCCTCCTCACGGTACAAAAAATATAAACATTTGGGAGTTGCTAAACGACACGCTTCGGCTTTGAGAAGAATTTATGAACGGATAAAGTTTTTAATGTTGGCGTTTATTTATTAAAATTGGGATATGTTGACAGTGTTTTGATTATGATCTTTTCCTTTCTGGATTTGGTAGCTATCAAGTTTGTTTACATTGAAAATCAATGTATGTAACTTAACTTACTCATTAGATCACACATAATAATAATAGTATGCGTTATTTCCTAAAGTGTCTTGGATAATGCTAAAATATAAGGTGAAACCTCGATCAAAAAAGTTTCTACGTTAAACAAAGCTCAGTCAATCCCTTAACCAAAGCCCCGATTCACGCAAAACTCCATCATCACGCTACCAACATCGTCTGGCAGCAACTCACCACTTGCACTGAACTTTCGTCCTAGCGACGCACGCGTTCACGTCTCACCGGAACCGGTTTCCTCAGCATTTCACCCGCTTAGTCCGCCTACGTCGAACGTTACTTATAAAGCTTTTGATGCCTCCACTTACCTTTTATGTGGTTAAGCTTTAATGCCAGAGATTTAAGATGCTGTGTAAGTTGTGTTTAATTGTTCTTTAGATTTTAGAGAACGATTCGTTGAGTTCTTTGTTGTGGTATCGTTTGTGTTGTGGAAGAAACTTAGTCATATTTGAATCCCTTTAAGAACTTATGTCTACGTGTGTAAATGCATAGGAATATTATAAAGCTGAAGAGTAAGTTGAAATTGAAAAATTCGCTCAGTGTTAGATATCCTATTTATCAAAGAAGGCTATAGAGTAGGTACTTTGGTCCCGGTGCGAGGATCAGTTCCCACGGGTCGCCACTGAAACTGCTGACGCTAGTAAGAAAAATAGAGCTCAAGTAACAGATTAGTGACCGCATTTTGTTGTGATAACTGCAACAAACTGCTACTTAAAACAACCCACTTCTTGACATAATCCCTCGACCGCCATTCACGACACGATCCTATTACGAGTTACGAGTGCAAAAATAGATCCAACGCATTCTCACGCAAGATTTATAAAAAGACAAATTGATGTTTATAGCTTATTTAGAGTTAACGTCATGTTGTAAACTAGTTGGTGTATAAAATTACATATTATTCGACATGATTAGTCCGTGGTTATCTGACTCACAGCTACAAGACCTGTCTACCCACGCCAACCGGCTATGGATGATGGCTATTTGCTTAATACTTGTATGTTCGTCAAATCCTTATGTAGTAAACGGATGAACATTGTGAATGAGATAAGAGGGCTTCTTTCTTTATTTGGGTATACTTTCTTTAGTGTTGATTGCCCTAACTGTAAACTGTCGTCATAGTAATCGACTGCAGTATTTTTGTCGAACAACTTACTAGTATAAAACCGTTTATGAAGTTTATGAAACCCTAAAACGAAACTGGGATACCCCAAGGCAAAGAGTTGTAGCATATGGAACTTTTGCTATTCTGTGAACGATCGGTTCTTTCGGTCTTTACTCCGTAGCTTCTATCCCACAGCAAATACAATGGGGACTCCATAGTTTTCCTACTCCATGACAGTGACGTGAAGGCACACGCCCAATAACCCTTAACGAAAGGGCTTGTCGCGACACGGACATCCAACATACACTATAATGGATCCATTTGGAACCAAATTAACTGGGTCGACTCAAGTGTGAACATAAAATGGAATAGTTCCATGTTTCTTGTTAATTAGGATTAACATACGACTTTAAAGATGGTACGAGCTTGCGAAAAGCAGTTAATGTCAGGAACGGGTTTACAGAAACCATTCTTAGAAAATTATAACAACGGGAAAATTCTTTGAAAACTTTTCTTACTTGGCCGCCGGCGCTTTAGTGGGTATTTTCAGCATGTAACTCGCGAAAGTAAAGGAAAGCAATTAATGTCTTCGGAAAATATGAAGCTCATCTTTAAAATTCAATAAATAACACCGTATAATTTATTGAATGATCAATTTATTGAAAAACCAATTAAACAATTGCAAAAGTCTCAACACAACTTGTCATTCCTGGAGGAGTGTTTATTGCCTTAGCCATGTTATAATTGAGATAAACACTGGCTAGAATAGATTCATCAGAGTTCTAAAACGAATTAAGTAAACTGACGTAAAATTGTCTGTTAATAACACGGAATTAACACTAAATAGAGATGAGCACAAAAAACGTCAAGTATCAAGATTTTTTTCTGAACCAGTAGCAAAAGTGACGCCAGTCGACCTTGGTTGCCGACCTTTATAGAAACTAGCAAAAAAAAACCTTTATTGCGATCAATAAAATGTGTATTTTAATGAGTTGTCTGATAGATTCACTATAATAAAGAAAAACTACATACCTATATGTACAAGGGACTTTAAACAAATGTGGACTACGTTTGACTACATTATTATCTTCAGCAGGTGCAGTGCAGTTTTACTTTTGAATTGAATACTTACACTATATTAAACTTTTTCCGTCTTACCACAAAAACTTATTAACGTCAGTTTAAGACTTGTCTAAAAAAATGTCAAATTATGACGTTGACATATGGTTCATTTTGGAGCCACATTTTTTTTAGACAAGTGTAAAACAGTGGTTAAAGTTTTTGTAGTAAGGCCATATATATCATGTTTTAGAACTATGATCTTTAAATAAAACAACCGTATAATTTTCTCTTTTATGTTGAAATGGAGAAAAATCTTTAGTTTCACCTCTTGTCCACCGGACGGATGTCTGATGTCCTAGCCCAGCTCCATTTACGCCACAGTCCGAAGATCTAGTTACAAGTGGTCCTTTTCAAGTCATATCCACTTCTGGACACACCTAGTTAGGTGCAGCTTAATCTACATTATTAATAGGCCTGGCAACCTTGGCAAAAGATTTCGGTCTTTAGGTTACCATTAACTTCTTTTACAAAATTATACACGCTTTAATAATAGCTGTCTTATCAGTTTAAGTTTTAAGTACAATTACTACTTAACCGCAAAGAGGACTATCTATTCCGCTAACAAAAATGACATCACTAACCACAAAAGCTTTATTATTTAAGTTTATACTCACTCACATAAAAACTAAAACGTACAAATAATACACAGAGTTATGTGGTAATCGACAAGCGACAATAATACATTAGAATACGTAATTCAATTACAAACATATCATTCATGTTCCATATGAATAATTTATTTGGGTGGCCTTAGAAGTTGAGATAAAAACTGTTTCTTTTTCTACGAACAACGCTAGAACTAACTGTACATAATTGCTTCTTGTTTTTATATGATCTTATGGCATCTGTCCACATCAGATGCTTTAGAGAGGAACCACACACTGAAGACTAAAGAGTCGGCCCCATAGTTGGAAGAAAATCTGGATTAAAATCAAAGTTCTGTAGTCAGCTTGACACCGGCCAAATACCTGATCGTTGTTATGTGCGTACTACCATTCATTTCCGTACTGGTTTAAGAGCCCTAACGAACTGTAGGCCGACTAAAAGTTTCTAGTGTGCTCCTAGACACAGGTTTCTTAAGAATTGTAACAATTACATGTGGAGCTAAGCCCCATAAACAGTGATGTAAAATATGCACATTTTAATAGAAAACCTTGACCTGCGTATGTCACAAATTTAATATACCTTACATGAGTCACGCAAACTGTAATTATAATTAACGTCCATGTTCTAATGAATGGTGTGCATAAATTTTACCATGAAAGCATGATGATATTTGTGAATTTTCCATAGATCGTTACAAAGTTAGTTTAGCTTTTGCAGTTTTTCGTTGGTAGAGGCAATTATGGGCTGTCAATGCAATTGATGAGTCGTCGCATCGATCTGTACGTGTCAGAGGCTTGGTGCGACGTAGCTTTCAAACTGCAATAGATGACACTTCATCACGCCCTCAATTTTGCCAAGGTAAAACTGGTTTTCAACACTTTGTAAGATACTGCTCTCAAGAAATAATCTAATTAATGGAACCATTGAGTTTGAAATTAACACCAATTTATCATGAACGTCTAATCCGTCAGAAACTTCAGTTAAGTACAAGCTCTTAAAGAGAAACAATCGCTTTTAAGCCCACACCATATTTCACTTGACTTTCACTTTGGTAATCTTAATTAAAATAAAATCATCAATTAATATCGCTTGGTAGGTACAGTTAGTATCAATAGTATCTGATCAAATCAACAATGACGAAGGTATTGAAAAGGAAATGTCGTGTGTAAAGTGTGGGTAGTCTACGATACGATACGGTACGCTGTCACATGTCACTTCAGTACGTAACTGTACCCCATACCTTTCCTTACAATGATACTGGTTGAGAACAGTCGCACGGATGGCTTGTCACCTAATAAGGCTGAATAATTTTGCAGTAACGCAGCATCTAAGGTGCGAGAGCGAAGTGTATGAAGAATAATTCATGAGCTTTTCTTAATTTCAATAAATCTGTCTCATCAACGCTTTAATATATGAACTTTTCAAGATGCTTCTAAGTATTTGCATATATTTCTTATTCAAGACATAAAGATCCCTCTCTACCTTGCAGCCTTATATTTACCAGGTTGTACCTTTTATTTACAATGCTTTCGACTCCTTTATTGGCAAAAGCGTTGTCACCATAATATTTGCTACCCAACCTTTAGATGTTATTGTTTTCAATATTGTGAGCCAACAGAAATTGAAAAACAACAAATGGTTTCCCCGAGAGAATTTTTCCATTTATGTGGTTGTTGATTGGATGGCAATAAACCCTAAGGTAAAAGAAATACATATGTATTTAGTGAACACATGAGTGATTACAAACAATTAGTCCTTAGTTCCAGCATGCAGTCTCTAATCGAATTCAATTAAGATAGTTTACATGTCTATGTCGTCAACTTAATAACTACAGACTAATGTGGATCTATAGGATTAACCCTGAAATTCCCTCATATATCATCATTAAGTAGCCAGCCGGCTAGGGACTGAGTGTATTATCTCCTTTTTTGGAAAAAGCTTACTGTCTCAGCCTACAATTGTTGATTGATTGATGGAAGGCAGTTAAGAAGAATTGCTTCGGAGTTATGTTAAACGCCTTATCCAATGGTGTATCGTAATGTCTGTCTAGTGAAGTGAATCACGCACTGTTATTATACTTCCAATGATCAAAGTGAAGGCGAAAGTGCTCAGCGAAAGTGCTTCACCTTTTTTGTGCTGTACTTAAACAACTGTCGGACAAATTACCAAAAGGTCGAATTTCACTGACATTTACATGTTTCAACTGCAGGTTTTATTTAAATATTAATAGCCCCTCAAAATTGTTGTTTATGGAGGTAAACAGTGTTGGTGTATGCAAGTTTGTAATTCGTTAAAACATTCGGTTGTCACGCATACCAGTGGCAGGTCACGTGAAACTGTCAGCGACAGTCCTAATGGATTAATTACATTTTTGTTTCGCGTTTCCATTAAGCTTAACATGTTTCTGTAATTATCTCACATTTGCACCAATTCATTATGACGAGTTTTAAAAATTGCTGAGGGAATCAAAATTTATTAAGAAAAATACGCGAAAATTACTATATAGAAACACATTTTCGGACCATTGACATGAAACCCATTTTGTAGCTGAACGCAGGCTAAAAGATATCTCACACATAAGCCCCTAAGGTGACAAACGACATGAACGGCGAGATAAGGAAAACATATTCGGTTTTAACTTCCAACGTAGTCTAACAAAGGAAACGAAAATCCTTAAGTACTATATAATAGTAGGTTACTCTTGACAGCTGATTTCTGTTCCAGATAATCCAATCTAAGACAAAGAGAAAGGACCTAATGATCAACATGAAAGTGCAAACCTTCGCAATAACAATTTATCATGTCTATCTGATAGCTAGACTACTCCTTGTTAATGAAACATGGTGTTAGAGAAAGTAAGGAACAGACGAATAGTTCAATGTAGCGCCGTTGAATTGTAAATTATAATTGGCGTAATTATCGTGTCAGTTAGCAAGACAATACTGGTGAACACTTAATTGAGGCAGACAATAACCTTGTCTAAAATACGAATATTTCAGTCAGTACTTATGCACTTAATTAAGTGTATTACATCCTTACCATCATATTAGAATTGGGAAAGGAAAGTTCCTTCGCTGGGAATAAATCCTGCAAGATGTTGAAGGGCAGTAAACAAGAAGCCATTAATAAACTGAGGTAAAATAGATCTATAAAAGTGTAACAAATAGTCCAGTTTGTTCATCATCTACCTTGCCTTTTCCCAACTATGTTGGAGTTGGCTTCCAGTCTAACCGCAAGCAGCTGAGTATCAGAGTTTTACATAGAGACGACTGTCGATCTGACGACCTCAACCCAGTTTGTTTCATAAAAATGCCGCCAAAGTTGGTTAAGTTATAATACTACTAGCTTTCCGCCCGCGGCTTCGCCCGCGTGGAATTCGGTTCACCCCTCCCGCTGTGGGTTAGCAGCGGTGAGGGAGTGTCAGACTCTTACTGACTAAAATCGTCGTGTTCCGTCCTAGGCCTTTTATATACCAGGGCCGCGGTACCTCTTTCGAACAACCCGCAGCCGCGGCTGGCCCTGGCGCTACTGGGCCCCACTGATTTCAAAACAGACTAATTCGCGGCGAACCTTAACACCACGATACAGAAAAGCACAACGCCATCTATCGAGCTATCGGGAAGCTCGCGATTGAACAATGAGCTACAGGTTAAAGCGCGAGATATCATTGCACTTCTTACGTATCTTAAAAAAAACAACGTCACCACGTTTTAAAAAGCTATCATTCCACTTCTTATGTATTTTAAAAACACATCGTTACCACGTTTTAAAAACACCCAGCGCCATCTATCGCATACCTCAAGAACGAAATAACTTAACTAATACTTATACCAATTAGTAATTCGTTGAATTATAGTTAATTCAGGATAAGTAGATGTAAAAAAAACAGTTAAGACGATAAAACAAATCGTACGTCATCCCTCGGGAATTCCTCATTTTCGAGGATTCATTATCGTATCATTTAGCTTCTAAATTTATATGTTCATATTCGTTTGCAATATATAAGTAGATGTAAAAAAAAACAGTTTAGACGATTAAACAAATTGTACATCATCCCTCGGGAATTCCTCATTTTCGGGGATTCATTATCGTATCATTTAGCTTCTAAATTTACATGTTTATATTCGTTTGCAATATATTACCTTGTTTTAAACGACACACAGCGCCATCTACGATCCATCCATCAAGCAAACAATATTTTTGTTTTCCCTCGGGAATATCTATTTTTTTCGGGATAAAAAGTACCCTATTATTTAATCCGGACTTCTAACTTTACGTCTGCAAAATTTCAAAGCAATCGGTTCAGTAGTTACGGCGTGAAAGCGGAACAAACAAACAAACAAACAAACAAACTCACTTTCCGATTTATAATATTAGTAAGGATTGATGCTCAACCTGACCTAGCCTAGAACATCCTGTCCCCCAACCTTATAATGCAACCTTCTTATCAATATGCAGTAGAAAGCGATCGCTTGCACTCTGCATTACAATGTACCACCCGCACTGCGCAGCCACATGACAACAGGGTTAGTTCATGACGTCAGTTTATATCGAGGTCACGGAACTTAACAATATGTTCAGTCTGAATGAAATTCTCATGAAATGCATTCCTTCCAACCGTCTGCGTAAAACGGAGGTTCTCAATTTGTGTGTTTTGAAGTCTTAGCTAAACTAAATGCAGCAGACAAAAAGAGAGTCAAAATAAAGAGCCGTTATTTTCACCTGTACCTATAAATGTATCCATTGAGCTAACCTATAAACGTTTTCAAACAGGCAGTTTCTTCAAGCAGTCGACTGGTCCGCGTGTGCGCATCGTCCTACATTCGCGAGACGCGTGAGCATCGCCATAAAAGATCTCGCACCGTTTTGTCCGTACACGCATTAGTAAAAATGGTCAACAAACGATGTGAGAACGGGACTGTATATCTACAGATAGAGCGTAAATTCACGAGAATTCGAGTGAAAGATATAAGATTAAACTGGGAATTATTTAGAACACATAGGAAAAACATAGGAAAGAAAGCCAGATAACAAATAAAAAAGTCGTTCAACTTCTAGAAAATAAACTACTTACAGATTCTAACGCAATAGAGTACCTACATGAAACAGCGTAAATACATGCTAAAACCGATACAAACGGTGACCAACCCTAAAGTTCCGAACACAAAAACACTGGCAAAAACACAAATAGCAATAAATAACTCGGAACTGCCAAAGCTAAAGCTTTTTCACCATAAACATTAAACGCAGACACAACAATACACGGCGAACCTTATTACTGAAAACGAAACGTTTGTAGATATCAAAGTGTTGTTCATTTCGGATTAGCCGTAAATTCTAATTAATAATTTCGCTTCGAGGCCAGGTAGCTTTAGGGAATTAAAACACCGAAAATTATTACGAGAATCGTACTTAATTCTCTTTGTATTTTGCTAGACCCTCTTCGAGTTTGGGTAGGGACTTAAAAATTGTATTCTAAGGATCGAAAAATTACCTCAGACAGACCTCGTCACTGTTATTGGTCTCCAACAAAGATTTATTTC
This sequence comes from Helicoverpa zea, assembly GCF_022581195.2. Lineage (NCBI taxonomy): Eukaryota > Metazoa > Arthropoda > Insecta > Lepidoptera > Noctuidae > Helicoverpa > Helicoverpa zea. Next base: position 7,320,974 of record NC_061476.1, read on the forward strand.
TGTACTGACTTTTAGTGGTAATAAAATTGTTTTATATCCTCAAATTGTAGAGTTAGTACTAACCTTTGTTTTGGACACGTGAGACGAGAGTTCAAGAATAATGTCACTTAATGACCGCCATATGTCCGAAGAAATATTTCCAACGCAACGTGTGGGAAACAAAAATAGGAAAAAACCTCGAAGAGCTATGTGACTGATGATGATCAAAGTAGAGATATGTGAGGCTATTATGTAAATTGTAAAGTATATTTTCTTTGCTTTTAATACGAGTACAGTTCATCAGAATACAGCTGAAGAGTTCGTTTATATGGAAGCACTTATCTTAAGGACTATCAACTAGCCGATTTGAAAAATCTTTCACTGTAATGTTCAATGCGAATTAACCGCTTGCGGAAGCCAGTATTAGATAAAGATTTCTTGTAGATAATCAGCAGCTTACTAGAATCCTCACTTCCTTGTTATAATTTTCTGAGGAAGGGCGTGTTAAGTTCCCTGATCCCCTCTATAAACTACACGTGCTGACCTACTTACGTCAGAACGCATGATTTATTTTTAATGAAGTTCTGAACACTAGCGCAGTATTCATTTATTGTCTCTCAGAATTCGTCTCTTGAAAGTTATTTCATTTCAAGTTTGGGAGAACATTTTTGGGTCTTGTCCGCACAAAATGAGGAAGTATGAAGGTATTTTTGGAAGCTCATTTTCATACTGCGGACTAATTTAATAACTGTTTGACCTATATAAGCACAATATGAAGAAATTCAAAAGTAATAAGGTGCCTGCTCTATTATTCCAAATAACCAAAATGTACAAACAAACATCATGAATACGGTAGTGATGTTATTTGTATTGATTTCTGCTTTGAATAGAGATAGAGTAACATAATGGGCAACAAAGGATACCCAAAGGGGTTTTATTGGCTTTCATCTTATGTTTTACTATTCCGTATGACATTGTTACAGTAATTTGGTTGTTTTTAAATTGGCCAGATTTAGGAAAGCATGATTTTATTACTTTCTACACTTATTTCAACAGAATATTATTTGTTGTAAGTTGATAGACATACAAACTTTCAGTTACAGAACTCAGCGTTAATTGAAACTCCAATAAACAAGCTAAAGTTATTGAAAACTAACCGACAGACGGTTGAAAGACAACATAAATCCAATCTCGGGAGCTTTCTTAGGTACTATCGACTGCAGGCCTCAGGCCTCTTGAAAATTAGGCCTAGCTTCAAAGCGGAGCGCAGCTGCCATCTTCGAAGGCCGAGTTGAAAATGTAGGTTAAAAGTAGTTTTGTATCTACCCATCCATCTACAAAGCTAGATAGACTAAATAGAAACATGTCAGATGCACCACTACAGCATGTACAAAATGTAATATCAATTATACAATAGGCGAACATACAATGGAACAATCATTATCTAGTTCTTCCCACGGCTGTCGCTCTCTTCCCTTTAGTGACCCAGCCAATTACAACGATGAATTAGGAGCAATTTCAAATTTAGATATACACACGCATATTTGATCTTCCCGCAACGATCTATCATTAAGCGGACTCGTGTTTAAAGTGCATTAAGAATGGGAATAAATATTCAATGACTCCAACATCGTCTGAGAAAGATCACATTCTTGCGTGTGCGTATCTCGGAAGCGAAAATTCATCTAGATGAGGTAAACGCTGCTTGTCTATATTTACTGTCTATTGTTAGAACTGAAGCGTTCTGACTAAGACCAGACACCTGCGGGCTACAAGAGCCCGAACACAATGTAACAAATTCAAGACTAGACGAGGCGAGAAAGTGCAAATAATGGTTCACATATTATTGTGAACACATGAGGAGAACTGCTGAAATTCAGAGTGAAAAACCATGCATACATTTTCTATAAAGAAAGTTTAATGCGGTAAAGAAAGTGGTGATTTATTGGACAGGGTTTTCCTTTTTTCGCAAGCTATTTGAATATCAAAATTACATTCTGATTCACACATTCTGGTTACTTTCATCGCCCTAGTTGTACAAGATGTCATTTGACCCAATAAATCCCATGACAAACGTTCGGTAAATAATAGCGTGCTTGCAATAGACCGTGACGACATATATTCAATATTCGATTCTTTTGCATGGAACAATGAAGACTGCATTTGTCGCAGCTGTCACGCTACGGTGCGCCACGTAGGTGAAATTAAGACTACCGTCATAGTTAATGTAGTGTTGCATATTAATAAAAAATTTCCCTTGTATACGCTTTTATGGTAATACTTTCTAGAATTACAAATGTACAATACTTCACGTCAGGCTTCTGTGTTTGCCATTTTGTGCTAAGCAGCTTTACCTTAACCTACATTAGGGTTAGTTTAGAAATATGAATATTGTATGTTATCCTTTCTTGTTTTCTCATCAGAAACCATTAATCGCCATAAAAAGTGGTCTGCTTGTCTACGTTCACCGTTGCTAAGTCCTTTCTTACCAAATTAACTTATATTCTTGTTAGATACTGCCGCTTACTTAAACATGTACAACCCGTATCATCAAACCATAACGTTACGGTGTCCGCCGAAACAACCGGTTATGTTAAACTGTTTACATCATTCGCTCGAAATACATATTGTTATGCCACAAAGCATATGTTCATTCCACTTTTCTTTAGTACTCAAATTGTGGCCTGCTTTCTTCATGCGTTTGAGAAAATACATCAAGTATGAGGTATGACTTGACACGGTTGTCACTCCAGAAAGGGAGGCATTGTAGTTGCCTCATAGCAAGTGGGCGACCTTGTCGATAATCTTAATTTATTCAAATATACATCGTTGTTTCATACAAGAAAAGGTGCTCTATCAGCCAACTGATCAAATATTTTTAAAAAGCCCACACGAGATATCCTCTTTGCATAGCTGACGCATCGAACTGACAACATAACCCGTGTGACCTATATCAGTTCAATATTAGAAGATGCCAAAAATATTTTACAAGTTCATCCAAATGGAAGGCAAGCATTTATAAGTTCTAAATGCGTGTTGCATCACAAGTTTATTTGCGGACTTGACACGGCCGAAATGTTACTGATTGGCCTGCGTACGCGCTGCATGACGCCACTGTTTATAGCGGAATATAGGAAAAAAATGATAATCGAAGACAGAAAAAATCTGGCCATTTTGGATATTCACTAATTACCATTCCGAAAAAGAATAATGAATAATAATTTCGAAAATGAAGCAGAAACGTTTGAAGGAGGTAAGAATACATAATACATCGAAAATTGATTTTCAAATGCCCATACTTTACAATTACCTACATAAAGCAAGTCCCCATCCCAGTACCATAATATCCGTTCGTTGATTACAGTCTGATGGTGCACTGAGCACCGACAGGCGCCAAGCAACTCGATTTTACTGCTCATGTATGAGGAACTGAATTAATTTCCAATAACACTTGTACACGTAGGTACTGAAACTAGAAATGCTCCAAAAGAATACAGCTTCACAGTAAACTTTGTAGCTCAAACAATAAAATTGTTTGTTTGTCAGGTATAGACGTAAAGTTTATAGTGTGACATGAAACCCAAGATCTGTTTCAGAGACACAGACTCGTGTATCATAAAACAAATGACAAAATTGTGCAGCACCCGAGGTCCTGGCAACAGGATGAAATAATTTTTCTTATGATCGAGCATACGATGGGGTCGATTTATTGTCCTCCCACTCCGGTGGTTTTCGTTAATTTCCGGCCGAATCTAGAGCAATTTATTGTGAATAACTGTCGCATTCCCAGCAAGTTACCCCTTATTCGTTTCAATGACTGCATTGTTAATGGTGACGGCTCACTGCAGTGAGATTTTTCAAATTAAAATGCATTTTGCTTCATTGTTATGCAAATTGAGCCCGGAGCTTTAATTCTATTCGAGATTGCACGATACAGTTTTGTTAAAATCAGAATGCACGAGCGTGTCCCCACAAGCTTTTTGATTATTAGTGATATCATATTCATTTATGCTATAAATCTTCGCTCTAACTAAACTTCCAATTAAATACACGGTCACGAACGTGTGTAGGAAGATAATAATAGAAATCAATAAATATTATTCATAATGCAGACATGACGTAGGGATTTATCAATAATGCGGAATCATTAAATTCAAGACGTCAATAACGTTCACAGATCTTAATCGGCATGAAAGTATCATGATAATTACACATATCGATTGACCCTTGTGGCACACCACTCACCACCAACGATTCTTGAACGAAGAACAATACCTTTATGAAAAGCCATTTGTCTACTTAAGCAGGAGTAAGCAGCTTAGAATCCGGGTGAAAAATTGCGAGTTAAAGTTCTTCTCAAAGACCTAGCAAAATATTGTAATGGAGACGATTTAAGACGTCGTTCATGGTCAAAACGTGATGTAATTTCGGGCATGGCATCAACACTTTTTGCTGTTTACGAACTTGGTAAGCTCGTGTCACCTTCACGAGACTTTTATGGTTCACCTTGATGATGTAATTGAAGGGCAACAATAATGTTAAAGTCTTAATTTGCAGTTTTGCACTCGCAACGGCACACCCATCTTTTATTGGCGTATTTAACGAAATTAAAATAGACAACGACAGTGGCTTATTAAAGGTTTTGATAGCTTTAGAAGTGTTTGCAAAGGCTGGTTTTATATTTGGTGACATTACGAAAGCGAAATGTATATTTTGTAGCTTTACACTGATTGGCTATGCTAAGAAAACAAACAGTGCGAAGTCATGTGGCAACGGTAAAGTTCTATTAGCGGAGGCCGGAAAGCATTACGTGACCGGTGCTACCAGTGGCAGTCTCAATGCACTCACTGAGGATGACTTGGCTTTCATTATTAGCTTACATTACAGCGTCACACCAAAACTTCCGCAAAGACGAGATTCAAATAACATCCCGTTGATCCAGCAAATAATTGTAAAACAGAATCCGTTGGTTCCGATGTCAGTTAATAGATAAATCTTTGATGCAGAGGATAGGAGCCAATATTTATGTGCAGCATTTTATTACTGGTTTAAATCGATTAGTCTCGCTACCTTGAAATTATGCGTTAACTGCGAATTCAAATTCTAAATATAATGGTTTCCTTTTCCTATTTATCATCGAAGGATCCGTAAAATTAGTTTTGGCAAAGATTTTGACAGGAATCCTCTATGACCTTAGTGGAACTCATCTCCGTTTAAATAATGGTGTTGATCATTGGCAAGGCATAAATGTGTTCTGTATGACGATTGGTACTTTCAAGTGCATATTACTCTTGTACGGAAATAATTCTTGGCACTGTTATATCTAAGTCACCAACCTAAATGTAGCATCACAAACGATTTCTTCGCTTATATTGTTAAAACTCGGTTCACGAAACCAATTTAGAGCGGTAATGCTATGGGGCCGGTAACCATGGTGTATTGTTTTATTTCCACTTGGGTGCGCATCTGATGACGTCACGCGTTGCCACCTTCCGCTGGGTTAAGTGGAGACCACGGATGCGGTCAGTAACAGCCGGACCATGGTTTTACATAAGGGACACGTTATAGTGATTTACTGCTCTTTGTTCGTGGATAAAAATATGCTCTGGTTAATCAGTCAAGTTTCCAAAATAGTGTTTCTCAGCTTTGATAATTAATTTTACTTCATTAGGTACAATAGAGTTGTTAGCCATGAACGAGCCGAGCTAACGCCCTCATTTGGCATTGCTCGCGCAAATAGAAACCATCTGTCTAGCAAAGGACGCTCGACATTTATATTGGCCTGAGTCTAGACCAAACGCAGGCAGGTTGGCAAATATTAAAACTATAACTTTCGCAAGCTTCGCTTCCTTCTCCACAACACATTAATTCTCATTCCTTTTATTGTTCACAATTCCTGTTATTTGTATTCCGTATAAAACTAGGTAGATTTGATGGAGACTTTAATGGCAACTAAACTTGATATAGTTCCACGAAATTGGGATCGTACTAAAATGTCACTTCCAACAGTCCGGGCAGTTAACGCTTATTTATACGTCTATAAAGAAAGTACTTGCTTCTCCGAGTATGAGGTTTCACGAAGTTATAGATGATGATCTAACAAATTCAACGCCCGACCAATTAATAGTTCGTCCGTGTTAGTCATGTCTAAAATAGCCTGAAATAATTCCTAAAAGCAATTAATAACGTTATCCAACTGCGCGAACGCGTTAAATCGATAGTGGGTCAGTAGACAAACTATTTCCCTCGTGTAAAAATGTAAACAAAACGCTCGTAAAAATAACGAAATTAGGCAAGGCAGGCACCGCCGAGCCATTACTGACGAGACCAACTTCTCAAGCCGCTAACCCAAATGTCTCGAAAACAGTCGTGAAAACAAATGTGAATTTAAGGAAACCGGATTACTGTTGTTGGCAGACATAATAGTTCTTCGGTTGAGCATTCGGTCACTCGAATGTATCTTCTTTAGTCACGCATACGGTTATGTCACGGCATGCTATTACAGAAATGACTAGATTTATTTGTATGCAAAATTTTTCATCTTCAATTATGGGTATGTGATGACGGCGGCAGGTGATTAAGATCAGGTTATATCGGGTAGTGTGGCATGTTTAGATAACGCTACCGAAATAACCCTACACTTGTGCACGCGTACGGCTATCCGCTATTGGTAACCGATCGATTATTTTCGACGTACTTTATGGTACGTCATGGAATTTTTCCTTCGTTACGCATGGAATCCAACCGTATTAAGGAAATCTTTGTTACCAACCCGGCAAAAAAGAAAATAGAACTCTATTTCTATCTTTGTAGATTTGAATCTTGGAAATTGCACAGTTCACTAAACGCACAACTGTCTCGGCATTTCATAAATGTCATTTGTTAATTGACTGCTCTACCTTTTTACTTTCATTTAGTACTAAAATAAACTGGCGAGCCGACACCAACAAAATGTCAGAGAACACTTTCACTCGGAGCGAAACACGTTAGATAGAGCATCAGACGAAGTTTATTTTAAACAAATAAAATTGAAAGGCACAAACAAAGGGTCTATTGGATGCTTTCATTGGATAATATAATTTAAAAGAAACTATTAGTACAAACGTGAGCTGCAAAGAGAAAGTAAACGAGACAAAATACTCGCGTATATTTTTTATCTTCTAATCTAAGATAATAACAACGTGTTGTGTACATTAACAGGTATCAGATAAAGTGTCAACATTTTCATTAACAGCTGACAGATAACGGATGCGCGGGCGCATCGTAGTAGTTTGTCAACAATGGCTGTAGTATCGATTAGAGTGTTACATATTCGTTGCGGCTTCAATGGATCAATTGATATTGTTGAATGTAACAGCGTATAACGCCTCGGAAGTAGGTACTCTAAGCTGTATAAATGGAATTTTTTGATAGGTTCAAAACGTATTACTGGATTTTAATGCTATATAGAGCTGAAAATTAGTTGTTGTAAATGGTGCTACTGTAAAACCACAAAAGACTCTGAAGAATAGTATTCGGGATTATTCAAACCATCTATAATGAAATTCATTTACAAAATGGCGGAAGGAAGATAGACGTGTATTTGTAAATAGTCTCAGAGTATGTTTTTCCACATGAATGATACTGATAAGTTAATAGCGGTTGATAAATGAACTTCATTGGCGCATTACAGAAGGGTGATGTGAGCTCTAGTGGAATAATCCAATTCATACACGCTACACTCTTCCTTTTCGCTGTGGCTTATTTATAACCTCGCCAATTTTACACAAGTCCTCGCTGCGTGAAAACTTTCACGTTAGGAAAGCTAATTATTTTGTTACTCTTGCACCAGTAGTTCTAGTACTTAATAATGCACTCCATGATAGGGTTTCTTCATCGCTTCGAGTTTCGGGGAACGAACTGTAATTTCCTTTCCGAGACCACATGCGAAACCAATTTTGTTGAAATGTTTCCACTTCAGAAGAGTAGTTATACTGTCGTTTGGTAGTACTTGTAACAAAGAACACGAAACGTTTCACCCCAACTGTCAAATGCATTAATCTTTTTCAGGCTAGTAGGCAATTTGTTTTTGGCAACCATTCTTATATGGCCTCCTTTGCATTGTGGGTTCCATGTGAAATATTCACGAGCATTACCATTTATAATCAATTATGACAGCTCTTGGGCTGTCGGTAGCAGACCTCGGGGATGGTACTTGCGTTGTACGTTCGATCCCTCAAGCCCCTTCACCCTCCAGCGGGATGACGTCACGCGCTAAGCGGAGAAACCTCTCAAGGTCGCCCGAATTGTTTTGATTCGATATACGCCTTGCAAATGTTTCATGAGAAAAAAATGTTTACGTTTGCTGAAATCCAAATTACTTTGGGATACATCCATAATAAAATTCTTCAGTAATAATGGACTCTACGTTTCATAAATGTCCAAACAGTGATTTCGTGAGTAAACTTATTCGATTGGTTCGCCATTTAGTTAGCAACTTCATGGTACCATTATGAGTGAAATAACGATTTTTTTACTGAATAAACCGCAAGGTGGGTCGACCACGCCCTGTGGGTACCCACAATATCTAATGGGTACTATCATAACGTCATGAATCTACTCCGACCTTGACCGCAGAGGTTGAATCATAACAATCGTTGTGGAAATTAAGGATATGATCTATTTAGGTAATGAGGTCTAGCAGACTGTTTACGCTAGTGTAAAACGAAATCTAGTCTCGTATTGGCTGGATACGTGACTCATGCAGACCAATCTCGATATTTAGCTGGCGGTGGAATATCCGCAGATCGTAAAAAAACAGGTAAATAACGGTTGCTAATAAAATTGCTGGATGCTGACAGATTTCATGACAATTTTAAAATAAAAACGTTATATCATTTAATAAATACGCGTGTTTGTCACACTGCCTCTTCATTTCCTTGGTATTCATGGTAGGTACGTAGATACTATTTTCAGCTTCATTCAACAAATCCCATCTGCAGTTGCCGAACCGAAGCCCAAGGTTACAGGATATTACGGAGGCCCGTGACCTACCCACCATACAATACTTATATGTACACTAGCTGGTGCCCGCGACTTCGTCTGCGCAGGTTTAGTATTTCGAACAATATGTTTACAAATTGTAGCCTATGTGTTATTCTGATGTAGGGTAAATACGCCAAATGTCGGCCTCCCCCCAAACTTCGGCCGTCTGTACATTTTCAGCTTGCATTCATTCAAAAGGTAATTAAGTGTTAGTTTTGCTCCTCGAATTGCAACTTTGGTTTATACTCTGTACGTACAAATCGTTACTATCCGATTCTGTCACTTACTCTTCTCATACTGAGCGTCAGTAGCGATTGCGCCGTTGAAACATCAAATTCGCACGTAAAGTAGCTTACTCGAAGTGAATACTCACATTTTGGGGATTGATATTAGAACGATAAAACATTTATTTATTTTTGTTTTAAGCTTGATTATCACTAATGGGTTATTTTTACTATATTTTAAGATAGTTTTTTCAGCGTTTTGCGTATATTTTTCAAGGAAAAATAGGAGGCCGCCATTAGAACAACAGTTTTGACTTAAAACCGGAGTCTCGGCCGTAGCCGACTTAAAGCAAATGCAGTCTATTTTATAAATTCCTATTATACTAATTCCGTTGGCTTAACAAGAGAATTTGCAAAGCTTATAGGCAAATAGACCTATTTTACGTTTAATAGCCAAATAACGGCCGGGGTGATATTAGTTGAATCTCGAGACATAAGGTACAAGAAATAGGGGCCGACATTAGAATCGTAAATAATCGTAATGTCGACCAGCCTCGAACTCAAGCGCCACTATACAGGCTGATGAAAAAATACTTTTATATTTTTTCATTTTCTCAAAATGAATTAATTTATTTATTATAATTCATGATATCGTATAGGAGTTAAGTTTAATGTAGGAGTTGACAGTATTGTAGGCATGTTTATGGTAGCTTTATAGTTTGATACTTGCTATCTATTAAACCGTTCTTATTAGATTAAAAAATATAAATGGTTGGTCGTGAATACGACTTTTTTTGTTTAGGGGAAACAAAAAAATATTTTACTATAAATTAAACAAATACAATTACAAATGTATACTTAGTATTATATTATAATTCTGCTAAAATAAATCATGTTAATAATATTTGTCACTGCCTTAATTTAAAACAGCCTATACCCGGCCGACATTTGGAAAAAACGCGACCGACCTTGGGCCGTGAATGGCCGACTTTAGGGTTTTTCTGTTCTCGACGCATCTAAGCCTTATTACTTTTTTCTTTTCGTAGAAATATCAATCTTATGCCTATAAACATGACATAGATTAATCAAACTATCCAAAACCGCATCAGAAACTATCTTTCGTTGGAAACTGACGGTGCTATAGCGAACCGCAATCAGAAAATCGCTAAGGGGGCCGACATTTGGCGTATTTACCCTATAAGCTATATTATTGTAAAGTTTCATTAAAATCCATTCAGTAGTTTTTGCGTGAAAGAGTAACAAACATCCATACATCCATACATACAAACTTTCGCGTTTATAATATTAGTAGGACATACAAATTTCTGCTTACAAAATGAATGAATGAGTGAATTGGGGCAAAGCAACCCAGATTCCGACATTACTCGAATTGTGTAATAATGCAGCAGATGTGGTGTAGTTACAAAAAAAATCTTGAAGCGACCTTTTTGCGACATCCGACAGTAACGTTCCTCTTTTGTCGTAGTTAACTAGGTATAGTTTATTGTTTATATTTTTTTGTATTTATCTTTTTTTATTTTGTGATATTGTTGGAATAAATGACTTACTGTTATTTAATTTTAAATAGGATAGTTGATTTTGCGAAGTCTGATATATATTTTTACGGTAATACACTAAGATTACGAGACAGTTTCCGAATTCGTAGTTTTTTAGAGGATTAAACGATTATTTGTTGCTTAATTGCTTTAAAGGTTGTTTCAAGTTGTATAAGCCTCCTTTAAGTGAAGACCAAGAAGTTTTTAAATGGATGCGTCATTAAAAACGTCATCTTCAGAAGCGGTAAATAGTATTTCCAAAAACATTTCATATAATATTGAGGCACGAGAATATGTTATAGCAGTCAAAACTGATTTCAGAAGTATGTTTACAATTAAATGTGTATTGTTTTGAAGTTATAAAAAATTTGGATTGTGTTTAATCTTCCTATAAATAGAAAAAATCTAGAGCTAAGATTGCAATGCTATATCTTTGCTATTTTGTCTTAAGTAATGTTTCCTTAGGTGGTAAGTCTGTTTGTTTTGCCTTTGCTTAATCATTAAATAAGGAAACTATGTGTTTCTTAGATTATTTCAATATTTATTATATTAACTAGCTTCCGCCAGTGGTTTCACTCGCGTAATGCTTCATGTACCCAGATAAAAAGAAGCATAGGCTACTTTTAGAGTAGTGTAGCATTCCTCAATAAATGGGCATATAACACTGATATATTTTTTCAAATCGGATCAGCTTTACATACAATATTAGTAAAGATTAACTGTTATTTATAACTTCTTCATATACCTAGCAGATAATCATATAATTATTATACTTCTAAGTACTAGAAACAAGAATAACTAAAATAATAGCTGATGACGAACCGCTATAATTAAGTATTATTTATTATTAGTTGCAATAGCAAGGACCACCACCATGAATGCTGGCAAGCCCCACGGTGATGTCATGACGCTCATAAAATATACTCATTATTGCTTTTCTGTGTAGATATATACTTAGATATTTTCTAGTTTCTAGCTAGTCCTATAGATATGAAACATACAGTATCTGTAAATAACTACCTTTGAAATCATTTTAGTTTTTTTTGGAATTTAATGTCAAATTTTTAGCCAACTTCAAAGAAAGAGGTTCTCTATTCGTTAGAATCTTTTTTTTGGTGATGTCATGATGCTCATAAAATATGCTCATTATTGCTTTTCTGTGTAGATATAGATATTTACTAGTAACTAGCCAGTTCTATAGGTATGAAACAATATCTGTAAATAACTATGAGACAATTTAGTTATTTGGGCTATGATAAGATTTATTTTGAAATTTAAACACAAAGGAAGTGGTGGAGGGCAGGCATTTGAGGGCTATCTTTTGCAAACATGACCTTCAAAAAGTGCTGATTTTCAGCTTTGAATAAGTGTCTGAATTTTATCTTTATTTTAGAATTTATTGTTTTTCTATTCATAACTAACTGCAAAAGAGAATAGGTTCTCTATCCATAAGAAACTTCTTTTTCCACTTGTGATTTTGCACACACTTAAGCAATATTTTTTATTTTAATGTCCAAACATTGCTATAAAATATAGGTATTGTCAGCATGGAGAAGATGGTTTGTGTATGATATTTGAAATCTTGTTTATTGAATGTTTTGCCAATTACTTCCTGAACTATGCCACAGTGTCAACTCTTATGTCAGCAAAGATTATGAGTACTAAACTCAGACCAGCAATTTTTTGTTCTAAATTAGACGGAATAAAACAGAAAATCCCAAGATACAAACATGCCTAGTTTGGGGCAAATTGTCAAAACTTCTTGTTATTTTTTTTTTATTTGCATACTTATATGACAAATATTTTTTGGATTATTTTCATATAAAAAATATTTGTCAATGATAAAAAAACAAGATGTTTATCAAAAGAAACTGGGAATACTGAATGGGTGATGACAATTTGACATCATAGAGTTTGACCACAGTAATTGGGTCGCTAGACTGGGTCAATTAGAATGGCCTTTTTAGCACATGCTTCAGAAATTATCATTTTAATGTGCCAGCCATAGTGGGAAATACTATTGTCTATGATCAGAACACCCACATAGGTTTTAATTGGCTCTATGAACTATAAATTGATGAACGATCTGAGATTCTAAAATGTTTTTTTCTGTTTGAATATTACAAAGAAGGCTTTAAGGAAAATCTTGGCTAGAATACACTTAAATAAAAAATTGGCTGTGACAAAAATATATTGTCCTTCCTCAAAGATCACAATAGGAGTTTGTCTATAGCAAGTTCCTTATTAGATTGTTTACAACTATCAATAAAACTAGTTAAAAAGCCATCAGCAGCCTTGATCCCTCAAGTAGAATATTAAAAATTCAAGGCCAAACAAGTCAATAGCAATTAGTTGATATTTATCAATGAGAAACTCTACATTGATATGTGAACAATTGAATAATAAACATAACTAAACGCAACAACATTGTATTAATAACGTATTTATTAGGTAAGAGTAACAATGAATTCCTTAGCGCCATCGAAAAAAAAAAACAAGTTATTACGTCGATGGACTATAACCGGACTCGGAAATATATTTAGGTGCACCCAATGACATCATAATTTGTCCGAAAATCGCCAGTAACCCAGAAAAACTCCGCATAGTTACGTTACGCCTGAAATAGGTCATATCCCCGTTCACTGGACACCTATCCAGGGTACCCCGGTTACATGTGATGCGCGAAAACACCCCTGCTTCTGCACTGCCCCGATTAACCGGTATTATTATTTAATGCGGACTAGATTGATGCTTTTAAAAATTACCAACAAACTCGCCGCATTTTTAAGAGTTTATACCGATTTTCTGCGGCTTAGAAACACGAAATATAGCAGCAAAAAAAATAAATTAAAAAGTCATATCGGTACCTGTTTACTTTTGTTGTCGATCCCGTTCGCCTTGCTGTCAGGTACGTTGCCGTTGTTTTCCTCACTTTTTTCACTTTTCACACCCTCCAACGCCATATTCAAACGCTTATTTTATTCACTGTCATGCGAGAAATGTAATAATTTCCCGTAATTCACTGTACATGTAATATTTTGTCACAAATTCAATACGAGCAATCACTCCCATAGACAACGGGCTGTCACAACCCAGAACGCGTCGCAGTAGCGGACGCATTGAGCGCGAATGAAAAATCAAACGGATTCGCTACGGGAGAGAGAGAGCGCACCAATCGTAAAGCCGGGGAGGCGACCAACCGGCACATTTGACCGATCCTGGGACCGGGAGACTGGGATAAAGGAACTCGTATTTCGGAATTCAGAACTATGAAAAAACAATCCAACAACTGTGAAATGTGAATGGTGTTTGATAATGTTAAATGTAGAGTCGAGTTTCGAGTTTATTTCATTGTATAAAATCTTTGAAATAAATAATTGGACAATGTTTAGAACAAATTCAGAATAATTGTCCGGAGTTGATGTTTATTAAAAATTGTAGATAATTTTAACGCTACTCTATTCACATATTTATTTTTAAAACATTATTTTATTTACCTCATGATGACCATGCTGTTTCATTATGCCATAATTACGAACGAATCGAATTTCCCGCTACACCGTGCATCCATAGACAAAGACAAGACGACCATGGACAAAGTTTTCATTCATGGTTTTTAATTTTTTGTAGAAATCATTTAATTATTATTTTTACATACGCATCAGTTGTAATTGAATAATTGAAAATAAAGTCTGAAAAACATAAACTAATGTTCGTTCTATGATAGAAATACCAACGGTGCCGCCATCTAGAACCATGTGTTGAAGTTGTAATTATGTGTCGTTCAGTGTTCAACCGCAAGATGGCGTTACGTTAAAAATATAGAGCGCTAAATTCAGAAAGCTGCATTACGGTAGATTACGTTTACTTCTATTAAGTTATTACATTACATTCGGTACTTACATCATTTTATGATATCCCCAAATTACCTTAATCGTGAATCCCTCTACATTAAAGTTTACTAAGATCTATGTATAAACGTAGTTCTGTTGCACAAATATGTGCATTTACCCAGTCACTATATAGTGCCAAAGGCTATGACAATGCCCACAATTTATTTCATAATGAAAACCGAATATACTACAGTCAGGGCTAATTTTAACTGTGTCAATAAATTAAGATAATAATGCTTTTAACATAGACACTATCAGTGTTGTTGTATGAAGGATTTAATATAAGAGCCATTTACTTAACGTTTGAGTCAACATTAATTTGTAGGTAGCTCTTATTTATAAACATTACTGGCACGTGACTGAATTCACCATTATTTAAGTACCTACCTAATTAAAAAGGGGCGGTCTCTTTTGTTTAAACGGGATTTTATTTATTGGCTGAAATGTTAAAAACTTCGACGTTCAAGCCAGTTTTTTGTTTACTCTACTAAAATACAGAGCTTTAGAAGTGCATCCATTTATATAATGATGAATGGATATGACATAGAGTCGAGAGTAGAGAGATTTTTTTGGAGAAATAGTCTTCATACATATAGTTGCTATCTCGTCACTTGAGCTTGCTCTTCTTTTCTACTTGCATTACGAGCAATAGTAACAAAATATTGTGAGGGTGTATAAAGCAGTATCTACATCGGGGTTGTGCATAGGGGGTGTACCGTGTACATAAGGGTAGTATGTAGGGGTAGTACATGGGCAGTTTATAAGGGAGTTCATTCTTAGTGGAGTTCATAAGGGTAGGTAGTCGTCTGTGGCCGGTATAAACGATTTTCATAAGTAGCTGGGGAAAGAATGATTCTCTCATTTTGGTTTTAACTTTTTGCTGACTAGTTCAGTTCCTAAGTTTATACCTACTTTTGATCGGCGCAATACATTTTCCGCTTCAAGACCCGTCCACATCCAACATCCACCCCTTTCTTACTAGCTATGTCATCTTTCAGGCAATCAATCCACTTTGCCTCTCCGTCCATCCACATTCATTTCTGCAACATGCATTTTATATACAACATGAATACTTTGACTTGACTTTATATCTTGTTATAGGTAGGTACAAACCTACTGGCCACTTCCACTTCTAGGATATTATATTATCCGCGGTTGTATTTGAACCCGGACTGGAAAAAAACTGTCAAAACAATTATGATTACCCCAAAATAACTACAAACAAATAAAACAATAAACAAACTGTATATTACAGGTGAAAGTCCAGCGTATAGCCGGTACCCGACTGATAAGGTCAACGTTAGGACATCGGACAGATACGAGATAACACTATCAGTAATGTACTGACTGAAAAACAATCATTAGTTTATGTTTAACTAATTATTTAATGATGTGCGGTTAGGGAAAGATCAGCAAACCGGCTTGACTAATTATTTAGCTTTCTTTGAAATACTTAGCTCTGATTTAGCGGAAAAACGGACAGCGTTAAATATATTTGCCTTCTGTTTATTAATTTTATATCGTAGTTAGTAATAAATTACCTTAATAAGTTCAGTCTCTGAAAAAGTTTTCAGGTTTTTTTTCTAAAATCTTAGTAAGTAGGTACATAGTCCTGATTTTTTAGGTAAATATACCTAGATTTAAAACACAATTCTTGATTTTATCAAGCTAAGCAGCATTTTCAAAAATCTTTGTCATAGTTGTCGAAGGAAACAAGTAAGTAGCTTCTGAATAACTCATCTTCAACTACGTGACATACAAATCCAGGAAAATCAGAACAACCAAACAGCAACCAACTAAATTAACCAATGACATAAACTAATAAGTACCTATATATATTTATTTATCCTCGAGCAATATTTACCCTGTCCGTACAAGCTATCAGTCTCGCCTCCTATGCGTATGCGTTAGTAACTAATGCACGCGCCATCATTTAACTCCTATACACAATAATAATATTTTTTTATTACTTTAAATAGTAAATTCATTAGTAGAATGGTTCATTAGTATTTAGTTTTGTGACTATCAGTAGTGAGAGAGCTTTCAGTGTGTGTGTATCAGTATTTTTATTGTTTTTCAATCATGATTGTTAATAATATGATTAAATGTAAGTATTTTAACTTAATTATATATAACTTCACATTTATATTTTATGAAAAAATCGGGACCTCATTCTGAGTGACCAAATAAGTGCGTGTTTCTTAAAACCTATTTTAAAAGAGCGTCAAAATATTAATTTTCATGGCAATCAGAACAACTTAATTAAAAGTTAATATCCGCAAACTACTTGCCTCTTTGTGGGGTAGATATTATTTGCAAAGGCATTTTTATAAAGGCTATAAGTAACTTCATAATTCGGTTTGGAGTGACATGAAACTTCCGGTCAAAAGCGCGTGAAAAGTTCATCGTACAAGTTTAATTGATTTTATTAGGGAAATCTGTGAATCCCATTAATAAAATACCGACGGTAAAAATATAAATAAAAAGCCAAACAAAGATCTCTTGTTCACCGCAATGTAATAGGTACCTACATGGTATATAAGTTATGTAAATCGATACGATGCATCTATTTAAAGTAGATACATAATGTAGGTACTGGTATTATGACAGTGCTGTTAGGGTTTCCAACCACACACACTTACTTCTAATAAAAGCACTAGGTAATTACTTAACTCAGTTTGTACTTAATTTAACTGTAAAATATATATATTTTAAAAGAGTCTACACGCATCTTTGATTTTTACTTAATTAAAACCATCCAAAAACAGTTTTTTGTATTTTTTAATAAAATCTGTACAATATATTTTAAAATAAACTAAATTAATCCTACTTATATTATAAATGTGAAAGTTTGTGAGAATGTATGGATGTATGTTTGTTATTAAATCACGCAAAAACGACTGAACCCATTTGATTGAAATTTGGTATGTAGATAGGTGATACCCTGGATTAACACATAGGCCACTTTTTATCAACACACCACGCGGGCGAAGCCGCTGGCGGAAGCTAGTATTAACATAAAATAAAGAAGACTTAAAACTAATAAAGCGCGTCAAAAAATTGATCCTCATCGCTGTCACCCGGTTTGCATTGTATCCAAAAACAAAACGACTTTTTTTTTAACGCCCAGAAATAAATAGCTATTTACTCTTTTCTAAAATACTGATCATGTCAATTTCTCTTGAGTATGTTATACATAACATTTCTGTTATAAAAACTTGTAAACCCTAGATATAGTAGACAACATTTAATGACGAGTATCAACGATCAAGGTCCTATGGCGGCGAGATACGACAAAATCATTATTTATTAAAGAGACGAGTAGCTGCCTTGTATAAATAACACTATCATTCCTGGCTTAGAAGATAGCTAAGTTAGGTAACATTCCGGTATATTAAAGACAAATATGTTTAGGTACCTGTGCCTTTAGAAATGTCGTAATTTTCTTCCAAAAATCTTTTTACGTTCATGCTTCTAGATTAGGTTCAGCTGTCAATTGATCGATCAGTCAATCACTCTAGTAATGTCTTCTTTACTTCAAAATGTTTGTCTTGATAGTTCCCTAAAGAACCTGAAACTACAGATCCGTTTTGAAAAATTCTTCCACTGTTAGGAAGCTACATAGGGTACACTATCCCCAAGTAACGACGGCTGGATTTTAACCGCTTACGGGAACAAGTTTCGGGAACACGTTGCTAGTGAAACTGAGAGAAATAGCAAATATTCTATAAAAAGATTTATACCTAGATGTTATGTTTTCAAACAAAATCAAAATCTTTTTATTTCACATAGGCCTTTGCAGGCACACGAAATGTCAAACTATTTGCACGGTTCCAAAAAGTTGGTCTCAAGGAGAAGAGCCGACAAGAAACTCCATGTGTGAAAACCGTACATGTATAATGTATATCCACATAAAATCTGTTTTTCAGAAACTCAGATGAAGACACAAGACCTCGATCATTTGAATCTATCTAGAACGACGGGCGCTTCTTTTGTTTTGGGCAATTAAAAATCTATTTTGTACGCATTCAGTTCAATCTTGCAATATTTCAAGTTGTGTAATTGCTGAAAACTAGTACCTAATTGTTGCAGAATGATCATTTTATTGCATGAACTATAATTCTATCTTATATACCCTAACTAAATAGATGCATATGTCCTTAGCTATACTACATGTATACGGTCTCTGATAAAGCCTAATCTCCCAAAACTTAAACTATCTGCCACGTATATAACATAACTAGCTTTCACCCGCGGTTTCACCCGCGTCCCGTAGCCGGATGGTGACAAAAATCCTAAAACCTTCTCCCGGGTCTAAGTTACCTCCCCTCTAATTTTCAGCCAAATCGGTCAAGCCGTTTACATGTTATGTCGTGACAACGGAAACCGGGTTTCATTTTTATATATAACTAGCCGTTTTCCCGCGGTTTCACCCGCGTCCCGTGGGAGCTACTGCCCACACCGGGATAAAATATAGCCTATGTTACTCGCAGATAATATAGCTTTCTAATGGTGAAAGAATATTTAAAATCGGTCCAGTAGTTTTTGAGTTTATCCATTACAACCAAGCAAACAAACAAAGTTTTCCTCTTTATAATATTAGTACAGACTATTAACTAGCTTTTGCCAGCGACTTCGTCCGCGTTAGATTCGGACTTTGTGCAAACTCTAAGCTGTCGAGAGTTATACATGTCATTGTGAGTCAACCATAAAAGATAGACAAATGCTGTCATGGGATATTTTTTACATTATTTTAAGGAGAACATTTCCGTCATACATGGTTTCTGTGTAGCTTTAATCAGTAAGGCTGCACACGCGACGGAAGCTTAAAAAATGGAGTAACTTCTCCCGCATTCCCATCGTTTCTCTACACTGCTCTGCTCCTATTGATCTTAGCATGATGAAAAGTATCCTATAACCTGACCAGAAGTATGAAGAATAATTGTACCAAGTTTCGTTTAAATCCGTCAAGTAGTTTTTGTTTCCATAACGAACATACAGACAGACAGACAGACAAAAAATGTACTGATTGCATTTTTGGCATCAGTTTAGTGTTCGTTGACCTCGAGAAGGCATAGGACCGGGTGCCTCGTGAGGTTTTGTGGTGGGCCCTTGAGGAGAAAGGTATACCAGGGAAGTATGTGCAGTTGATTCGAGCGATGTACGGCAGATGCAGTACACAAGTCCGGTCCGCAGCGGGCACTACCGCCAGTTTCAGTGTAGGTGTTGGCTTACATCAGGGGTCGGCTCTCAGCCCGTACCTCTTCCTGCTGGTAATGGACGCGCTAACGGCAGATATACAGGAGGAGGCACCCTGGTGTATGCTTTTCGCCGATGACGTTGTTCTGGTGGGGGAGAGTGGGCCAGAGGTCCAGAGTAGATTGGAGGCATGGCGGCTGAGACTGGAGACAGTAGGTTTAAAGGTTAGCAGGAGCAAAACCGAATACCTTCATTGTGATTTTGGTGGTATTTCAGGACCCATGACCATAACCCTAGCCGGCATGCCCCTACCAGTTTGCTCCGACTTCCGGTACCTTGGTTCACTCGTCCAAAGTGACGGTGAGGTGAACAGGGACGTTACGCATCGGATCAATACTGGATGGATGAAGTGGCGACAGGTAACTAGCGCTATCTGTGACCTGCGGATACCCCTCAAACTGAAGGGCAAAATTTACAAATCCGTCATTAGTCTGTCGTTCTATATGGATCGGAGTGTTGGGCATTGAAAAAGAGGGATGAGAAGAGAGTGCATGTAGCAGAAATGAGAATGCTGAGATGGATGTGTGGTGTTACAAGAATGGATAAAGTGAGGAATGATTACATTAGAGGAAGTCTGAAAGTAGCGCCAGTTACAGAAAAGATGAGAAGTAGAAGATTGTCATGGTATGGGCATGTAATGAGGAGGGATGATACGGATGGAGAGGAAGAGGAAGACCTAAGAAAAGATGGATGGATTGCCTGAAAGATGATATGAATAGGAAGGGAGTGAGTGTCAGTATGACGAGTGACAGGGGAAAATGGAAGAAAATGACATATTGCGCCGACCCCAAGTAAAATTTGGGAACAGGGCAGGAGAAAGAAGAAGATAGATAACATAATGTAAAACACTTTAAGGTCTCCGAACATGTCATAGCTTTATGGCATTTTAGTGTTCAGGACTTTTTCATTTTTAAATCAATCACTGTTTTGCTGACTGTTTCTTTTTAACTCATGTTTTGGCACACCATATGTACCTACCTACTTTGTACAACTGGATAGAAAAGAACTGGTAACGGTCCTCGGACCAGTGCTTTCTGAGGAAAACGTTTAAACTAAAAACTCTTAGCTCCTTAATATAAGTACTTGTACCTACCTATCTAGGCATTAAGTATATAAAAAAAGTATCTATGTAGTTCCCAACTTCTATAACATTCCATCAATCTTAATTTCCATACTCACTAAATGGCTATACTATGTTACTATGTTATTACCACCGGTGCACTTCGCCCATTGCATCTGACGTCAACACATATTGCACAAAGTGCATAAAACAAATAAGTCGTTTACTGTCGTTTAGCCAGGCGCATGATAAACTAGACACAAGGCTGAATGCTGGCCAGCTAATTGAACCAATAGATGGTAATCATTAGTGCAGCTTTGTTTGTTGTTTGTCGCACAATACTGCATTTATGGGTAGGTGTAAGTTTCACGGTTTTGTTTAGTAGAACTTTACAAAGCCACGACTGTAATCAGCCGTATGCAGCTGATCGACAGCCGCTTGTCAACCGCAAATCTCGATAATTTATCACAAAAAGGGAAACAATTTTCTTTGGGTGATTTTATTTATGTCTTTCGGTGCAGGTTCGCTTTTTCGATAAGTCCCATATTCCTTACTAGCTTCTGCCCGCGACTTCGTACGCGGATCCTGTCCCTTATGCCAGCGACTACGGGGTCAGCAAAATCAAAGATCTGAATAGTCGCAATAGACGTGAACATAGGGATAAAAGTAGTGATTCTAATTAGTCCGCATTTAAGTTGTGTGTGGCAAAAATATTACGTAAAAAAACATTAAATAGATGACAAAGTCGTGGTGACTTAGTGGAATTCGTGGTGGTTTAGTGGGTAGAGAACCAATCTCTTAAGTATGAGCGTGCGTCTTTGATTTCAGGTCTGGCAAGTGCCTGCCAATGCAACTTTTCTAAGTTCGTATGTACTTTCTACGTATATTTTGGATACCAATGACCATTATTTGGAGGGGATGTTAAACTGTAGGTTCCGACTGTCATTGAACATTCCATTCTTGGCAGTCGTTATGGGTAGTCAGAAGCCAGTAAGTCTTACTAAGGGGTGTTGGGTTGAGCGGGTAACCGGGTTGTGGAGGTCAGATAGGCAGTCGCTCCTTGTAAAACACTGGTACTCAGTTGCATCGTGACTGGAAGTCGACCCTAACATAATTGGGACAAAGGCTCTTGAGATAATAACGACAATAATAATGAGATATAGGCACCGCAGGACATCTGAGGCTGATGACGGGGAGTAGCGACCCCGCGGGGCTATATATATTGAGTTCTCCAGGGAGTGTATACTGTCCCCCATTTCCGGCCGGTCGGAGTGAACCATGACGGGGGTAGGTCTCACGCCTCTGGCTTGGCTTGGCCGTCCAGAGTGGAGCCGTCGCTAGAGCAGGATTAGTAGCCTTGCTCGGAGGGTAGGTGCCTCATGGTAAGCACAGGGAGCGCGTAATCTGCGTTTAAAGTCCGCCGCTTAAAGTCACCCTTCAGCCGCTCATGTCCCTGTTGCCCTCTTGTTGCTATTCAGTGACTGGTTCCCGGGGGCCCAGTAAGTGAGGTGGCGAGTCTCCACCTGCCGTTTTTACATGTACCTAATACATTGTCATCCACTAACATCCCATCACAATAGCCCAAATAGTTTTCCTCCATAGTTAGCAATAGTTTAGCACAGAACCGGGGATTGTCTTTTTTTTAACGACGTCCACCGGGGATTGTCCTTGGATTCATTTCTATAGTGTATAAAGGGATAATCGTTGGTTTTGTGTCACCATTTCATTAAAGTTGTCACAAACGGACTTCAGCGTGTTGGCTTCGGCCCCACGTTTGCCTCCCAAAAATTCGGAACTCTGTAGTCCCGAGGTCTGGAAGAGACATACAAAATAATAATGAGATATAACGCAACAAAGTTAGAGAGCGGGGGCTCGTGACGCCACGTCTAGGTATGTAAAATTTGTACTAAGCAGTGACTTAACACGAAATTCAAGCGTGGTTGTATCTTCGTTATTATTTGTTTGTGTGAGAGAGAAAAGAAAAATGCGTCAATAGAGAGTGCTTATCAGATTGAACCACTTTTGCTAAAACGTCATATCTTCATATGCTTCATATAGTCTAGCAGGGCTCCTGGAGTTCCACATCAGGTGTTTTACATGTTCAATTTTTATAAGTCAACAGAGAGTGCTTATCAGATTGAACAACTTTTGCTAAAACGA
Source organism: Helicoverpa zea (assembly GCF_022581195.2). Taxonomy (NCBI): domain Eukaryota; kingdom Metazoa; phylum Arthropoda; class Insecta; order Lepidoptera; family Noctuidae; genus Helicoverpa; species Helicoverpa zea. The sequence goes on from NC_061476.1 coordinate 7,344,129, forward strand.
CATACCTCTATATGCTATAGTCTAGCTGGGCCCCTGGAGTTCCACATCAGATGTTTTAGATCTTCAATTTGTATAAGTCAATAGAAAGTGCTTATCAAATTGAACAACTTTTTGTTATAAAAGGTTGCAATGCAGTGCAATGTAATAATGGTCTTGGTGTGAGTGAGACACATATCGCTTACTCTCTCTATCTGTCATGGCGTTTTGGTTGCGTGTTGCTCATGTGTTGCTAAAAGTTAATAAATGTGTTTTCTGAAGTTTAAGCCCATTTTTCATTTATACTTTATCTGGTTATGGGCCCAGATAATAAACTAAAACAGAACATTATAAAAGTTTAAAAGGAAAGTAAATACTGTAGTGTAAAAGTACAAAAACCGGCGAGCGTCGGCGGAAAAAATTTTGAGGTTACGTCGGGAAGGAAATTACTTGATTGAAAAAGTTCAACAAGGCAGGAGAGTCTACAGGAAGGAAGAAAATGGAGCCCATGCAGCACAATCATTTTACTATAAAACTGGAAGGTGCCAAAAATTGGAACATATGGAAATTCCAAACGTCCGTATTACTGCGTGGTCAAGGCGTCTACAATATAGTGGATGGAACTTCGGTTAAACCTGAGGATGAAGCACAACGAAATCGTTGGATGGCTCAGGATGCGAAAGCTCAAACGTTGTTGGTCACAAGAATGTCGGAAGAAGTCATGTTACATATCATTTCGTGTGAGACCTCAGCTAGTATGTGGCAGAAACTACTGAGTGTCTATGAACAGAAGTCTGAAACCAGCATCCACATACTACAACAACGTTTCTTTCAATTCAAATACGATGAAAATTCAGATATGTCCGTATTTTTATCGAAGATACAGGAGATGCAAAACCACTTGAAACAGCTCGGCGAAGCAATATCCGATAAGTTTGTTATAACGAAGATTTTGATGTCGTTACCGGAAGATTATAAGCATTTTGTCTCGGCATGGGAATCCGCTCCAGATGATAAGCAAACCTACGATAATCTAGTCGCTAGGTTGTTAATAGAAGAAGAGAGAATTAAAGAAAAAGGCGGAAGCTCGCAATCATCGGCAGCGTTTGTGGCTAAAAGAAACAACAGAAAAACTGCAAAGTGTTTTAAATGTAATAAACTAGGACATTATACAAGTGAGTGCCGATTTAATAAGACTGATGACTTTCGTAATTCCAAGAATCATCATTTGGAAGTGAGATGTTACTATTGTAATAAGCCAGGACATTTAAAAAATCAGTGCCGTTTTAGAAAGGACAAGGAAAGGAAAGGTAATGCATTCGTAGTCATGAACAAAATTAGTGAATCTGGTGCATATTTTAATAAAACAAAATGGCTGGTGGACTCGGGTGCAAGCGAACATATGTGTTGTGATTACGAACTATTTCATTCGTATTGTTCCGTAAAAGGTAAATCGGTAATTGTGGGAAACGGAACGCAAATTAGTGTCAAAGGCAGCGGACAAGTGGCTGTACAGGTATGGAACGGGAACGAATGGATCGACACTACTATAGACAACGTATTACATGTTCCCGAACTGTCAACCAATTTGTTCTCTGTGAACCGCGCAACAAGTAAAGGTTACGTTATTGTAACCGGTGAAAATGAATGCAAGTTTTATAAAAATAATATGGTGATGGCTATTGCTGAGCGTAATGGAAGCATGTACTATTTGAACTTTCGTTATCAAAATACGTCCGAAGCCAACGTTGCGGAAACAAAGCGTTCAGGTTTGCACGAATGGCACGAGAAAATGGCGCATCAAAACATGACTTATGTGAAAGAAGTGTTGAAGAATAATAAAGTTGATGTTAATACTCAATTGTCCGACTCGGCGACATGCGAAAGTTGCATGAAGGGTAAAATTCACCGTCTGCCTTACCCTAGAAGTGAAAATGTTAGCTCCAGGACATGTGAAATAATTCATGCAGATACATGCGGACCGATGGAAGTGAGTTCTATTGGGGGTTCGAGATATTTCGTCGTGTTCAAAGATGATTTTTCAAAATACAGGGAAGTGTGTTTTGTTAAAGGAAAACATGAAATTAAACTGTGTATTAGAAATTTTATTGCTCGGGCTGAAAATGAGACTGGAAATCGAATTAAGATTTTTCGTACTGACAACGGAACTGAATTCGTAAATAACGAGGTGCGAGAAATGTTTCAGGCAAGAGGAATAGTACACCAAACATCAGTGACCTTTACTCCAGAACAAAATGGTCGAGCTGAACGTGAAAATCGTATTTTAGTAGAAGCGGCCCGTTCAATGTTATTTGCAAAAAATTTATCTACCAATCTTTGGGCAGAGGCTATAAATACAGCTGCATATGTAATTAATAGAACTGGAAAAAGCTCAGTTGATGGAAAAACTCCATATGAATTATGGTCAAACAAAACATTTGATATCAACAACCTTAAAGTGTTTGGCACTCCCGTATATGTCCATATACCAAAAGAAAAGAGGCGTAAGTGGGACCCTAAAGGTGAAAAAGGTATTTTAGTTGGTTATGGAGAGACAACTAAAGGATACAGGGTATTTTTCCCGCACATGAATACTGTAGAAACAAAAAGGGATATTATTTTTGTGAAAGAAAATAAAGAACAAAAAACAGAGGCGACAATGGTGCCATGTGTATACAACCAAATAGAGGAGTCCAACCCGAATGATGCTGAGAAGGAGAATGCTGAAGTTCAAGAGCAAGTTGTTGAAGAAGATGATAACACAGTGAATACCTTACAGAGTGATTCTGAGGGCAGCTTATATGAACCAACTGATAGTAGTGAAGGTGAACATTCTGATAATCCACCCATAAACCATGAAAACAAGCGTGTCAGAAAGCAGACTCAATTCTTTAACTGTAATAATGTTTTGGTAGAAGACTGTGAGCCTAAATCCTATGAGGAGGCTATGAGGAGTCCAGAGGCATCTGAGTGGAAGAAAGCAATCCAGAGGGAACTACAGACATTAAAAGAAAATAATACATGGACAGTGAGTGAACTACCAGGTAATCAGAAAGCAATTAGTACTAAATGGGTATTTAAAATAAAACAAAACAACAATGTCATTCAATATAAAGCTAGGTTGGTAGCACGAGGCTTTGAGCAAGAAAATGTATTAAGTTATAGTGAAATATATGCCCCCGTGGCTAAGTTGGCTACTTTTAGACTGTTTATAGCTATTGCAACAAAATTCAACTTACCTGTTTATCAAATGGACGTTACGGGTGCATTTTTGTATGGGGAAATAAATGAAAGTGTATACATCAGATTACCTGATGGAGCTTATGAAAATAACAATTGTATTGTAAAGCTAAATAAAGCCTTGTACGGTTTAAAGAAGTCTCCAAAGTACTGGAATGATAAATTAAACTCTGTGTTAATTAGAGAAGATTTTAAAAGATCTGAATGCGATCCTTGCTTGTACTCTAAGTGTAATGAAAATGAAAAGATTTATGTACTTGTTTATGTTGACGACTTGTTGATTTTTGGTAGCAATGAAAATTCTGTGTCACTTTTAAAGTCAGTATTAAAAAAGGAGTTTAAAATGAAAGATTTGGGACTTGTCTCTGATTTTTTAGGAATTAATGTAAAGCAAAATTTAGAAACTCATGTTACAGTATTATGTCAAAGAAATTATTTGGAAAATGTACTTAAGAGATTCAATATGTCTGAATGTAAACAAATTAGCACACCTATGGACCAGAATTTTAATGTAAAAGAACTTGAAAATACTAAGTGTACAACAGAAACTGAAAATGTGTGTAGACAAATAATTGGATGTTTGATGTATGCAGCTTGTGGTACCAGACCAGACATTTGTGCTACAATATCAATCTTAAGTCGATTTCAAGATAAGGCTAGTAACACGTTATTAGTAGCTTTGAAAAGAGTTCTGCGTTACATCAAACACACATTAGACTATAAATTGATTTATAAATGTAATGATGATGAGTTGGTGGGATTTTGTGATGCTGATTGGGGAGGAGACCTCACAGATAGAAAATCTACCACAGGCTACTGCTTCAAGTATGCAAACTGCTTAATTTCTTGGTGCTCAAAGAAGCAAAGCACAGTTAGTATTTCATCCACCGAGGCTGAGTATGTAGCAATGAGTATGGCAGGAGCTGAGGCATGTTGGCTGAGCAATATGTTGTGTGATTTTAATATTAAAAATGTAACTCCAGCTATCTTATTCTGTGACAATCAGTCTGCCATGGTTATTGCTAATACCAACACTGTAAAGAGATTAAAACACATAGATATTAAACATCATTTTATTAGGGAACTTATTGAGAAACAAAAAGTATGTATTAAATATGTGAAAACTGAGGAGCAAATTGCTGATATGTTGACTAAAGCTTTGAAAAATAATACACTGTTAAAATTGGTTGATATGACCGCTGCTTCAATTCAAAACTACCATATATAAAAATTACACTTTTTTACAGAGGAGCTCATTTACAGACTTACGATTGCATTTTTGCGATAAAAATACTTTTGTATTTTTTTTATTTGTGGTACTTTTGAATTGAAGCAGCGATGTGTGGTTTAAAGTAACTCAAGTGCATATAATCTTGTTAGATACCTACCTATTGTTATAGTAGTTGCGAAATTTCTTTTCTCAGTAGATAATTAAGTTTAAGTTAATAGATATGTATCCAGTTTATTACATTGAGAGGGGGTGTTATAAAAGGTTGCAATGCAGTGCAATGTAATAATGGTCTTGGTGTGAGTGAGACACATATCGCTTACTCTCTCTATCTGTCATGGCGTTTTGGTTGCGTGTTGCTCATGTGTTGCTAAAAGTTAATAAATGTGTTTTCTGAAGTTTAAGCCCATTTTTCATTTATACTTTATCTCTTTTGCTAAAACGTCATACCTGTATATGGTACAGAGAAGCTGGGCTCTTGGGGTTCCACATCAGGTGTTCCAGATCTTAAAATTTATTATCTCAGCTGAAAATGCTCATCAAATGAAACAATTTTTGCCACGGCACCATATTTGTATCTCTTATAGTTTTATTGGTCTGTTGGAGTTCTGCATCAGGTCTTCAAGTTTCGAAGATAAATTATAGCCTATATGTTGACCAGGCTTAATACTGATACAACAAAGAAAAAATCATTGAAATCCGTTCAGTAGTTCGGAAGATTAGCGTGTACAAACAAACAGACATACAGACATACAGACAGAATTTTTTTTTTGGATTTGTGCTCCATTACTGTTTCTAAACCCCACCCAATTATTATTTTTTTAATATATTCAATGTACAGACACAGTTTTTTTACAGATTTATTATATGTATAGATGAGCTGAGCAAACTTATTACTTACGATGTTGCTGATAGGAATCTACTTAATTCACGGGCAAAAATTACCAGACTTCAAATGCATGGTTGCGGTCATAAGATAGTTTTTCAATTGACTCTATAATTTATCAATTTCCCACATTGACGAATGCATCAAGACGAAAACAAGAAGTAAATGGGTTCAATTGATAGTTAACTTTTGTTCGTACATCTGTATGTATTTATATCTTATATATTAAAGAACTCATATAAATAACCTTCGAATACAATCGATGCAATATTATTGGTTAGGCGCTAAATGATTGTTTTTCTAACATCTTCTAAGTGAGGAAAATTTCTTTGTATAGATTGTTATTACTGTCACAGCCTTTTTTTTAATCCCACTGCTGGGCACAGGCCTCCTCTCACACGGAGAAGGATTGAGCGTCGACGGTTTGCATAGATACTTGATTTTAATTTTGAAGTCAAGAAAGTTGTAAATAAAACGGTAATTCATGCATCCATGATCTATGCCAAAGTCTCAAGCTCATAAAACGCTCCCGGATGTCATTTGTAACTACATATTTGGCAGTCGTTATGCGTAGTCGTAAAGTATGACAACAATTTTCAGACTATAGATGTATACTACATTATGATAAAAATAATTATTTGTTTTAACTTCACAATTCACAAAAATTCAGGAAGATGTCTCAATTTTTTTGATTATGATGCTACGGCATACTTAGCAACGTGATCGAACTCTATTGTTTTTCATAATTTCAGTAAGTATTTTAACCTGAAATCTTGAACAACTTAACTTCGTTCCACTTTATTAATGACTTAATAGAAAAAAAATGACACTTTCAGGAGACATTTATTGAAATGAATTACCAAAAAGTTACCTAATTATTTTAACACGTTAAGATGAATAACTTAACTAAGATCACAACAACAGAGTTCAGTTTCCATACAATATCGATCTATGTCTGTGTCGATAAGACTAGGTACAGACTGATAACGCATAACCCTTGGCTCAACTCCGTTCAGTCGGCATCTGTGCTCCGCATCTCTCGCACGCGACGGACGAAAGAAAATTTGCCAATTTTCACGTCAAAGAATGTGAGTTTCGTAATACTTACCTAAACTATATTTTTAGCCCCATATCTCGCTTTTGACTTTGACGGATTTCAGGATTATTTTTGTCGTTTCATTCATTCATTTACCGCTTGAAATAAGATTTGTTTTAATCTTACAAGATTATCCAGTTATTGTTTTCTTAAGGGTCACTTATTTTGATAATGAATTCCAATTTTTGTAGCCGCTTACTAAGTTTCAGTAGGAACAATGCCAAATATTATAGACGTGAAATTAAAAAAACTGCGCGGTCGCAAAAGGCTTAATTTCAACTTCGATCAGTGAAGACGTGAAGATCGATAGAAGGGATTTGCCCCTATTGATGAGGCATACCTATATTTCAGTAGAACTCGGTTTTTCTTCTTGAAAATTAGCCTATTTGTCATCCTATTGCTAGTAAATTATCATTCCAATAGAATTGAACCAATTTCCCAAAAAGGAGGAGGCTCTCAATTCTGATGTTTTAAACCAAAAATATATATCGCCAACACATAACTAACGCAATAATGATGTTTGTTTCAGTAAGCGAAGTCATGAAGATCGGTTTTATTGGCGGAGGCAGGCTGGCCTTCGCTTTGGCCAACGGCTTTATCTCAGCTGGTAAATATTGTCTGTCTATTGTCTATACAGTTTAAACGATGTTCACCGAGAGTTCTGGCTCTTATTATGTCCTTTGAAATTTAATTCTCATTTTACTTTCAAAATTCTCCAATCAGACTGATATTAGGTTTGATCATATCTTAGAAATTATAGACACGATGTTTATAACTTCCGCTGCCATTTCGTTTTAAGTATGAATGTGAACTGGAGAGAAGGTAAAGTAGAAATGGATGTACCGTCTAAAAGATGACATGAATAAGAAGGAAGTAAACAAATATTAGTATTGCCTAAGTGACAGAGAAGAATGGAAGCCTAAAACATGTAAGGAACACCGACACAAAAAAAAGGAATAGGATAAGGCGATCAGCTAGTCATGTTATCGTCGAATAGGTATTTTTTTCCTGCAATACCTAACTTTCTTTCGAACTCAATTCATGATCAAATTGATTTACTCTTTCAACTGAACGTAACTAATAAACCATCTCATTCACCCAGTTAATTAACTGGGCAATGACTTCAGAAACGGATGACATTACGTTAACTTTTAGTTCAGTAGGTATATTTCCAGCCTCTAATCTTTATCAGTGTTTACTCTTAAATTAAAACGATATTTCACAACACTTGTACAGATGTGACGCAATATTGTCTATTCTTAAGGAGATAAAAAACTATTTTAAGCAGAAACTAAATTATATTTGCCTTCATAATCTAGCTACTAGCGGATCTTGCCCTCTTTTTTTTTTAGCGACGTAAAATCATCAAATGACCCCTCCCGCTGTGGGTTAGCAGCGGTGAGGGAGTGTCAGACTCTTACTGACTAAAATCGTCGTGTTCCGTCATAGGCCTTTTATGTACCAGGGCCGCGGTATCTCTTTCGAACAACCCGCAGCCCCGGCAGGCCTTGGCCCTGCTGGGCCCCGCTGGGGTTGCTGACATCTCTTTGAGGAGCGCGTGGAACAACGCGCGCCGTCGACACGGGTCTGTCGTCTAGAAAGACAGAGGGACGATGAGCCACCCGAACTCACCGCCCACAGACCCACGCCTACGGTGGCCGGGAGTCATCTCGCGACACCCGGCGCCCATGGTGTCTACCTGGTCCAGCGCGGCGGCCGGGATGAGAGATGCAAACTCTCTGGCGTTCCGCCTCCTCCTTCTCGAGCATGACCGCTTCGCAGAAGGAGGCAACGGCATCCCATTCCCTCTCGCCCCGGACCATGGCCTGAACCAGGGCCGGACGCGAGAGGTCGCCGCCGCCCAAAGCCTCGACGAGGACCCGGCGGTGCCCTTCCCATGCGGGGCACACCTGGACTGTGTGGTCCACCGTGTCCTCGGGGCTGTCCGCACAATGGTGACACCCGGGCGCCTCCTCACGACCGATGCGGTGCAGGTACCTCCCGAAACAACCGTGTCCGGTGAGGACCTGCGTCATGCGGTACGTGAGGGCGCCGTGACTCCTCCCGAGCCACTCCTCAAAGAGGGGACTTACCGCCACGATGGTGGCGTGCCCTGCACTGGGTTGCGACAGTCGCTCCCTCCAGGCCACCATGAGATCGCGCCGGAGCTCCGCCCGCTGCGCGACAACTTGCCGCGGCAACGGGGTTTCTCCCCGGCGCTGAGCCTCCTCGCGCCAGTCGTACAGGCGCAAGAAGACCCTCGCCTCCAGATCCCACGGTGGCAGTCCAGCAAGTAGGCCAGCTGCTTCGCGGGAAATCGTGCGGTACCCCCGGATTAGCCTAATGGCTATCACCCTTTGGGGCACGTTCAGGTAGTGTACAGCCCGCGGCCGTACCGAACGTGCCCATACCGGGGCCCCGTAGAGGGCCATGAACCGCATGACCCCCGCGTAGAGTCTGCGGCAGGGGGTGTTTGGGCCGCCCAGGTTGGGCAGGAGCCGCTTGAATGCAGCACCTGCCTTCTCCAGTTTGGGGCCCAAACGTCGGAAATGCTCGACGAAGTTCCACCGGCCGTCGAGGACGAGTCCCAGGTATTTCATCGCCCTCTCCACGCCGATGGTAACCCCCCCCACCGTGCCTATGAAAGCACATGGCCTCGCATTTGTGCAAGGCCACCTCCAGGCCCAGCAGCTGGATCCTCTCAATGACTGTCGCAACCCCGCGCGTCATTATGTCGGCCGCCTCCTGGTGCGACCTCCCTTGTGCCAGAACCAGCGTGTCGTCAGCGTAGCAGACCACGCTGACGCCGCAAAAAAAAAAAAAGGGTTGCAGGCATATCCATCTGATATGACTGACAATTCTTATTCAAAAATGTTTTTGAAAAATGACAATTGTGGACAGTGTGGTTGATTTATGAATCAACAAAACGGTGACCACAACCACAATACACTCACATTTGACACAAACAAGTTAAGATTGATGTAAATAAGTCAAGTATGTACCTACCTAGTAATCACCTTTCACGTTATGTCGCAATCGGTTCGTTGGTCGTCCATCCCAATCTACATTTATGCTCAGAACCTTTCTCACAATACGATCCTTATTCCTCTCCATCACAAGCCCTTTATACCATGACAACTGGTTTCCAGATTGCGTCTTCAAATTTTTGGAGAGCACCAGACCCTAATTCGAAACTGCAAAATGAGCTGAGACAGTCGATAATATAATCTTCATCCTTATTTTGGACCAACATTCAATATTAAAGTTTTCAAATCGTCTTAATTGTTATTTGTATACAAATATATATATATTTTACCCTAAAATTTTCAGGTTTGGCAAAACCCGATGAGATCACAGCGAGCGTTCATCCCGCCGACGTGGTGAGCGCTGAGGCATTCAAGGTAAACTCATTGTTTTGGCAATACATTATATTTACAATTTCAATATTACTATGAAAAACAGCACTTTTTCCTTCATTATGATCTTGAGGTAATGTAGTGTGAAAGCCGCAGTATTTCAATAAAGAATTACCTAGCCTGATTTCGAATGCCTCATTTGTTTTGAACTATTAAAATAAGGATAACATTTGAAATAGGTAATAAATTATTGATGTCAATTTATTCTGATTCAGGCAATTTTGCAAACCGCCAGTTACCTAACCCCTTGAAAGGTGTGTTGATCGGAATATTTAGAAAAACATAGATTCAGCGATGGTCCTAGATTCAGAATGTAGACAATAGACGTCTTACATGCATCTATAGGTACTGACAAACGCAGCTATGCACTTGATTTGCCGCGAATAGAGATTTGTGCATTATGTTATCTATCATTAATCAAAGAGCTATCTAATCAGGCACTTCTCCTAGATACTAGAGTACTTAGTTCTACAATTCTACATAATATTATGATGCTCTTTAGTAGTAAGGAACTAAGCTTCACTAACCTTGCCTAACTCTTCAAATACATTAGAGTATAATCCTCTAATAAGTGTTTTGTAATATTGATTTCTACTTCTACTTTGATATCATCAAAAATCCAATAAAATATTTAGACTGAATAATGTCTGATATTGGTGCGACCGAACAGGGTCTATGATTACTCGATCTGCCTCTCAAAATATTGTAAAAAGCAAATACATATAATGTGTAAGGGGAGAAAAGAGTGAAACAAAGATTTCGGCTGTATTGGTATCCAAAGTTTTAATGGGCAGAGAATGTAAATCTACACATTAAATAAAATACAAACATTAAGAAAACAGTTTAAATCGAATCCCATTCAGAGTTGTCGCCTTGACTTTGTATGTTATTACGTAGATAAGAAATTACGTCTCACGATACGTAGATGTTCCTATGTAGAAGATAAAATATTACGACGATTCAGAACAATATTGTTTAACTTTAACTCATAGTAAATGTGAATCAAAACGTCGTAATTTAACTGGATTTCTATTGTTACTTTACACCACTGATTTATTTGATGAAGGAAAAGAAAATGACGTCTGTGTTTGTATCAATGCAATAGATAAACTTTCTTTGCTTTCGGTACATACATATATTCAAGTCAGTCGATTGATTGATCTTAACTACTCAGAAGGATGACCCAGGGTGATACGACTCATATTATTCCAAAGAAATTATGAAAGAGAAGTACGATCGTCATATTAGACATGAATTAAATTAGACATGGAAACTTTCATATATTCTTGTTTCTACGATCGTATATGATCTATGAAAAGAGAAACTCTACCTCAATATCTCCAAAGCCCTTAGATGCCCTTATTTTAAAGGTTTCATAACACAAATTGGATAAAAAACTCTAATTTTGAATTTCCAGAAACTCGGAGCCACAGCAGTCTTCGAGAATAAGCCAGTGGTGGAGAGATCTGAAGTAGTGATAGTGTCAGTCAAGCCCGATGTAGTGGTACCAGTTCTGAAGGAGGTGAAGGAACTACCAGCTTCCAAGAACAAGCTCTTCATATCAGTGGCCATGGGTATTACTACTGCTGCTATTGAGAAGGTAATTGTGGATGTTAAAGATGTATTATGGTCAGATAGAAAAAGAAGGGCACTAAAAATTATTTAGGGCCTTGCAAAATTGTATATCAATTTAATTTTAATCCTATCCTAATTAAGCTGCCTAAAGTAACTGACTATCGATGTTTTGGGAGGCTTTTGGATGAACATGCAAATTTTAATTTATCGTCGAACATGCAAGTTGTTATTTTAATTCTTACTTTATTATAGCAGCAGTGAGAAAGATTATAATATTATAGCAAAAGGACTATAGTTTACGTAAACTGAGTTACGACCACTGAGTAGGCAGTACCGGTTTTAGGGTAGGGCACGGTTGGGCGACGGCCCAGGGCGCCGGATATAAGGGGCGCCGCAGGCGCCCCCAACTAATCCTTGATCAGAATTTTACTCTTATTTTTGTTTTAAATTTCATCAAAGATCGCAACTTACAAGAACTGTCTTAACCTATGGTGCAGGGTGTGCGTATAACCCGGGCGCCGCGGGCTCAGGGGCGCCGAAGCGAATTTGTGTTTAAATCCGCGTTAAATTTGAGAAATTCTACTTTTATGTCTACTGTGTTTAAAATTTCGCGCTCGCTTCGCTCGCGCAATCGGAAGCCATGTTCCCGTGTTTTTGCATTCACCAACCAGCAATAGCTTATGTACGATTGGGCTACATTTTACGTAATTTTTGCTTCGACTTGTTAACTATAAAAAAAATTCGCGCTCGCTTCGCTCGCGCAATCGGTAACTATGTGTGTCTCTGTTTTTCGTATGGGTTTGAATTGCAGTTGGGGGGCGCCGCAGAAATCTCGCCCAGGGCGCTGGTAGAGTTAAAACCGGCACTGTGAGTAGGTATCTGTGTTGTCTACTTAACAATGCAATCATTGTCTGTTAATCAGCTGTTCTTCAATAAGATTACCTAGATTAAGACAGACAATCGATTGTTGTTACGATAAGTTATCGATATATAGTACATGAAAACGTACGTAACGTCATCATAGAAGTCTTTAAATAAAGTGTTGATAACACTGAACATAAACAAGCTGTTGTTAATAGAATTTATGTTGATGACTTGTATGAAAAAGCATGTCAATAGTTTGGTAGGCTTGAGGGATTATGAGTATTGAAGTTAGCAATTCTGATTAAAACATACTTTCGTTAATTTCAATCAGGATAAGAATATAGGCCATATACTTAGTTTATGTTTCGAAAAAAAGGGATGTAGGCATGACTAAAGGATTTCGCATTTTATCTTTATGTTATGGGTTTTTTTAATTACCTAAGAGATTTAAAACCTAAATTTCTTTGATCTCAATACTAGTAGGACTATAAAAAGATTACCTCTTATCATTGTTTTTATTGTTGGGATAATATAAATTGTTGACCTAAGGTTTTAAAGTGTACACTTACCTACATACGTGTTTATTGTATTTTGTTTGGACTATCATTGACATCAATTTCACGTCACACAGGAACTGTGACGTAGTTTGTCATTCCACTTTACTCTATCGGTTATCTAAAATGAGATTTCCTCATAATTGCTGTTGTATTCAGTCAAGATTTATAAAATACTGTCCAACAAATTTGTAAACAATAGAAAGGAAATGTTTTTACGGACACCGTCTCGTCTTAATGTTCTTTGACTTGGATAAAGCATTTGACTGTTTAAACCATGTGTATTTATGCTGACACTTGTCATTGTAATCTGCTTTTTTACGCTATGCAGCTACTTTGAGTAACGTTTATACATACCTACAGTGGAATACTCATGTTTTCCTCAAAGAAGGTACAGCTGCTATAAAGTTGAAAAAGGGGTTCCCACAAGGAGCAATTCTTAGTCCTATTCCATATTGGAAATTTTGTTCAGCAAAATTCTTACCTTTCCAAATTGATCTTTACAATTCCAGGTGTTACCCGCAGAAGCTCGCGTGATCCGAGTGATGCCAAACACCCCAGCGTTAGTCCAGCATGGAGCTGCAGCCCTCAGCCGTGGTTCCCGAGCCACTGCTGAAGATGCCAAGCTGACTTCACAGCTGTTCCAAGCTGTGGGCACCTGTGATGAGGTGCCGGAGTATCAGATGGATGCTGTCACTGCGTTGAGCGGCAGTGGGCCGGCTTATGTAAGTTGTATTTATTTATTTGATGTAGGTACTATTTACTGATTTGTTACAAACTAAAGAACTTATAACTTGAACATACTTAACTTACGATGAGTTGCACCATTTAACTGTAACGATAACCGAACCAGTGGATTTGACCAATGGGCGGCAATTATAGGGGGCTGGTTATCGTAATAGTTACCTAAATGAAGCAATTGGGTTTGGTTGGACTTAATTGTTAGTCAGTAGCTAACTTCTTGCCGATAGTGCTATTACAATATCATTAAACCTTTGAAACAAATTATTAGCCGATACCTCAAGCATGAACTGCTATTAAAGCTCCCATTTTAGATAATCTTTCACTCAGGAAAACCTAACTAATGACTTGTACAATTCTTCTCTTCGCAGATCTACATGATGATCGAGTCTCTAGCTGACGGCGGTGTCCGCTGCGGCTTGCCACGCGACTTGGCACTCCGCCTGGCTGCGCAGACCACCCTGGGTTCTGCAGCCATGGTGAAGACAGGCACCCATCCTGCTGTGCTTAAGGACAATGTGACCAGCCCTGCAGGGTCCACCGCTGATGGAACTTATCATTTGGAACAGAACGGTAAGGGCTTTGATGAATACCAGTTTATGTTGTTTCTTGCGTTTCGACAGATGCATCTGCAGGTATTTTTGTTCTCCGATACAGCAAAGTCCGCTGTATAAGGGACAAAAGGTACTTTGCTAATTAACTTTTTGATGTAAATTATGCTGCTAGTCGATTTTTAATGCTTTTTAGTTTTTGTATTTTTACCAGGATAGGTTTTAATTTGAATGTACATTTTTGTAAATGTAACTATATTTTCTTCTTTTTCTCAGGTTTCCGATCAGCCGTGATTGGTGCCGTGGCCGCAGCAGCCGACAGATGTAAAGTGGTCAACAGCCAACTCAACAACATACCGTAGTTTGTGTATATTTTGCTTCTTTTAATGTAATTTACGCCAATTATGTTATCTTAAGAACTAATAATGCATTTTTTTATTAAACGTTTAAAAGGTGTTTGTTGTTTTATTTGATACTTTGTTGGGTGACTGGATGTTGGTTGGAAAAAACTATGTTTTCAGGTATAATTGCCGTTATTTTAGTCTTTGTGTAAATGGGTGTTATAATAAAATAAAATAAAATAAAAAAAGCCGTTTATTTCATAACCCTTATTTTACATTTCAAATGTTGTTAGTACTTCATTGTGCTTAAAATCTAGTGTTAGTTTGATATTACATCTAAATTTTTTATCTAATTTAATTTTCGTTATGAATCCCATCGTGGGTATAGGCCTCCTCCAACCTTTTCCACCTTTCTCTATCCCTGCCCTGCTCCATCCAGTTTCTTCCTACCGTTTGCACTATGTCATCTGCCCATCGCTGCTTTGGTCTGCCGATGCTTCTTTTGCCTGATGGCCCTTTCCATTTGGTGCTCTCTATTGTCCACCTTCTGTCCGTGTAACGTGCAATATGGCCGGCCCATTTCCATTTCAATGCTAGTGCGTGTCTGAGTGCATCAGTAATCATGGTTTTCTTTCTTATAACCTCGCTTCGTATTTTGTGTGATTTTCTGATCATCAATATGCTTCTTTCCATTGCTTTTTGTGTGTTCGCAATTTTTAGTTTTATATTTTTTGTGAATACCCAGGTTTGACAGCCATATAGGAGGCATGGCATAATGCAGGTATCCATCACAATTTTTTTCATTTGTAGGCTATAGTTGCCTTTTAATATTTCTTTGAGCGACCAGAATTTTTTCCACGATAATGATATTCTCCTGGTTATTTCTTCTAAGTTGCTTTCTGCATTAAATGAGACTCGTTTCCCCAAATAGATATAGCTGTCAACATATTCAATTTCGTGTCCGTTTGCTCGTATTGGCCTCTTAAAACTGTTTGTCATTATTTTTGTTTTATTTTTGTTCATTTCAAGACCGACTTTTTTACTTTCGTGATCAAGTGTTCTTATCATTTCCTCTAGGTCTTTTGGTGTCTCAGCTAGTATTGCGATGTCGTCTGCAAATCGTAGATGATTGAGATATTTACCATTTAGCAGTATGCCTTTTTGTGTCCAATTAATTTTGCTGAAAATGTCTTGAAGAACCGCTATAAAAAGTTTCGGTGACAACGGGTCGCCTTGTCTTACACCTCGTTCAATTTTGAAGGGTTCTCCGTTGGTCTCCAGTCTCACTTTGCTTGTACTATTTTTATACACATATTTTATGATATTAATATATTTTTGGTCAATTTCTAGAGAGTAAAGTGCGTTCCAGATTGAGTTGTGACTGATACTATCGAAAGCTTTGCAATAGTCTATAAACGCCACATAGAGGGGTCTATTAAATTCTCTGATTTTTTCTAATATTTGTTCGATGGTCTGGTTGTGGTCTATTGTGCTGAAGCCTGAGCGGAAGCCTGCTTGTTCCAACGGTTGTGCGTTATCAATATCCTGGGTTATTCGTTTCAGTATTATTGAGGCAAAGAGTTTGTAAGTACTTGATAGAAGACTAATTGGCCTATAGTTGCCTATATCTTGCGGATTTCCTTTTTTAAATAAAAGTATTATGTCCGATGAGCACCATCGAATCTCTTAGGAACAGTCACTGTGTTTAGGATCATATTAAATAGTGAGTCAGGTGGTATAGTAGGACAGGTGCTCCCGTTTTTATGGCTTCATTACTGATTCCATCTGGACCAGGGCTCTTTTCATTTTTTAGTTGTTTTATATGCATGTAGACTTCCCTTTCATCGATTTGTTGAACGGTATTTGTTTTTATTTCGTAGTTTGTTTGCGTTTCGGTTATATTTTCATCTTTTTTCATGTATAAATTCTTATAGAAGTTTGTTGCGTGTCTTATCATGTCTTTTCTAGTCTTGGTTTCCTTTGATTCATGGTTAAAATTATGTATCCATTTTTTGTGAGTTCTTTGTATGCTCTTTTTGTGCTTCTAAATTGTTCTAATTTTTTTGTTATTACGTTTTGTCTGTAGTTTTCATAATCTTTTTTTATAGATTTATTTGTTGTTAACAATCTGCTAAGTTCTGATTTCATTTCCGTGTTTTTTCTTTTGGTATTATAAGTTCTGAGCGTCTCTTAATAAGTAATTCTGTTTCCTTGCTGAATTTTTTGTGTGTTTTGATTTCCGTTGCTTTTCGTGTTTTTAGGCTATCAAGTATTATGATTTCTATTTGGTTGTAGTAAGTCTGTAAGTTGTTCGCTTTGTTTAGGTCATCTAAAGATTCCAAATGATCTGTAAGGTTTTTCAAATAGCAGTCGATTTCATCGCTGCTTTTGGGGTTGCTTGCCTTGTGTTTGAAGGTTTTCCTGGTCGCTTTTGGTTGTCTTGCGATAAGGGTAGTCCTAACAAGCCTATGGTCAGACGGAAATTTTAAATTGTTGATAACTTCAACATTTGTTACCATTTTTGGAGTATTTGTCAGTACAAAATCGATTTCGTTTGAAGTTTTTTTGTCCGGAGATAACCAAGTCCATTTTCTATTGCCTTTCTTTTTGAAAAAGGTATTCATTATCGCCAAGTTGTATTCGGAAGCGTATTCTATTAGCGTAATGGGTGTTATAAACACAGGAAAATAAAACGACAAAATCTATTTATAGTCTAATTATTATTTTCAAAAAAATATAGGGAACGTGAAACAATAAATTAACCACCTAAACATAAATATGTTAAATATTTATCAATCACATTAGCGTCTGTGGTCAGACTTGAGACATTCAAAGCCAGTCATTAGATGCCAGAAAACAGATTCGACAGTTTACAAAACGGCTAGACAAATAACCGTATTTACATCAACGCCATCTAGCGTGGCAAATAGTAAGTTGCAATTGACATCAAGTATTGATGTTATAATCTATAAGGCAAGATTGTCATACTCTTTCATACGATTTAATTAGCCGTGACTCTCATCTGACGAACATTTGACTCAAAAATATTTACCCTCATTCACTTTACTATAGAAATTAACACAACTTGATGTGTTAAAAGAAACTCTTAAGTAATAATTAAAAAAAAAAAAAACAATTTCAGAGACAACTCTGATCACTCAAAGGCATCAAATTACTTGTAGTTATTGTAAAATTTTATTACAATAAGAATTACAACACTTGAATATGTCTTTTGGATTAGCAGCCCTTTGAGTTTTCATACCTCTTGTCTTGATTATGTCTACTTATGGAAAATATACATTTAAAAGTACAATTTATTATGAAAAAGATTCCAAAATTAATAGCTTACAATTCTTCCATGTCCCCCAAAAAGATTCTCATTATGCAGGAAGTCAATTAATTGACTTTTCTTAATAATAAAAAGAGTAAATTTTCCATAAGTAAACTTAGACATAAAAGAATCCGTAACACTTAACCTATGCAGTATAAAATATACAAAATGTACATTCGATCGCGAACAAGCTGGGCCAACTGAAATAAACAAAACTTTTCTTATTTTCTTTTCTTAATAAAAAAAAACCAACTATACGAAATAAAAGTTTGCGCAAAATATAATGTAAGTCCTTTGATATCTGACGTGGTATTTACATCGTTTCTTATTTTCCAATTTTAATTGGTAAAACTTCGTTCTGGATTCAGAAAGTTTACTAACCACAATATTTAATGAATAATATTTAAAGCTTACAGACGTTCTTATGTTTAAAAAAACTACCCGCATGCTGAAAAGGATCCGAAACGTAGGGATTTAATAATATTAATGTAACCGCAATAAATTCCGTAAAAGTAGTTTTATTTAAAATGTCTAATATTTGCGTATGTACAAGTTTTCACTTCAGGAACTTGATTTCATATCCGATCTTATGATTGTAAGCTAAAGAGAAAATTTCCGATCGCTAGTTACATGTTGTCGGTCCAAAACAACAGTGCCTACAATAGTGTTTAGTAAACTTTCTGAATAATAATAATTTTGATTCATTTCAAAACAGACTTGCAATCGGAATAACCTATTCAGAACAAAAATACGCGGGAGAATCCAACGCCATCTTGAATTACACTTTTTATAAATAACGATAGGTGTCGCTTTCACAAAATAAGCAAAATCGGGTCATAAGTCACATATAAGTTTGTTAGCTCTCCTAACTTAGGATAAGCCTGCTAAGTTCGTCTAGAATTCGCTATAAACATTAATAATACTGTCATCATCTAAGTAACAGACAATTAGGGCATTTTACGGACAAGTCACTATTTTTGTTGCTGTATTTTTTCGGGTTGGAGGTGCGAACTAAGGTAAACTACATATTTTAATGAAAAATAGTTATCAACTTTAGGCTTTGAGTAATTATTATGAAAATTTGTCGTAAATGTAGTTTCTCTTTAGTGAAAAATGCGTCAAAACCAAAGCCTCAAGACCTTTTTTGTAATGCATATTAGTCAACAGATTTTGAGCAGCATATAAAGCCTGAAATTGGTTTGCAAAATACATTACTTAGTCCGCACCACATAGAAAGATATATATCTTATTTATTATGTTATTGTAACGTTCATATAATAAAATAAGAAGCTATGGAGGCGAAAATACTTTAATAACGAAATCTCAACACTATGTCATTTAAAATTGTAAACTGGACTTTGTTAAATTGATGTGACCACCTCATTTTTATTCAGGGCAAAATCGGGACTTTTTGACATGAAAAAAAAAAATCGGACATATTATTTAATCCCGGGAAAAATTTGAAATCTGGCTTTTTTATGGAAATTTATTTTTTCTAATCGTTTAAACGAAATTTACTTGTAATAAATCAATACGGTCGAAAAATATCGAAGTTTAGTGGTCACATAATGAAACATACCAAAATAGAATTCATTCAGTTATTTGAGAAATAACCTCAAATATAATGTCTACCACCAAATTGTTTCATGCCCCTGCGATATGCGATACTGAGTAGATTTTTCATATATTTATTTTAAATAACACTTCTTGGCAGCTGGGTAAATAGGTATACGTATTCAAATGATCTCCGTAATTGAATGCTACCCTTGCAGTAGACTTATTTATCTTTTTATGACCTCATTCATCAGGTCATTTAAAATAGAAATTTCGCCTACCATTGTAAAAATAACGTTTTTAATATGTGTCAGAATACCACATACCGCAGTGCAATAATTTTTTGGTGTCAGACAGTTTAGTCTATCAGAATAATAATATATAATTTACTTCTCTAGTGCAATTTTTAGAAATATGTGTGAATAAATTTATATTTACTTAGAACTTTAAATTAATTTAATTTATTAATATTATTCTTTCATTTACGTTTTCGTTTAAAACTATCTCGAATCACATACGCGACGCAGTTTTAGATTTTTTGGAAATTAAACTTTGGCAGGTATATTTACAAATTCTTTATTTTTTAAATATAAATAATGATTTCCCTTGAAAATCAAAAGAAAGTTTATTTTCGAAATATTTTTTCACTGGGAATGATTGGATTATATCACTAGAAGTAACTGAGATAATTAAATGCTAAGATTGTAGTCAGAAATTAAAATATATGTGGCAGTTTTGAATGGAATAGTAAAAAAAAAAACAGTCAGATACTTTCCACGGCAATACTATGTAGTTATTAGTATATTTTGAAATGTATAACTTAAGGATTTGATTACTGAAGGGTGTATTTACGAAATTTTCGCAGACAACATAACTGTATTATTGAGACGGCAATTCCAAAATAAGTTCGTAATAAAAAAAAAAAAACGGGATATAATAAATCTAAAACTGCGCATGCATTCTTTAACCGACTCTGCTTAGCCTCTAAGAGGCATCTTAAAACATTATATTTACATTGTAACCTAGCGCTAAAAGTTTGGTGTTTTTTCATGAAGGACTCAGAACTATTGTTTTTTTCTTTTGACAAGAGTTTTTTCTAGAAATTTCTAATATATTGAAGTGCAAGTCAGTGATTTGTGTCGCAATCTCATGTTGTTTGGCCCCTTCAAATATATGTTTCATGTGACAAGATTCCAGAGTTGTTAATAAGTATAAAACGCCAACTTGTATTTTGTACTTGAAAATCAAATTCAAAATTCTTTGACTACCTAACTTGTCAAGAGACAGCATCAATAGGCATCGAGGCATTTTATAATATTACCAATACCCGGTAAAAGTTTTGACGCAACAAAATAACAACTACATTATACGATAGTTTACAATAAATTAATCAATAATTTCTATCGAATCTTGATCAATCACACTAATTAGACATAAAAAATAGATGAGATCTCCGAACCAATTCATAAAAGATCAAGATCGTTTAAAAGCAACTTATGTACTTTTTATTCATAATCCTTCAGGAAATCACACAACCACTCTAAACTATAGTTTTTCTAATCCGGTGGTCTCTGTACCACATCTACTGGTAACTTCCCAACGTCAACGGCCATCTTGTCTGACTTATCTCTACTGTTGTCAGACCTATCTCTGTGTTTGTCATTCCTTCTATCGTCAGAACTCCTGTGTTCCTTTTTATGGTCTCTCGGCCGGTCTGACTTGTGGTGAGATGATTTGTGCCGTGATGATGACGAATGACGGCGGTGATGGTCAGTCGATGATCTATCCTTGTCAGATCTGTCATGCCTTGTCTCTGACTTCTCTGACCGGTCTGAGCGATGTTTATCAGAATCCTTATGCCTGTGGTTCTTGTCGAATTTCTCTGTCCTGTCAGACTTTGTTTCCACTTTGTCGGATTTTTGGTCGGCTTTGTCACATTTCGGGTCTGTTTTTTCAGTTTTTACTTCTGTTTTCTCTGGTTTCTGTTCTGACATTCTGTCAGACCTGTCATGCCTCATGTCGGGATTGTCATACTTGAGCTCTGTTTTTTCAAACTTCTGTTCGTATTTATCAGATTTGTATTCCGATTTGTCAGACTTGGGTGGATCCATTTTGTCAGACTTGTCTGTCCTGTCAGGTTTAGGCTCTACTTTGTCAGACTTAGAATCATTTTTATCTTTGACCTCTATTTTCTCAGACTTGACATCAACTTTTTCTGGTGTTTTCGGAACAGTCTTTTCTGGTTTAATTTCATTTTTCTCAACCCTGGCTTCTGATTTATCGTACCTGGATTCTGACTTATCAGACTTTGGTTCTGTCTTTTCAGACTTAGCTTCTGACCTGTCAGATTTGGCTTCTTGTTTATCGGACTTGGAATCTAGTTTGTCAGATTTTATTTCGGTTTTGTCTGATTTTGATTCTGATTTGTCAGACTTGTCTGTCTTCTTATCAGTAGGTTTGACTGGTGTTTCTACACTCTTCCTGCTTTGCGATACTTTGAGAGGAGTCTTCTGGTTCAATTTCTGGTGGAACTTGGCGCTGAGTGCTCGCATCTCTATCACGCCAGCCTTGTGTTTTGCTGATTTCTTAGGCTCTGTAATAATAAATAGTCGATTTAAAAATATTGAATTAAAATTGCTTTTGTTTTGAGGTAGGTATGAATGTTGATCATCTCAGTAACGGGACTTAGGAAGTGATGACGAGGATTTTTCTATGATCATAATTTCGATAGGCGAGTGCATAGGGAAGTACAGAAGCTAGTACATAAGGCGACTACATAAGGCAATTATTTAAGGGACTGCATAAGGCTAGTATATCATCCTCCGAGCCTTTTTCCCAATCATGTTGGGGTCGGCTTCCAGTCTAACCGGATTCAGCTGAGTACCAGTGCTTTACAAGAAGCGACTGCCTATCTGACCTCCTCAACCCAGTTGCCCGGGCAACCTGATACCCCAGGTTAGACTGGTGTCAGACTTACTGGCTTCTGACTACCCGTAACGACTGCCAAGGATGTTCAATGACTGCCGGGACCTACAGTTTAACGTGCCATCCGAAACACAGCCAATGATGTCTAAGATCTACTTAGAAAGTACATACAAACTTAGAAAAGTTGCATTGGTACTTGCTAGACCTGGGATCGAACCCGCGCCCTCATACTTGAGAGGTTGGTCCTTTACCCACTAGGCCACCACGACTTCATAAGGCTAGTATATAAGGGAGTTTAAAATGTGAGTACATGAGACCCACTTTTTGGAACCGTGCAACTAGTTTGACGTTTTAAAAGAGCTTTTATAAAAAAATTGTGAGTTATGGGAATACATAAAGCTAGTGATAATAAGTAAGTATGGTAATCTCACCAGTAGTGTGGTTGATGGTAACAGGTATGGGGTCGGCGGGACGCTCGTCGGCCGGGGACGACGCTTCCGAGGTCGGGTAGTATTGCTTCAGGCGTAAATGCCACGCTGTACAAAAATATATGATTATTATTATGAAAGTTATCATCGACATCGATTACTAGCGAAAATTAAAGGAAGTGACTATGTAGTAAATTAATTTCAATTCATAACAGACGCATGAGGAAAGTTTATAGAAATAAACTAGAAATGCCGAGACCAAAGGTTTAGTTATCACTTTATTACAGTTGTTTTATATCACGAAACTACACAACTACAAGCTAATTGTTATTGTCGTGTAAGCTTGGGAGCTCTCAGTAGTGGCCAAGTCATAAATTGTTTGTGTACACAATACTCAATGCTATATTAACATTCCATATGTTATACAGATGGTACATTTTACATTCTAGAATCAATATGGAACCTATAGGGCACAGCTTTAAGTTAGAGAGTTTAGCAGAAGCCTATTACATACGATGCACCCGCTTTCTAATTGCTTCTGATTTCTTTTATGTGACATTACAATATCTACAATTATGTGAAAACGAATGCGGTTTTTATACAGGCGAGGAACTCACCAACTGAAGTAACAGCGGAAACCGTCCTGAACTGATGTATAATATTCCTGGGCAGGAAGTAGATGTCGTCGGAGCACAGCGGCAGGCGCGAGTACCGCACACCCTCGCGGCGCAGCTGGTTCAGTTTAGCTTCTTCTAGCCTGATGAGTCAGAAAGGGTTAGTAAATAATATATCCTTCATTCTCAATTTTTTCGCTTCGAGTATCTCAATAACATACCAATTACATATTGATTGGTTCACCCATTTTATTACTAAAGAAAAAACTATATTTCGCTTTAGAAATATTAGTTGGGATATAAAAAAAAATTAAAATACAAATTCGGTATATGAAATGTTTTTTAAGTAATTTATTTTTTCGTAAATAATCATAAAATTTGTATTATTTTTATCGTGAACATCTTTAGTTATACATAGTAACACTTTACTTATATTATAAACGAGAAAGTATGTACATATGTTTGTTCCTCTTCTTTACATAAAGAATAACATAATAGACTATTTTTTATCCAGGAAAGAGAAGTATTTTCCTCGAGATATGGGTGAAACCGCTTGCAGAAGCTAGCGGGACTACACTTACATATTTTTTTATAGATTGTTAACTATAGGTTGTCTACTCTTTAAATTACGTAAGCTACAGGCCAAAAAAAAGTGATTTAATATTCCTCACTCACCAAGTAACACACTGCGAAATCGGCGGTTCATACAGATCCAGTTGCAGCAGCTGCACGAGCTTGTTGAAGTCAGCCGCGTGGAAGGCCACCACGTCCTTCGTGATGCGGCCGCGGTCCGACTCGTCGCCGCAGTGGATCGCTTTTAGTACTCCTGGGGAGAAAATGGTTTTGGGGTTAGAAACATAATACCTTTACCTTTTACCGGCCGATTTTGCGCAAACTTCACATAAACCATCTACTAAATAGTCGGAACAAAGCTTCAACATTTGGTTTGGATAGAGGAGCCCGTTCTTGAGTTATAAAATTACAACGAAAAGTGACATTCTTTTTTTTTTAATTTTTCATATTAAAAGGGGACTTTCCATATTAGAGAAACTCGTGGCTAAATAATAGCTGCGAGAAGCGGTCGATCAGTGTATGGATGACTATTTGGTCATGACGACTTCCACCGTGTTTCAGAAGGCACTATAAATTATTGGAACCCGGTTGTTATACAAACTTCTTTGGCAGTCAGAAACACTGACACCCATTTACCATTTACCAAAGGCTGCCCATAATTGGGTTGTGGAGGTTAAGTATGCAGTAACTGTAAAATACTAGTTCTCCTGCATCCAGTCAGACTGGAAGCCGACCCCAACATAGTTGGCAAGCGGCTAGGCACACGATTTTGAATTTTCTGCTACCTACCAGTCGAAGCATTTACCTCAATGAACTTATACAATATTACCGGCTATATATCTGTCCTGTGCACAGTACACTCACCGACAGCAGCAGTAGTGATCCTGTCGAGGCCGTGTCCGACGTGGTCGGCATGAGCTCTGGTGCGGTCCTCGAACAGGAACTCCCGCGCCTCGCTCCAGCGCGGCAGGTATTGCAGGTTGCGGAGTTCGTTGATGCCGGTCCTGTAAAATAATAATATTAAAAACTTCATTTAATTCACCGGACACACCCCAGCGAGGCCAAGGTCTGCCGGGGCTGCGGGATTGTTCGAAAGAGTTACCGCAGTCCTGGTACATAAAAGGCCTATGATGGAACACGACCGTTTTTAGTCAGTAAGAGTCTGACACTTCCTCACTGCTGGAGGGGTCATTTGGTCACCAAACACATAGCGGTCAAACTGACACCCCTATTTATGAGCGAATAAAAATTACCTTGCAAAACTACTTCAGAAAACTTTGTAATTACTCATTTTGTGTTCAGTTTTGAATTATGTTATCCATGTAATCTTAATCATGGTACAACATAAAGGGCCGATTTTACAATCATCAGTTGACTTCTATATGGTGAATAAATATAGCGATTTGACATATTATTTGACCTGTTTTGTATAACTGGGGAGTTTGTTGCGTCACTTCTTCCCAGCAAAAACACATAGGAAGTGGTGAAGGGTGCGCGTTTTAGGGGCTGTCTTTTGTTTTTGACGTTCGAAAAGTGCTAATCTACCAGTCTAATTTGAATGAACGTTTTTGAGTTTGAGTGTATTATGCACAAACACATTATGTTTGATAGATTTTGCTATATATTTGCTAAATGTCATCTGGAGATTGAAAAATCTGCCCTAAGGTAAAAACATTACTTTGACAATGAGCAGTGTGACGGTGAATTGCACGATTTTAGTATAACGATAACCGAACCATGTTCAGTTGTCAAATTGCCAATTTGTCCAATGGGCGGAAAGTATACGGCTGGTTATAGTTTGGTTATCGTTATAGTTAAATGGTGCAACTCACCCTAAGCAAATAACAGTAGAATCTTACCTCCTCTTCTTAATAGGGCTCTTGCCGAGCTCAGCAGTGGGTACCAGCTGCTCCCCGGGCCGGATCCACAGGATGGGCCCGTCGTTGGACTCCTGGGGCTCCATGTCCACCGCTGACATAGGACCCCATGGCATTGTCTGTATATAGTAATGATAAAATTAAATATAAAAAAAAAACATTTCAATAATATAGCTTATTGACAAATAGTGCGCTAAAAACCGCATCAAAATCGGTTCAGCCAAAAGTGAGATAATAAGGCACATATATTTAACCAGGTCTTCGAAGTCGGATAAAAATAATAAAAACGCAATATTTTCGTTTCGGAAACAATCACTTAATTCTTCAGTCAAAACAAATCGGTGTTTAAATTTATTGTTTTATTTATTTTGCCTCTAAACCAATAAACAATGACTTTTCTAAATCGGCTTATACGTTAGGAATCACAATTTTTAGAATGGGCAATAAATAGTATTTATTCCAAATTCACTATATTTTTTGCCACTTCTCCTATGAAGACATGCCTTGATAGCTACTTATGCTCAAGATAATGACTCTTAGCTCTTACTATTCTAAAACCCATACATACTCTCGTCAAGTTGAATTTCCTCTCACTCTCTGTCCAATACAGTCAAAAATACAATATTTAAAAACTTCGCTATTAGAATACCCTAGTATAGACTTTCAAGTTTTATGTTTTGAGTAAAAACTATTACTTTTCTTCCATCAACCAAGACTTGTGATACTTACCATGTTAAGAAACGGACAGGCGCCCAGCATGTCCAGCATATCAGGGAAGTATCCGCCCACCTCCTCATGCACCGTGCCCACCAGGGATATCTGGTGCAGTGGGCCGCTGCGGAAGGTGCCGGCTGCGTATGATTGTTGCACCTGGAAATAATGGGGATATATTAGTATTTGAGAGGATTGAGTGTAGTTTGGTTTATTTTTACATAAAAGAAAAGTAATATTTAAAACTGCAACTTCCTTAACAGCAAGCTGTTTCCCGCGGTTTCACTCGAATCCCATGACATATAATAATTAGCGCTATCAGGTAAAATACACTTTGTTCACCATATCTTTAAAACTTTTATATTACTGAAACTTCTTTCATGTTGTAGTGAATTCGAAATAAAACGAGAGGACATCCATCCAGTCCTGTGTGCATTGCCAAGGAATACTATAGATTAAAATTTACCAGTTTATCACCTGGGAAAACTGAACAATGGTAAAATGAGAGGGGTGTGACATGACGGCATATGAAACCGTCAAACATAAATATCATAAATTCCCGTCATGACTATTAAAAATAACATTGTAAAGCCTTACCTGCTGATAATACCGGCTAACAGTAGTGGTCTCGATGTCAGACGCTCTGGCCAGGACTCCGGCCTTCACAGTGAGGTTCGGATGTGTGTCAGACAGGTACTGCAGAAGGCAGGGGAAGCGGGCAGCGGCGCCGCGGACCACGCCGCATACGAAGTGTGCCCAGCCATCGCTGTCTTCTGAGAATACCAGCTATTGGAGGAAATATGTAATATTATTAGTTTATTATTAACTTTTGTTACACCACCAGCAATGCATATAAAAATACATCACAGGATACACAATATCATATCTGGTATGCAATCCCTTTATAATAGCACACGGCTTATTATTGGGTAATACATATACAAAAGTATATTAGCGATCGAATATCGAGTATTTTTCTCTCTTTCAAGCATCACAAATGAATGATAAAATTTGGTTTAGAGTAACTTTTTAAGTTCTTATCTGATGCTGAAAGCGGTAAAAAGGTAACTTCCATTTCGAACGCGAATGAATATATAAAGTAATATATAATATAAAATTGCAAGTTTAACCGTCTAAAACAGAAGGATACAACTCATACGCATTTTTTTATTTAATATTAAGGCACATCAAAATCATAAACACAAAAATTAATAAGTAATTAATAATACACGAAACAGAGACATATACAGCGTTACTACAAAAACCTAAACATCTGTTTAACACTTGTCTAAAAAAAGTGTGGCTGAAAACGGACCTTATTTCGACATCATCTGTCATTTTTTTAGACAAGTTTTTGTGGTACGACGAATAGGTTTTTGTGTTAGGATATTTTATGTTGTATACCTTAAGAAACTCCTTAGCGAGCGCCTCCTGCTGCGTGGCGCTGAGCATGTCGACGTCGCGCTGCTGCAGGTACAGCACGCGGGCGCCGCCGTTCGGGTGCGTCTCCACGCGCATCAGTCTGGTGAAAACAACATTTCTTAAGCTTTAAGCAACATAAAATTACAACGACGGACTTAATGCCATAGGCACTCCCTCCAACCTTAGGGTGATGCAGAGATAATATAATAAGTGCAATCAGGTGTCATTAGTCAATAAGACAATTGTTAGGTGAAATATTTGTAAAGATAAAAAACAATCTTTGTAAGATTGTTTAAGATCATCAACTTTGACAATATTTGATATGTTATCCTCAAAATACAGGCCCTCCGTCACTTTCAAGTGCGTTATTTAAATATGCAAGCGATAATATAATATGAGACCGACAATCGGCTGGGACACCAATTTATTTTTATAGAGGAGAAGGAGGATGAGGAGGAGGAGAAGGAGGAGGAGGAGAAGGAGGAGGAGGAGAAGGAGAAGGAGAAGGAGGAGAGGGTGGACGAGGAGGAGGAGGATGATAAGATTAGAGACACATTACCTATGATACTTGAGCTCCTTGACCGTCGGGTTATCAGCGAGCGGTCCCCAGCTATCACTGGGCAGGGGTGCTCCGGCGCGGTCGCGGCGACACTGCACTCCTATGGAGCAGCGCTTGACGCGGGCACGGCGCCGGCAGTGGTGGCAGGACGATGATGATGATGATGAGTGTCTGTGTGAGGATCTGAGGAAGAAAAGGTGTTATTAAAGTTATGGCCAGTTTCACCGGTTTCTGGTAACTAACTGGTAACTGGTAACTTTTGGCAGGAAATGTTTTTTGAAGTACCTATAAACTTTTTGTGGCAACTATTTCTTACTTACACAGGAAGGCCTTAAAAACCTGTGGTCTCACAAGTCAAGAAGATCGTGACAAATACGCAGAGCTCAGTAAGAAAATCCAAATGCAATGCCGTCGTGATAAAAATAACTTCATCTCCCAGATTTGTCAAGAAATAGAAGGTCATGCGTTAAAGGTGCAAAGCTCCGATCTCTTCAAGAAGGTAAAGCTGCTAACTAATCAATTCAAAGCAAAGTCATGGGTGATAGAAGACGAAAATGGCGTACCGCTTCAAGATCTCGACGCAGTCACGAATCGTTGGAGAGAGTACTGTGTACAACTATACAGCAATCCCAGTAACGAGCAGATTCCGGCCCAGATCGAATCCAATAGTTCATGGAACAATTTGGACCTAGAACCTTCAATAATGCGATCAGAGGTGTTAGCTGCACTTGAAATTGTTGAGGATTTCATCTATCTCGGCGCAAGCATCAGCAACACTGGACAGTGTGAGAGTGAAATCAGAAGACGCATAGGCATGGCCAAAAATGCAATGTCTCAGCTGCAAGGCGTATGGAGAGATCGTAACTAGGGCTTTCAAATACCGGATTTTTTCAATACCGGTATCAATACCGGTATTAGAAATTTCAATACCGTGATCACGTGATCACGGTATTGTCGGTCATGCAAATATTGCAATACTCCAGATAGCTCGTTTATGCGTCTTCGAAGTGCTTTTGCAAGATTTTGGCTTAAGTCATTAGGTTGACCATCTAACTTCGTCAACATAAATTTTAGCGCAATATCCGCTTTTAGTAAATTGGCATCCCGTTTACAAATTTCTAATACAGTTACTTTGACTATAGAAAGGCTGTTGTAAATATTTTTTAATATTGTCAAATCGAATTCGTCTAAGTCGAAATCGGAGTTTAATTTTAGATCGATTAAAACTTTTAAAACACAATCCTTTAGTTTCAAAAAGCGTTCAATCATAGCCCCGACACTATGACTAAAAATGAGATTGACTTCATCATGACGAACAAGAAGCACATAGTCTGAGACGTCTCCGTGATCAATAGGTTTAATACCGACTAAGAGACTTGTCCGAGGCTCTCTGAATATCAACTTCAAGGCCGAACTTTCCGTCTGATGAAGGCCAGGCTCCGACCAACACTGCTCCGAACCATTTCAGGATCTGAAACGTTCCAGTCAAATTTGGAAAACTGATTTGCCGCCGTGGAGACCACAACAGACGTTAACCAGAACCACAAATATATGTTTCGGATCCTCCGGGAAGAAGGTTCGAGATTCTGTAACATGCAGCGTAAGGGCAAGAAATCAAAGCTTTCGGAAGAGACATTAGGGCTTATGAAGAAACGACGTGAAAACCCGCCTGTCACTTCGTTAGCTAAGCGGGCTCTAAACCAAGAGACCAAGAAGCACGTACGATGCGACCTCCGGTGCTCCAATACTCTTGACATTGAAAGAGCAATTGAGCTGAATCGGGGGTCAAAGGTGTTCGTACAATCTCTTGGAAGAAGCCACTTGACGAAGCTGACCACAACAAGTGGAGAAGTCATTTCTTCGGTGCCGGCAGTTCTTTCGGAAGTGGAAAACTTCTATGGCCGGTTATACGCATCGCATGCATCTCGACCTGATCCCGGAAATGAGGATTCTCCAGAGGCGTGGAGTAGGAGTGTTGTCCTCCTGTTCTTCAAAAAGGGAGACAAAACCCTGCTGAAGAACTATCGACCCATTTCCCTCCTAAGCCACGTATATAAGCTGTTCTCAAGAGTGATCACGAACCGACTTGCGCGAAGACTCGACGAATTCCAACCACCGGAGCAGGCTGGGATTCGGAGCGGATACGGCACCATAGATAACATCCACACAGTGCGGCAGATTATACGGAAGACCGAAAAGTATAATCAGCCCCTGTGTCTAGCATTTGTGGACTATGAGTAGGCCTTTGACTCGGTTGAAATCTGGTCTGTTCTGGAGTCTCTGCAGCGTTGCCAAGTAGATTGGCGGAAAAAGGCTCGGAGGATGATGATGACATCTTACGAGTACGTAGTTATTTATCTTATTTAATACTACTTCCTGCTACTTATTACAACTAACCACAATAATTAAAATTATAAAAAGATTGTAATACCGTAATCACGGTATTGGCTCGTCAATACCGGTATTGAAAGCCCTAATCGTAACATATCAAAAAAAACCAAAACTAAATTAGTCACCTCCTTGGTATTCTCCATCTTCAGCTACGCCGCTGAGACATGGACCTTAAAAAAGGCAGACCGAGCCCGTATTGATGCATTCGAGATGTGGTGCTGGAAGATGTTGCAAATTCCGTGGAATGCTTTTCGCACAAATGTATCAATCCTGCGTGAGCTCAACATCAAGACGAGACTGTCGACCATTTGTATGCGCAGGATACTGGAGTTTTTCGGACACATAGCCAGGAAGGAGGGCCACAACCTTGAACAGCTAATAGTCACCGGGAAGGTTGATGGCAAACGACCTAGGGGCCGCAGTCCAACAAGGTGGTCAGATCAGGTTCGCTCCGCTCTAGACACCCAACTACACAGCGCTCTGCATGATGCGAAGAACAGGTATAGATGGCGGGACACCGTCAGAGAGAAGTTAATCCTAAGAGGACTTCACGACCCTCAGCATTGAGGAATACGACGCAAGGAGGATTTCTTACTTATCAAACAGAGCATGACTGAATGCTACAAAAAAACTGATGAGGTGGCAAACCAGTATAAAAGAATAACAGTTTAATTAGACTAGAAAAGTATCTCTTTAAAATGTGCATATTAATAATATGTATTTTTAATTACAAATGATCAAAAAAATCAAAAAGGATCTTTGCTTAATTTTCTAGACTTCCTACTAAAGAAATGTAGACTATCTTACCTGTCCTTCTCTCGGTCTTTATCCTTCTCCCTATCTCTCTCCTTCTCCACCTTAACCCTGTCACTCTCCACTTTAACTTTCACATCACCAACAGTCTCAGTTTTCACACTCCTTATAGAAGGAAATATTTGAGGATTCACATTTTCCTGCTTAATCTTCAACGGCAGTTCCAAATTACCGTAGCAAGGCAACTCTCTCCTTGGATTAGACTGGAACCTTATAGCTTTCATAGATAGATTGAAATGGGTAGCCGGTCTTCTCAAACCAGAGGAACTTTCTAGAAGTACATTCTGCCGAGTCACTCTAGGGTACTTATACTTGCACATGGACCTCTGAAAGTGGGTGTTTATGATCCTCAGTTGGCGGGAAACTGATGAGAATATCTTCTTAGTGACGTCATCGTCAGCCATTTTATTTGTCATTTGCGTTTGCTTCCACCAAGCGTGGAGGCCTCCATACCAATCAGATTTGAAGGCATCTCGATTGATTTCAGCCAGTTCTATGTCTTCTCCAAGGTTTGTGCTGAAGAGGAGTGGGTTCTTCACTGGTGGAGACTTCTTCAGGACATTGAGTTTGAGTACAGCAGCGTTGTTGTACCCTCCGGAGTCGAAGACTGGCCATATCTTGCTTTGTTTTGATGGACGAGCGTTCTCTCCCCAGATGCATAGCTCCTTTGATGTCTCGCTGATCTTGCGCTTTTTGCCTGCAAAAGAAATGTTATAACTGAATAAAATTATGTTAAACACAGAACTAAATAATTACAACTTTTAATTTATGCAGATTCAATGAACCATTTGTGAATTTAGATTTCAAATCACATCAAGTCCACTTTTGACATGAAGTTAGCTTTTATTCTTATTTAAAAGGCAGGGGAAGAAAAGATACTAGAAAGAAAAGCATTAATCACCACGCTTGCTCAATGCGGGTTGGTGATTTCAGACTATATAGTCCAGGTTTCCTCAAGATGTTTTCCTTCGCCTTTTTATCAGACATTGGTGTCCAAGATATACTTAGAAAGTACATACAAACTTAGAAAAGTTGCATTGGTACTTGCCTGACCTGAAGCTTCTATTGATAATGGTAAAAAAGTATTCAAAGTTTGTTCAGAAGATCCATATTATAGATTTTGCAAATCAAAAGATCTTTAGCTTTTAAAGATCCAAATACTACTTTCTACCATCTCAAACTTCCTATTTTAAGTACAAATTGAAGTAAGACAATATCTATGTAAGTACTTAAAGTTTTTTGTCATAAAATAATGTTTAAATAAGTTGTCCTTAAAAATTTCCAAAAAGATTTGTCTGATAAGGTAATTTCCCAGAATAAATGGTATCTTCCTGGTATTATGCTGGAAACATCTGTAAACTCCAAAATGTTATAAGGGGGAAACCCAGGGTTTACTCATAAGTGCATACTCAATGAGTTACATTTTCTAATAATATGTTGTGATGAATCATTCATAGTTATTCCTGTTATTTTCAAAATCAGTGTCCATATTCAGTGATACCTATACCATTTCTACATTTTTTTAAATATTTGAAAAATAAATAAATATGATAATTTGGCACAATGTTATGTTCTACTTCAAAAGGTATATATATTTAGATTATTTCTTAACAGAACTTAGCTGTCCTAACTTATTCTAAAAAACTACCGTCTTCCTTATTTTTTTTTTTTTTAAATTATGACTCTTAAATCTGGGGACATCAATCAATTCATAGCTTTTATATTCAAAACATTTCCTGAAGGGTTGTTAATGACGGAATGAAAATTATTGCTAATTTAAACATGTGCACTAATTCATAATTCATTGAATTTAAATTTAATTATTGTTCATTGTTTCTGACAATTAATTCAATCATCAATATTATTTCAAATGTGATAACAATAAATATACTGAGTAATCAGTATTCTGTTAATAAAATTATTTAATTTCAATTTAATCCGGCAACATAAAACATATACATTTAATTATTCAATTCTAAAAAAATACATAAAATCATTGGCAATATGTAAAAAACAATTGGTCACTGACTAATACCAGCTGTCACCAGCAATTTTACTTGTGTTTTGTAGGAACTACTATGATAAATTCTATGGAGTTTCTTGCCGGTTCCTCTCCATAAGCCCCACTCTTTGGAACCATGCAACTAACTTGACGTTTCGAAAGTACTCTTATTGGTCTATTTGAAATTAAAAAAAATATGACTTTGACTGTGTAAAAGTAGCCTGTGGCCTTCCTCAATTAAGTGCACTATTTAACACTTAAAGTATTTTTCAAATCCGTCCAGAATTTTGGTTTGGAACAAGCTCACCAGCGTCATATTATCGTGGATACTTCCATCTTGGTTTTTTTTTGCCATATGCTATATTAAAAACATGTAATAATGATCACCTTGATATAATTATGTTTGTCTTGTCTAAGCTACCTCATAAAACTGCAACTCACATCTATCAGGCCTATAAGTAGCCGTATGGATTGTGTCCAAACAAGTCAACTGGATAGAAAAAATATTATGACTGATGTTATGATGTGGTTTGGCCATTTAAGTTGGCTGATAGGTATAATTATACATAGATGTATTATAGGCACCTTCACATTTTGCTATCTTCACAAAAAATTACACTAGAAATAATGTAGAAGTCTTAAGAAATTATAATAACAATTTGACAGTCCTAGAAAAAAATCCTGAAGATACAAATGTGATGTTAGATTTCAAATTGAAGTATGTCCAAAATGCTTTAATTCATAAAAAGTGGTTTTCTTTTCTGTTCGGGTAAGACTTTTTATTATCTGATTTTGAGGGTGGTGTGACTATCAAAAATCGGATTCTCTATCATCCTTTCTATCATTGTTTCTATGATTTTTTTTTATAGATTACGAGAAAAACGAATTTTTAATTTGGATTTAGGGGAAGAAAAGATACTTCCCCTGCCTTTTAAATAAGAATAAAAGCTAACTTCATGTATAATCTTAACTAACTTCATGTGTAATATTTTACCGAATTGAACCAAGTTGCTGTAGGTTTTAAGCAAAATAAGTTTAAAACACACTCCTTTTTTCAAATTGAACCAAGTCCATTTGACATGTTATATCAAAACGCAGCAAGTCGCACTGAGCCAATCAGAGCGACGTGATCGTTCAAAATGGCATCATATTTTGATTCAAACTGCACTAAGTCCAGTATTCTGTTAGATCAAATAAAGTTAAGTCCAAAGGACATGGTTCATTTTGACAAAATAAACCTGTGAAGCAGAAATGTTTGTTTGCTTGAGCTTGTTAATCTCAGGGACCAGGTCCGAATTCAAAAATTCTGGTCAGCGGGTTATCTCAGGGGTGGAGTCTTTCAGTGTTAGATATATGAAAACTCGGCAAAGACAAATTATCCTTCATATATTAGAGTATATCAAGAAGAACAGAGAATGTGCGAGTTAAATGTTATTAAAATATAAATCTTTGCTTAGATACTCTTCCAAACCAGTAATAACGCTAAATGACTTGCAATTTAGCAAGGAATCAATTTCGGAGAGAAAAAAAAGAAACTTCTGTATTTTGTTCCAATGTTCACCATCAATATCAACAACCTTAAGATTATTTATAGCAAATAATAGAGTATTTGCAATATACAGTTATAACAACTAATAGAAAGTACAGGTCTTGAACACAAGGTCACTTTATGATGCAAGTGCTTTGAAAATATAAAGAACCATGTCTATTTGGCCCATATATCGTGCAAAACAGCAAAATAACCATGGCGGCCAGGTGAAAAGATAGTAAAACCGTGTGGAAAGCATGTGTTGTGTTTATAAACACCTACGACCCCTGCAGCAATGATGTAATTCTCGTTATGTGAGGTTAACATCTTTCCCACCAAAATATTCCTGAAGATAATACCTTAGACTACTGCAGCGACCTAAATGGACACCCCAAAGCGAGGTGTACAAGATTAGTACGTACATATACAATGAATTAATACCTTTGGATTCTATACTTGATGTATGTTTGGGATCCGTTGACATACTTGTCCCGTATCCCTGTTGTGACAGTTTTTTACAGTCGTTCGCGGTACGACGGCGTTTAGCACCTTCGCCGGCATCTTCTAAGCTGCTGGAGTCACAGTAATCGTCAACGAAATCGCGATTTTCACTAACTTTTACGTGGGTAACTCTCGCTTCGTGCGACGACGCCATTGTCCGACAGCTATAGATGTAATCACGTTAAAATAACCACTGTTTTTCAATTAAACATCGACGGTACCGAACAGTATTATCTTAACAACACGTATAGCTTTTGGAATCACATATAATGATTGGAAACACATTGATTACGAATAAAAAACAACTTGCGACCCATTTCTAGCTACCTCGCACTTTTTTTTTTAATTTTTTGTGCAATAGAAATTCGTACATGAAATCTTGCAAAGACAAACGCTCTATACTGCCAAGTTGGATAATTAAAGCTTTAAAAATTCAAGTGACGATATTTCTATTTTTAATAAGCATGATTTAACTTACATTTTACGTAGCAAACTAAAAGCTATAAAATAAAATTATTAACACCCCAGAAATAATTTTTGATTTGAAGGTCGCAAGCGCCATCTATTATTGCGCATAGTAAACTTGATCACACCATGAGTCATGAAACTTTCACAAAATTTTGAGGTTAAACGTCTACACAATACGCCGCTAGATGGCGTTAGCCAACGTAGCGGTATAATGAGTCATAGAAAGAAACTATGAATCATTTTGCCATTGTTAAAGTTTTTAGCAACAGTAATCAATTTACCTGTTAAATATCAATTATATATCAGAAATATTATTGTTTTATTGTATTTGCAAGTGGCCTACCTGTTTAAATTTTATTTTTAGATCAAAATATCTATGACTATACTAACCGATAGAGTTAATAAAAGACACACTTTATGACATCAAAACTAAAACTATAGGTATGTACAGTTATCGGCACGGATATCGAGCCATGACCTTCACCTGCGCAGAAGCGATTTACTGCCTTATTGCCTTATGCGTACGGGTGCGCAAAGCGATCCCCACTCTTCCGCCGAGAGCCCAATATCCGTGCCGGTATCTGTACATATAGAAGGTAGCAGGTACCTACATACTTAACATAAGTGCCTTTTGATAGATAATTGGGTAGTACCCAGAAACAATTAGATACAAGGTATGACTTATCAAGGACAAACTGAGTTATAAACAGGTGCTTATTATATTCCCCTTCGTATGTTTATTTGTCATGCACTACTTACCTTCTTAAAATATTCTTACTATTTAGTACCCAAGTGGAAAGACTAAAAAGCTTTGTAAGCAACTTGGCACAGTGGTTAAAGCACCTCCTTACTGGTTCTTAGAATGAAGGTTTGGGTTTGATTACAAGATCTGGCAAGTATCTGCCAATGTATTTTTTTCTAAGCAAATTTACTTTTCTGAATCGGTAGGTAACTCTTGAATGTCAATGACTAACGGACTAGAAAAACTTCTTGAGAAAACCTGGATTAGTACCGTGGTGATTAACGCTCATTCCTTCTTTGTATGAGAAGATGTCTATGCTCTGCAGTGGGACAAAAAACTAAAGATGAGACGAGCCTAAAGTTTTTTTTGGGAATCATCCAAATCCGGTTGTGACTAAACAATTTTTCGAAGAATTTTCTTATGACCCATCACCCGGGGCGGGGTAATTTCGCAGACAATATTTACTGTAGGTATACCTAATGGGGTTGTGGGATTGTTCGCAACCGCGGCCCTGGTACATAAAGAGCTTAAGAAGGAACATGATGGGTTTTCGTCAGTGAGAGTCTGACACTCCCTAACGCTGCACCCACAGCGGGATTTCCCATAAAAAAAAACCGACATCCCTGTACTAACAATCCTAACATGGATCAATGGCCCGAAGGTACCTAGGTAGACTGATAGCTTCACGTGGTCACCATCGTCATCGTCAGGTATCTTGAATATCCTTGAAAGTACCTAGCTATGGGGTAGAGGGAATCCGGGACAGGACATAGTAAGGTGGAGATAGTATGTAGCCTACCTGCCTATTTATCCGTTGAATTGCGATTTAAAATTGCATTTTGACATTCTTCTTTTCTTCTTGGCGAGTCGATAGCAACCAGACTTAGGTATTTATATTTTAGTGCACCTAACCTCCAACCGCTTGCAGCTGAGTGTTTTACAAGGAACGACTGCCTATCTGACCTCCTCAACCCAGTTACCTGGGCAACCCAGTACGCCTTGGTAAGACTGGTGTCATACCTACTTACTGGCTACCCGTAACAACTGCCGGGAGCTACAGTTTAACGTGCCCTCCACTACACAGTAATTGGTGTCCAAGATATACTTAGAAAGTACACAAGTATAATAATTTATTGGTATATTATTTGTATATATGTATGTATTTATTGTTATTTGTATTAATATTGTTGTATTTAATTAGTATTTAGTGTTTTATTCATCATTAAGTTTTCGTTTTATTTTCTAATGCACCTACCATGTTTTTCTCTGCATCACCCTAAGGTTGACTGGAAAGAATGCCTATGGCATTAAGTCCGCCTATGTAATATTTTTGTTGCATAAAGTTTAAATAAATAAATAAATAAATAAGTACCTGGAATCGAAACCACACTTAAACCTTGAGCGGTTGGTGCTTTAAAGCCACTACGACTTTTCCGTTAATTTATTTATCCGTGGATTTGCAATTAGGTAAAGATTGAATTTTGGCATGAGCCCCAAATACTTATGTCACAATTAAATCTCTAGTACCAAATCTGCAGATAGAGAGTTTTTAAAAATTCCCAGTGAATCATTAATTTCTCCAATAGCCGGATGATTTAAAAAAAAAAACAGATAATTCCTATAACATTACGGTAATAGAATACGTTTATGCTTCGGGGAAAGTCCGAATACAGTCATGTATATCACATAGTAAGTACGTGATTTGTTTCACGACTACTTTTTAAGATATGATAACTAGCAGTTTCCCGCGGGTTCACCCGAGTCCTGTAAGAACTACTGCCGGTATACGGATAAAATATAGCCTATGTTACTCGGCGAAAGAAAAAAAGTGTGGCTTTCCAACAGTGAAAGAATTTTTCAAATCGTTTCTGTAGTTTCGGAGCCTTTTGGGTACAAGTGAATAAACGAAAAAAAAATCCTTCTTTGTTACATTAATATTTTTGGGGTATAGATTAATTAAAGTTATTGTTTAAAAAACTGTAAACTAGGTACTGTAAAACTGTAAACTTTAAAAACTGTAAAACAGTTTTCCGAAACGATTGTGGTTTTTAGAAATGTAGGTAACTTCTATGTTACTTAAAAAAATGATTTTGGAACGCTTCAGGGAATTTAAGAGTAGATCAATCTTTATCAAAGTTGGTTTGCGACCTTAGTGTCAGTTGGTTTTGTATTTTTTTTTAAACTAATAGATAAGAAAGATTGATCTTCGGTATTACAAGGATTATCCCTTGACATTTCAGGGTCCATCATCATCAGCCATTTTTATTGTAGCCATTTGTATTTTTATTGTAGGTATGGCACGAAGAAGAAATGAGCATTAATTGCAGCTCAAGGTGGATTAGCGATTTCTGACTTTCCAGGTGTGCCTGAGTATCTTCGCTTATTCTCAGTTGTTGGTGTCCAAGATATACTTTGAGTGATATGCACCCATGGGCCTTCACCCAACAGAAGATAGGGGTCAGATATTTGGCCCGCTAAATACCTACAACACCATGAAAGTTGGTCCCTAATCATTTCCCTTAGCAGATTCTAACGGCGAAAGATAAGTACCACAACTTCCTAAAGGGATGTATTAATTTAATGAATACTTTTACATAATTACTAGGTACTTTTATTCAACTAAACCTACCAGTATCGTAGGTAATATAAAACCTTGTTGACATTAAAAACACATAACAATAATAACATAATCAAACAAAATGGCTGACGAGGCACGGGCAAACGTGCCATTCTGCCAAATAAAACTTATTAGAAACAATTATTTGGCCGACGTTGCAAAGCGAGGCTATGTTTGCGATTCGCTAATGATATATGTACATATCTACACGTAGTGGCATTTTGATGTAAAGACGAGCTTTGGGTAGGCTTATAGGCGCCGAGACACTGGTGTAGAATAATCAAGTGATTGCTGCTGGCTGGACGATGACAATGTGGACGTTTAAAATGTTGTTTATTGTATATTTAACTAGCTTCTGCCAGCGGTTTCATCTCACCTCGCCACAAACTCAGATAAAAAGTAGATAGCCTTCCTCGATAAATGGGCTATCTAACACTGAAAGAATTTTTCAAATCGGACCAGTAGTTCCTGAGATTAGCGCGTTCAAGCGAACAAACAAACAAACTTTTCAGCTTTATAATATTAGTATAGATACTATCTATCATGCAGGCCTCATTATAGGTCGTCATGTTAGCCGAAAGACGTCCACTGCTGGGCAAAGGCCTCCCCCAAGGTTCGCCACTTTGCTTGATCTTCAGCAATACGCATCCACTGCGACCTTTATTAAAGGCATCTGAAAAAAAATGCCAGAAAAATTCTAAGTTTAACAGTAGTTTACAGCAAAATCTGTTTGTTTTAAAATTCTGATATGGTCACTTGATAGATAGCCACTATGAAAGAGAAGAATTTTGAGGACTTAAAAATTCTACACCTGAAGACATTTACAAGCGCTGAAAATTACATCAAGTAAACAATCCCTATGGATGGAAGACCACATACACACACAGACGCACATACTCAAATTACGTCATATTATGTAAGCGACGATGGTCGTAAAATTTGAGTTCATTAGCAGTCAGCCGACGGGCCGAGATTCGATTCCCGCCTGTTAAAATTTGTATGCCGTAAACACAACTATATGACCATGAATTGTATAATTTGCAAATCTGATGTTATTGTAACGACATAACTGATACCTATCTATTGTTGAATGGAGATGTAACTAGGTAAGGATGTAGAAGAATCTAAATGCTAACCTAAAAATATGTTGTCGCTGGGGAGTTTGATGCTCACTTGTTCTTCCTGATAGCAAGGCATAAAAGATTATTATCAATATGTTAAATATAAGATAGGATAGTCTTTTGTTACATGTTCATTAAAAAAAAATAGTTGAATTATTTTGAGTTTAGAACATGTCAGCGTTATTGTTTTTCAAATCAGAGGTCGTCAAGGGAATTTGAGAAACCTCTGTTTCTAGGCCTTGCAAGGCGACATAACCTGAAACCTACATGATAAGAAGAAGTGTTTATACATATTGTAATATTTTGAAGCCCCCAGAGCCTTCAAGAAAGGTAATACGGGCCTGTTTAAGACCCAAGATGCATTTCTTCAACCACCATCCCTCAATACGCTACTCAGCAGCCATTCTACATATTATATAAATATTCATAAGTTTTTCTTATCAAATCTGATATTTTGAGGGTCCATGATGGCAGATTTGCTGTTTATAGTGGTCCCTTTCAGATTTTCAGTATGTAAATCTATCTTTATTTGATGATCTAGCAAGAAAAATGTCAGCGTTACATACTAAATTGCTAAATGCTACTTATGCTAAATTGATATCTAGGTATTTACTGGTTTTTATGAAATTTGTATTTGTGTAACAAATTAAAGTTGTGTATCAACAATCATTAAAGGAAATAAGTTACGAACAAAAATGATAGACGGATCCGAGTTACCTATTTTCGTGTTTACACAATACTTCAGCGTTACGCTAAAAATGTTTCTACTTGTCTCTATCTATGTGTGCTGATTGGTAACTTTAATTTGGTTAACAATGTATTTTGTATGAAGTTTTAATAATATACAAACAGGTCAGAGTCCTGTGAAAACTTTCATTTAGGCTCTGGATAGACAAGCGTCTCCAGTATCCAAGCTTCTCGATGAGCAAAATTTTGACACATTTATTTTTTCAATCTTTCCCTCATTTCCTCAGCTTCTATCTGTCTTTTTTAACGGTCCACCACTAGACATTTTAACTAAACCTTCCACTTGGTTATCCTTAGCTTCGTTTATATCAGACTTCGTCCATCGCACACTTGAAGCAATCTATCCAGATTTTTACAATTCGATATAAATTAAGGAATCACCCCTATCAGTTCTAGAGCAACAGAATAGAACAGGCACCCAGGGTCTCCTATGATTTATAAGGAAGGTTGGGAAGGGTAGATTTGATCCCACATTATTTACCAGTATGAGACACAGGTATGAGAGTTACCGCTGCCCTGGTACATAAAGGGCTTAAGAAGGAACATGGTGGGTTTAGTCAATAAGAGCCTGACACTCCCTCACGCTGCACCCACAGCGGTATTCATTTGATGATTTCCCATCAAAAAAAGGAAAAGGTATGTTCAGCTTATCCCAAGGTCTAAAAGCGTGTTGATTATATTCTGTTTACGCAGACATTTTACTATGTCATTGTTTACCTCCATAAAAATTTATTGGCGTAGATTAAATACGAGTAAGTATATGTAATAACAAAACATTGCATTTGCTATATAAATATTATACGCGTATGGTGAATTCCCGGCTCAGTACCGTTCTGTAAAATATTCGAAGAGTTTTTAATTAAATATTTACTAGTTATGTATATTTGATTATTATTTAAGGTGGTAAAAATACTTGAGAGTATTGTAGGGGTCAAGGTAACTGGTTACTCACGGTCACTTACGGGACTCACCCCTGTTACGAAGTTTCTGGTTGTTTAATGATAAATTATTTACTTACACAAACATAAGAACTAAATTTACAAGGTAAATTGATTTCATTAGATGTCTGTTCAACCATTTTATCGTCCCACTGCTGGACACCGGCCTCCTCTCAAACGGAGAAGGATTGAGCGTTAATCACTAAGACGCTTGCTCAATTCGCATAGGTGACTTCAGACATTCGATTATCTAACTGACCCCCTCAACAAAGTTACGTGGGCAACAATACCCAAGGGTGTGATTTGTAGTCAGATTCTCAGAGTCAGGCTTTTTTGACTATTTAAGATCTGCCAAATATGTATAATGCCGGAGCTGCGGGATTGTTCGAAAGAGTCAAAGAACTACATACCGCTGCCCGGTAAGAGTCTGACACTCCCTCACGATGCACCTGCAGTGGGAGGGGTTAAGTATATGATGATTTCCTATAGATATATATATATATAATTTATATATAAAAAAAAAACTCGTAATCGTAGTTCAGTTCTATTTTTATTTTGATGGTTAGGATAACCTGAGATTTTTCAACTATTATCACTTTTTTTATTTAACATTGAGAGTATTTTCCAATTCATTTTCTGAGTATTTTGATTTGTAGGTAAGTTTTAATTGGAAGGTAAACAAACTTAATAATTTCGATACCTATTGACTTAATAGCTGAAACCACAACAATGGCGTGTATTTACCATAAATAAATTAAAATAAATACCTAAGTAATAAACATATTTCAGTTACTTAATTACCAATATCCATTGGCTCATTAGTGAAATTAAATTAATAACAAAATAATATGAATTTCAGGAAGAATTTCGGCCTAAAATATTATCCTTAATTAATCTTAGTATTAATGTTATTTGCCTGTTTGCATAATATGTTTGTTTATCGGCAGGCCTGAGGATTTTGGCCTTGAAGGCTTATTGGTGTTGGGAACCAAATTATAAGAAGTAGGTAACTTATTTCAAAGCACATACACAGGGATAAATCAATGGCCTCCACGTAAATTAACGAAACTGTAATACCTTTTACAGGAGAGCAATTTTAAATGTTCCTGATCTTCCCTGTCGGCTTCACTGTCTCATCGTATGCAGCTCTAAGTAAGTACCAGTTTTTAACAAGGAACGACTGCCTATCTGATCTCCTCAACCCAGTTACCCGGGTATCACAGAACCCCTTTATAAGACTGGTGTCAGACTTACTGGCTACTGACTACCCGTAACGACTGCCATAGATGTTCAAATGACAGCCGGGACCTACTGTTTATCGTGCCTTTCGAAACACGGCCAATAGTGTCATAGATATGCTTCAGAGGTTGGTTTTTAACCATCTAGGCCACCACGAATATTATGATAATAATCAATTAAGAAAAATAAATTGCAAGTAATGGAAAATAACTCGAAAAACTCACACCATTCCTGATAATACAATCTAAGCCCAAAACTAATTAGCAAATATTTACTCTTTTAGTAAATTAAAATTGTTTATTTGAACAGTTTACCTGTTGTTACAACAATATTGCTATAAAAGCCATTATCCTAGTTGCTGACCGAAATATTTATCATTAGTTTATATATCTAATTTAAATTATAAATAAACCATTTTGTGTAAACGTGCGGTTTACAGTTACGTAATTAAATAAATAACAATAAATACCTAGAAGGTATTTTGAGTATTTACCTAATACCTATTTCGTTTGCTAGTGGGGTCAATTTATAATAAGTTAACTGAATTAATTTAGTACATAGATAGTTTAGTCTCACTATTGATTCACGTAGGTTTTTGTAC
Organism: Helicoverpa zea; assembly: GCF_022581195.2. Classification (NCBI taxonomy): domain Eukaryota; kingdom Metazoa; phylum Arthropoda; class Insecta; order Lepidoptera; family Noctuidae; genus Helicoverpa; species Helicoverpa zea. Next base: position 7,388,299 of record NC_061476.1, read on the forward strand.
AGGTGTGGGAAGTCATTTAAGTTCTACGACTTGAACCGCAGGGAACAGCCAGATTATAAAATATTTTTTTTAGATAGGTTTGTACCTACATGTTTATGTATACTTCTTCTTCTTCCTGCCCTGTTCCCAATTTTATTTGGGACGGTGCAATATGTCATCCTCTTCCATTTTCCCCTGTCACTCGTCATACTGACACTCACTCCCTTCCTATTCATTCATGTCATCTTTCAGGCAATCCATCCACTTTAGGTCTTCCTCTTTGTATACCTAGGAATTAAAATAAACAATTTAAAAAGAACCGTCTGGAATGGACGACAATAGGGTGTATGATGACGATCGATGATGATGAAAAAAAAACCATAGACACACTTTTATTGATTATGTTTTAATTTATTGTAAACGTAAACACACAACTAAATCGTTTAATTTATTCAAAAACCGAGGCCTACGACGATAATCCTTATATTTACTGACCATATTTATTTTAATGTCTACGAATTATTTTATACGTATACGTTTTAGCATTTACAAACAATCAAACAGCCTTGAAAAAGTAGCAAAATATTATAGTTTTGTCCTCAAAGTTAATTACATTTTTTGGAACCGATAGATGCTAGAATTAAGTTGTTATGCGTTATCGTTATGGGAAATAGTTACTAATATTTAATAAGTTGTAAGATAAATACCTAGATTAAATTAAAAAACTTTTTTTATGAAAAAAAAGGTTTTCATTCTGTTCACCCACAGCTAACTATGTATTTCTCGATTTTTTAATGAAGTAAGTAATAAATTATTTCTAGTTTTATTAAGTATACATATTTTGTCATTCATTCATTTTTGTCACTCATCGAAATTCTTCATCGAATACAGATGAGACTATGAAACATCAATTGAAAGAAACGGGAAGATTCAAAGGCGAAAATTAGACCAAAAGGGATTTCAAGCTTCTTTTCTTTTGGAACCCAGCAGCACCGGCAAGCAAACACATTGGTAAGCGGCTGCAAAAGAAAGAAATTAATGGGAAATAGAAGAAATAAAAATCAGGGGAAAAAAGGTTAGAAATAAAAATAAGTAAATAAATAAATACAGGTAGTCAGAAGCTAGTAAGTCTGACACCAGTCTAACCAAGGGGTATTGGGTTGCCCGGGTAACTGGGTTGAGGAGGTCAGACAGGCAGTCGCTCCTTGTAAAGCGCTGGTACTCAGCTGAATCCGGTTAGACTGGAAGCCGACCCCAACATAGTTGGGAAAAGGCTCGGGAGATGATGAAATAAATAAATACTGAATGAAGTCGGTTAAAAAGAGCAGGTTAAGTCTACAGCGAGTCCGTAACTTGTGGATTTTTAAATTAACGATTTACAGCGCAGTAAATACCTTTTGTCCTTAAAAAATTTTCTGGAAATGTGCAGGTAATGTTTCTACTGTACTATTCTAATAAGCAGCATAATCCGACTACAAAAACAATCCTGTAAAATTGATAAATATCCATAAATTACAGAAAGACAACGTCGTATAAATACGAGTTAATACAAAACTATTACATTTGACGGCGAATGCACGAGCATGACTCCATATTTTTACTCGGTAAACAAAAACAATGTAAAAATAAAACGACAAGACCGCTCAGAACAAAACCAAAGAGAAAAGACCAGAGACAAGGTGTTTCAAATCAAAGGAGGTTGGAGTTAAAAAGAAACAATTATGACTATAGCTATTAAAAAGGTTTAAATTGTTAGCGGTCAGCTAGTTTTAAAAATAAATCGCGAATGGCGTCCGCCTCGTTCGCGTTCCACATTCGAAATAATAATTGTATTAAGGAAACATGAGCGGCGCGCATGTGTTTGTTTGTTTGTTTACCCGCCGGTGACGTCATATGTTTATTCTCGCGGGGAGGTCGGGGAGATGTGGACGTGTCAGTAGTTTTGTTTTATTTTTTTTATTGATTTCTTGTAAATGTTGAGGTGTTTTGTTGCGTATATCGATATATTTGTGGAAAAAGGTGGGTTTTGTTTAGGGTTTAGTAGGCTTAGATTTAAAGTTTTCTGGACATATCTGTGTATCTAGATACTGAATAAAAGACACAAGAAAATCCAAATGTGTTGAATGTTAGCGACATAATTCATTGGGCTTTTTTGTTGCCATCGGTTTTCCAGCAGAACTTGGTTGGAGCAGAACCAAAAGAAACATTTGTTCTTGAGAAAAAAAAAACTGGTTCATTTTTAATGTCTGTTTTTTTACTTACATTATTAACTTTTTAAAACAGCTTACGAAGTAGTTTGCAAAATCGATAAAACTTATGTCGTCGTAACAATGTTTCGAAAACTGTGGCAGTTTAAAAAACTCCTCCCGGACTCTGGTTGAGAAAAGTAAAACAATTTAATAGAGTTATTTTTAAAATAAGACCATCTTTTAGGTTTTTTGGGCGTCATGCGTTCATGCATTTTAATAAGTCTTGAATTAATAGTTTTCCGCTGATTCACCCACATTCCTAGGAAACTTTTCCTCTAATTTCTAAATTCGGATAAAGAAGCCCTTGACCTACACATAGGGTAACCCTTCTAGTCCCTTTTGAAACTAAATACAATTAACCACCAGAATTATGGAAACACACTTGATGATCATGATGACATAGTCTTATGCCAAAATTTTTTTTTTTCAGATTTACTAAAATTCCCAAAAAAGTTATTTTTACATCAAGATAGTATTAATTCTCGTTCATTTACGTTTGTTACAGAAATTCTATGTAAGTTTTAGAAAATCGTATAACGATGACATATCGCAGGACATAATGAATGAGCCTCGTCTGGCCGAGGATGTCACAGTGGCCGCGCTGCCCCTTGTTTACACACGCACACAGCGGCGCGCACGCACACAGCGCCGCGCCCGTCGCCCGCTTATTTAGGTATATTGTTGTTTATTTTATTCGGCGCTATGCTCCGACACGGGCCGAGCCTTTCGACTCAGTTTTAACGCGCACGTTTTATGAAACGACAACTATGCGTCGATGTTCGCTCGCCGGCGATAATAATTATTCATATCGGAACCGTCTCTAGCGACCGAAATAGCGACGCGGTAAACAAATTCGCGATTTTATTGCCCGGCCCTCATTGTAACAAGGTGTTTTTTTCTTCGATATTTACATTTTATTTATTTTTTTCATAACCTATTCGCACGCTCGCCGGTGGTTCGGTTGTCTCCGCGAATCTTAATGGTAGTTAATCATAGTTTATTTTTACCGCGCAACGTGTGTTAATAAGTGGGGCCACTTGTCGTCGTTTCTTTTATTTCGCCATAGTGTTTGATTAAAACTCTACAATTGAATTGCGGAAGCAATTTCGGCCGTGAAAATAATGTTCGCGAATTTGTAACGCGGTGAAGAAGACAGTAAGCATGAAGACTCAATAATAATGATTACTATTTCAATTTTGATTAACAACTCCGATGAGTAATGATAAAGATAATGATCGAGTAGAAGTCCTGTTTTGACAGTTTTAAATTTAAATGTGTTCGGCGCGCTTTTGGAAGTTTTGTTAATTTGAAGTAAGTTTTGGCGGGAACGCGAAGTGCTAAGAAGTAGGCTGCACAGAAAGTTTGGAAAAGTGTTAAGTACACATCGGATGCTGGCGAGTGTTTTTTCAACGCGTTTTCGAGGCTAAGCGCTAGTTGTTTGAACAAGTGTGTTTTCTAATGGATTTATTTTGAGGTGAGTTTAAATTTACTTGTGTGTTGGTGTTTGTATTGTTTGCTCTTCGTGTTTTGTGTGCGTGTTCGCGCCGGTGGCGGGAAACCAAATACCTAGCCGGTTCCGTGCATGTGTGAGTGTACAAACAATACGCATGTGTGCGTGCGCGACTTATTGTCACTTTGTGTAAGAGGGGAGACAGGGAGGGAGAGGTTACTTGTCATGTATTTAGGCGAAGACGAACTTTGATGAGTTGACTTTTTAATTTATGTGCACCTTTTATGGTAATGGAAAAAAATGTTGAGACAAGAAACGTCATAATATTATATTTGCTCACGTATCGAACGTCTCCACATTTATTTAGGTTTATTGATTTTTGACATCACACTACCAAAAATTTTATGTAAACGCGAAATGTAATTAAACTTAATTTCTGAAGAGCGTTGTCCCCGTAGGAAATGAGGCCTCCATATTTATTTTTCATTATGGGAACAAAATAAGAATATCTTGGAAGGTATACCTAAACAGATAACCAACTAGGTATGTATCTGGTAGGTATCTACTAAAACTTGAAGGAGTTAAAAATTGTTCATGATACAAGTACCTAAACAATTGAGAAAAAAGTGAGAAAAATATATAAACAAGCTATCTTATTAAAAATTTAAATTATTCTCATACCAAGATAGGATAATAAAATTTTCCCTACAAAAACTTGTAATAGGTAATCCATTCACAAACAAACTCGGAAAATAGGTAGGAAACTACATGCTTACAATGTAAGAATTAATTAACATATAACACAAGAAAAATATCTGCTATTACTATCTACCTACTGAGCTAGACAACCAAACAAAACAAAATTAGGTAATAAAATATTACACAACTAGCTATTTCCCGCGGTTTCATTCTTTTCTCGAGATAACTCACGCCGCAACTAAATAAAAAGTTACCAAAAGCCGTCTAATTAGTCCCATCTTTCTACATATCCATATCATCTGCTTAGCCTTTTCCCAACTATGTCGGGATCGGCTTCCAGCCTCACCGCATGCAGCTGAGTACCAGTGTTTTTACAAAGAGCGGCTGCCTATCTGACCTCCACAACCCGGGCAAACCAATACCCCTAGGTAAGACTGGTTGTCAGACTTACTGGCTTCTATCAAATTTCAATTCAATCAGGACAAAATTTTTACCATGAAACGGTGAAAAATAAATTTAAAGTTATCATCGCATTTATAATATTGGTAAGAATGAATTAATTACCACAAATTATGAACTCCATTAATTAGGTATACCTATTTACCTTTAATTTGTAGGTACATTATGTTTTGTAGGTTACACGGCTAGACAATAAATGATTCATTCTAGTTTAATTCGCTTCAGCAATCAGGAAGGCAAAAATATTTTAACATCATTTTAATAATCTTATCGCTGTTGTTTATTATTACTGCACGCAAGTCATTTATTTATTATTCTATTTTAGTTTTACTTTATTAATTGTTTTTTGAAAAATAATTTAGTTTATTTAACTTTTTTTTTATATTTTTTTTCTACAGTATCCCAAATTGCCCCAGTCTACTCATTTCATTTTAGCAATTGACAGTTATCTGCGTATCTGTTGCTTTGTAGAGATTTAATTTTGACATTATCTTCATACATAAACTATGTCAAATCTCAATCCCTAATCCCAAAAGAACGGATAGATTGGTAATTGGAATCTTTATATTATCAAACAATTAATCTTTCAGTTTTCATGATCTTTACAAAAGACGAAAATAAATAAGCAAATAATACTTAGGGCTGATTTTTCAATCATCAGTTAACTTCTATCTGAGGAATAAATATGGCGGGTTGACATATTTTCCATACAAAAACTGTCAACTCGTTAAAAATATTCTTCAGATAAAAGTTATCTGGCGATTGAAAAATCAGCCCTTAGAAAATAAGACACCTACCTGATAAATCGCATATTATATCCAAATGATCCCAGTCTACTCTTTTTGACAGAGTAGAATTACCAAATCATGAAATCATGAATTCATCAAATCTTATAATTTCGCAATGTAAAAAAAATATGAAATAAAATACCTACCCAAAAACACAGAATGATCTGTTAATCACATAGATACAAAAAGTTTTTTTTCAAAATCACTCAACAAAAATGTCGCGTTGAGACTGGGAAAGGCAAATAAGGGTTCGGAATTAAAAACAAGGGTTCAAACCCTCGTGTAGGAAAGTTTTTTTTATTTATTTTTAAATCCGAAACGGTATTTCTCCTTCTATGTCAATATTTCGTGAATGTATTTAGTACATATAATATTTTGCATTTATGTAAATGGGTATTATATGCAATTGTTTAACTATTTGTGCATGTTAATAATTTAGGTAGTATTACTAATTGAAACTATGTACATTTATTTCTTTAATATACTTGAGAGAAATTATTTACAATCCTATAGGTATTTTTGAGCCAAAGTTGACAATGAATTTTTAACACTATCTATAGAAGGGCCGGGTTTCATGCTATACCTGCTAAGACCGCGCACCGTCAATGTGACGGCATACATTAAAAAAAATATATAAATGTAGCTTTACAATAGCAAATTAGGAAAAGTCATAAAATATGAAAAGAAACAAAGACATAGTTTGTGAAATATTTAACAATGAAATTACCGTCAATTTGACTGTCTTGGTCTTTCTAGTGTTAATCACTGGAGAAGTGGGAATTTCAGTATTTTTTTAAATGAAAACTGGATGCTAAATTAGAACTGGATATCTAGTATTGCAAAGTCTAAAGATTTTATGACATAAATTAAGACTTTACGTAAAAATCGCTCTTATATTTTATTTCCTAATAAATCAGGATTATAAAAACCTAAATTAAATGACATGAATAATTAATGCACTTTAGGAATCATTTAAATTAGCTGCGTCTAGGAAATACTTGAAAACGTCACTTAATTAATTGATTCGTCGTAAATTGGTATTTTATTTCATAAAACCTGTAATAATCCTAAAAATAAAACTTGAAGCTACACAACTATTATTACGTACTAATTAAAGCTTAAGGTTGTCACACTCCTCACTACCTGAGGAGATTTGTCCATACTCATCGTTTAGGGCATGCCAACATCATTCTCTCCGGTTGCTGGGGATTTGGTTTCACCATTTCTTCTTCCCACCAAAAACACATGCGAAGTGGTGAAGAGCGGTCTTTGGCTCCTGTCTTTTATAAACTTGGCCTTCCAAAAGTGCTGACTGTAAATCTATTTTGGATAAATTACTTTTTATCTTTTCCCAATTGCTAACTTCACCTGCCCGTTGGTGCTGAACAAGGGACGAGGTTCTGGCAACCGACTGGTGGCGGTATAACCACCATACAGCACCAAGTGGGATATTAAATGCCTTGCTCAGAGAAGGGCAGCAGCATGTCCGAAGCTAAAAAATATCCCACAAATTTAGTTAAATTGCAAATTAAGTTATTTTGTCATTTATTTATCTTATAACATATGATTTATATTTTTAAATATTCGATTATAAAAATAAAAAAACATTTAAAAATTAAGTTATTATTTTTATCGTTCCACTGCTGGGCTGCGGCCTCCTCTCATACAGAGTAGGATTGAGCATTAATCACCACGCTTGCTCGATGCGGGTTGGTGATTTCAGACCTTATAGTCCAGGTTTCTACAAGATGTTTCCCTTCACATTTTATTAGTCATTGGGGTCCAATCAAGATATAAATTATCATGCATTTTAAGACAACTATGTATCGTTCTTTTACAGTTACTAATTTCGGATATTTTGATAAGATTATCTGAGTGAATCATAAGAATTTAAATAAGAAATTTTTTATCTAAAACTATAAGTAGGTAACCTTTTGCGTCAACTGTACCTATAGAGCAAGATCTTTTTAGGGAACCCCCAATCCGATTTATTAGTACTTTACAGGTTAAAGATCATTAACGATTAAACAACAATTTGTTAATTTGTTATCTGTTCTTTTTTCGCACTGATTTTCCTTACGGTTTTAACTTTTGAAACTCCCTTTTGCTGCTGAAAACGGAAAAATGGTGTAAAGTAATTTTTTAAGTAAGGTATTGGTATTTAGGGCCAATTTTCCAATCATCAGTTAATTGCTATCTGAGGAAAAAGTATTGGGGTGAGCATTAATATACAAGAACCCAGACATAGTTTCGAAACAAAAGCTATGACGTTACGATAGCTTTTGTTATGTTCTTCACATAAAAGTTATCAGGCTATAGAAAAACGGCCCTAAGAAGGGGTATTATCACAGATTACTTAGTATTATGTCTATTACGGAACTTTGTTGTGGAGGTAAAATAGGCAGTCGTTTCATGTCAAACATTTCATTCAGCCGCTTACGGTGAGACTGCAAGCTGACCCCAACACAGTGAGAAAATGCCTGAGTTTAGTATTAGTTAAGTTATTTCCTTACAGTAAAACCAGTAGGTTTAATAAGTATTTCAATTGTATTAAAATTACATCATTATTGAATATGCCTTTGAGTGTTCATTTCAGTGAGGCACTTTTCCAATAAATTAATGTAAACTTCTGCCCGTACCTACTGGGATAGTATATAACCTATGATACTTGAAAAGAGTGTAGCTTTCTAACGGTGGTGAGAGAATTTCTCAAATCGGGTCAGTAGACGGACCCTTTAGAGACCCTTTAGAGAACTACCAAAAAATTGTTACCTCTTTATTGTATTGTATAGATAAGCAAAATAAGATAAGCAAAACCCTGAAATTCAGCTTCAAATCTAGTCACAGGACAAATACAAAAAATAAACAACATTTTTAACCATTTATCACTTACATAGTTACTGTGCTTCAGACATACCTACGATATATATGATAATTAAATTTAAATTATGCGAAATGGTTAAACAAATGGTTTTGCATACAGTCGTTTAAACAAATAAGCTTTTTAGGCAACTTGGCAACCAACGATCATCATAACATAAACTATTTTTTTTAACGCACACAGACGCAGTTTTTGTCGTTGTGTGCGTGTGCGTGTAGGCGTGACGGGCCGATAATGTTATCGGACCGAGCCTTGCAAAAATATACAACAAACATGCATAGTATATGCAATGTACATATAGCACAGGTGTGGTTTGTTTCTCGATAATTATGTAGCCGAAAATAAATAATATAAGTTCTTCACTTACCTCTCTTGTTCCGAGAGGCTTCCTAAGGTGGTCCGCCATTTTTTTTCTTCACATTTTTCATTGTAATACAATGGTGAAATGAGACTATTTTTAGTTTGTTTGTAACTAAATGAGAACTAATTGGAGGTGTGAAAAATTATATTTGTTTAATTATGTAAGAATTTGCACGATAATTAAGTTGAAGAAAAACATGGACTACCTAAACAATAATTTGTAGCATAAATTATGAAAAATAGTTTCAATTTTTTGGAAATTGATAAGTAACACGTTTTCCCGTCAATATGTAGATACGTAAGTCCGTAAATTACGTAACAATTATTATTTATATTTCATCAGTGTCATTGAAAATATTTAGCCGTCGTGACGGGCGTCAGAAGCCAAGAAGCTTGACAACCAGTTCTTACCAAGGGTTACCCGGGTAACTGGGTTGATAGGCAGTCGCTCCATGTAAAACACTGGTACTCAGCTGCGTTAGGATAGACTGGAAGCCGACCCCAACATCGTTGGGAAAAGTCTAAGAAGATGATGAAATTGTATTACGTCGGGATGCGTCGGGCCGTAACAAACATTTTCAAATGCAAAACCATCCATTGATTTCCATTCAGCCAGCAAATCTGAATTCAAATTTCGATTTCGAATACCTACGCATCGCGCGCCAAAGTAACCGCTCCACGTGTTGCCAGTTCATCTAAAAAGTTTACATGTACGCAATTTTAACGCAAAATTACGCCTTCCTACTGATAAAACAAAAACAACCTAAATAATGTAGCGGCCTCGAAATCTAAATAAATTGCTATCAGCAACGTTTCCGACCTCCTTTTGCTTCCTAAACATTTGAAATTGGCGCGTGCCTTCATAGACCACGATTTATTGTTAGTTGTTTTTTTTTTCGTAGGTACAGATTATTTTGTATTGTTATGCCTAGTGTTGCGAAAAATCGTGAAGTAATTAGGTATGCTGAAATATTTTTTTGGGTGTTAAAAATAGAAGATAATATTAGCGATAATTTTTACAAGCTTTATGGCTTAAAATACGTTTCTCATGAATCACTCTGTAAATTGGTGAAAACCTCATGAAAATGTGTCATTTAGTTTATGACGTACAGAACGACAGACGCTTCTGAAGGCTATAATAGTCTTTATTCTATTTTGTAAAGTGAAAACATTTTTTCTACTGTTAGGCGTACAATGTTTTGAATAATATTCTATAATCGTATTTATGATAGTACGATAAGAATTTTGAGACATCTAAAACACAACATTTTTCCTCGTGTGATTCAAGTTTCTTGATTATTTTCTAAAAATAAATATACATAGAAACAAAATCTCTTCAGTTGAGTTTTTCCGAAAATTGAAATCAGCTTCACATTGGTGTAAGATATTCATACGATTTTTATTGTAATTGTAATATGCAAGTACTTACGTGTTTCATGCCAATTTAATGAGTTCATATAGATTTATTTAACACTCTGTTATTCATTAACTCATTTAACTTTCATGAAAAGCGACACAGTGGGTGATCTACATATATAAAATACAAATAACATCTATAACATAAAAATTTAATTCATTTCACATTATTACTATGAATTGTATTACCTACTCGGCTGCGGCAAACCCAAAATTTTCTGAAAGGATTGTCGTGAAATTTTCACCAATCGATTAAGACATTCATGACGAAGCTTTTGGTATCTATATAAATAAATAAAAAGTCGGCCGAGGCACGCTGCGATAGTTACGGTTTCTTGTAAAATATAATTTATTTAATAAATATTGATATAAATAACAAATAAATACTATAAAATCTATTTACACTACAACAACGTGATCTCTAAATGAGTTCAATACATTTATTTCATAAAATTGATCCAGTTGAGCCAATCAATCACTCATATCACAACACTACTCATTGTCTATGGTTGCACTGACGCCATATTTGTTTACAAGATAACAAGCTACTTTATATTGCATTGCGATAAAGTGCAGTTTTATTTCTTACAAGTAGGTAATCCTACTTATATTATAAACTACCAACTAATCCTATTAATATTATAGTAATATGTAAAGTAAAAAATATAGTTACTTACCTGTTTAGCCGAAAGTTTGCATGTAGGTAAGCAGGTAACTACATTTTATAACTATTAACTATTTTCCTGTGTTTTCCCGAGGTTCCAAACGTATTCGGGGATACCTATTTGTAGCTTTCCAACAGTGAAATTTTTTTTTTAATCTGTTTGGTAATTTTGGGGCCTTTATTTAGGATAGATAAAAGAATGATTAATTTGTCATACCCATTCAAAGTTTTGAAAGTTTACAGTACCTACTGAAACTTTCAAGCGAGCGATCTAGACACACGGCAGTGTGTCCGCCAAGTTCGAGCAAAAAAAGCGACACACCGGCTGTGGGTTATATTACACGAACCATTTCGGGCCAAATTCGACCTAACATCTCGAAACCTAACAATCGAATAACTCAAAATCTATTTTATTTACACATTTCAAATTTCTAGTATCTGTTGAGACCCCCTCACTTATCTAAAATACAAAATTTCATTAATATACCTATTGTAGGTCTTGAGATATTGACGTCAGAAAATCGCTATTTTTACTATACACTCACTGACTGACTCACTGATTCACTGACTCACTCATCAAAAACCTAGACCACTTCCAATGGTCATATTGACTTGAAATTTGGCATGGAGGTAGGTCTTTATGTCAAGGTAAAGGGAAAAATCTGAAAATGGCCAAGTGTGAGTCGGTTTCAAAATAATGAAGGTGTAAAATACCCAGTGTAAATTTATACCCCTAAGGAACTAAAACGAACTAAATTTATCTATATTTATATAATATATCTTCGAATGGTCGTACCGATCTGAAATTCGTTACAAAGGTTTGTATTTAGTCAAAGTAGAAATCTGAAAACGGCCAAGTGTGAGTCACTTTCGAAAATAACGAATGTGTAACTTTGATCCACGAACATAATATATGATAACATGTCATGTCAGTCAGTTGGTAAATCTGGTCCATTTAGTTAATCTAGTTCATTTCTTTGAAAGAAGCATAGTGCATATTCAAAAATCTGAAAGATAGTATAAATGAGACATTTCCTTAACTAACTTAATCATAAGAAAAAAATAAAATAAACAACCTTACAAAAATAAATGAAATCCCACCCAAAACAAAAATGTGAAAGGCTGCCAAGTTCGATAATATGAAAATCCTTCGCCTATAAAAGAAGTGAGATCTGAATAAGTACCAAGTTCCATACACATACCTCAGTTAAAAATAGTTACTTTTTAATAATGTTACTTGACAAGTTTTAATAGAAAATTAAATACTTGATTCATTGCGTTTAGTAGGTTTATAAGAAGGTGTGTGAAAACTTGCCAAGTAACATCATTAAAAAGTAACTATTTTTAACTGAGGTATGTGTTGGAACTTGGTACTTATTCAGATCTCACTTCTTTTATAGGCGAAGGATTTTCATATTATCGAACTTGGCAGCCTTTCACATTTTTGTTTTGGGTGGGTAAATTATACAAGCTTTTATTCAACTTCTTATTATTTTTAATTCATTGAAAAAAAATGATGAATTTTGCAATCGACTCTAAAAATATATTTTAACATGATTACGAATGTACAGCATTGACTGAGATGATCGCTTTCGACCGAAACAATCGAACGTCTGTAACATAATACCTATACATAATAATACAACAGAAAATCTATTCAAAATGTGTATAAATATAACACATTATTTCCACCAGTTTTAACAGTAGCTATTCATATATTTATGCTATAATTTATATTCAAACTATCAATATATTAATATATCTATAAATGATTATCATCTGCCCTTTGCTAGTGACGTGCGTTCCGTATCTACGTACAATCTACTCTATATAGTGACAAATAAAAATGTTTGTTTTACATAAAACCTTATTATTATTATCTGTATCAGTTGCGCTTGTTTTTCGCTAATATTTCATACGTATTGATTTATTTGTTGTTTCTATGTTATCTATTTAGTACTTGATTGGAAAAACCGGCCTAGTACGAGGCAGACTTATGCACGTATTCTTAATAAAATCACGGTTGTTGTATGGGAGCTTACCCCTTAAAATATTAACTATAATTTACTAGTTTTCAGCAAGTATTTGCTGTTATAGGGGTCTGTGAAAATTACAACTGTCTGTCTATCACGGTTCATGAGATATAGGGTGGTGACAAGACTGACGGACGGATGGACAGCAAAGTCAAAATAGGATCCAGTTTTACCCTTTGGGTTCGGAGCTAGAATACATACGGATATGGTATCTTTGACGTTACTTGACGAGTCTCAAGTTATTTGGCTGCGCAGTAGACAAGATTGTTTCATAGAAGGCTGTGATACCAAACTCTAACTCTAGACTCGCCAATTAATGTATTTGGTGGATTTTCCTTGACAAGTCTTTGGTCATTTTGAGTTCGTAAATATTAAGGGGCTTCTTATATATTAGAATCAGGATTTCAGATTTGGGCGTTAGCATCATTAGCCTTTTTATCGCTGAGCACAGGCCTCCTCTCATACAGAGATGGATTGAGTGTTAATCATAACTCTTGCTCAATGCGGGTTGTCGATTTCAGACTTTATAGTCCAGGTTTGTTTCCCCGTTCTTCGAGATGTTTTCCTTCACATTTTATCAGTCATTGGAGTTGGTATTGTTGAATATTTTAGACCTCTGAATTAGTGGAGTATAGAAATAATTCTTGTAATGTGATCATCGTTATATCACTCTTTGCTTTGATATTAAAATATCAAGCGAAATGATAAGTTATTGACTATTTTATTTAGAGTATGTTAGTATGATAATAATTGACACCTATATTGATAGGACGGTATCGTTACTTCCTTTATTATATCATTATAGATTAGGAATACGTAAATAAAATGGCAATCTTCATACATGTGTTATGATTAGATTCGTTTATAACGTTTTTTTTTTATTATTTATCGTATTTCTTTTTAACATTTTGCAAAGAATTTCCTTTTTGAATACCCAGAGGTTCTATTCGTATTGCCTGATCGTCAGGGACGTCTTTAATTTTTGCTCTTGATGGCTTGAAAAAGGACCCCTTCTGGCTATCTCAAGGACCACAAGGAGGAGGTCTCCACAATGCTCAATGCCTGAATCTGACTCAACGATTCCCTATGCTATTGAAAACTGTGTGATGCGAGGGTTTCTGTATTATCTTTCAATATCAAATTCGTCCTCTAAAATTTCTGCAGATTGGGGAGACAAAAAACAATTATAATTAGTGACCCGTGATTGATTCTGTGATCACGTTAAGCTCCCTGAGCCTGATCTCCGGTTTTTTTAGATTGTCCTCTCACCGGACTCTGAGAGTGAGGGAATAGAGAGTGTACTTTTGTCTGCACTATAAGTCCCACGCAGCTAATCTTCTTCAAGTACAAGTTCAAGTAGTTTCGCCTTTATTATTACACCTCTGATTACAAAAGCTACTTTCCTAAAAGATACACGAGGAAATTCTTTGTCTCGACTTAAGGAAGCGAAATTAGAACAAGTGTTCTTAAAAACCTCACACTTGCAGTCATATCTGAACTTACCCACAGCTAAACAATCTACAAACAATTTAATTGGTTTGTTTGTTAGTACATGCACATAATAAATACAAGAACAATGTAGGAAAGGCGGCCATATTCCCATGGTATTGTTGGCTGTTTCCCTCTACGTACCGATTGTAATGTCTTGCATAATCTCGGTTACATATAAGTTTTTATATCGCATAATGTTTAGAAATAAGATTAAAGATCTTTTGTTATAGAGGATACTGTTTTGGGATCTATTTTAAACGAAACTTCTCGTAGAGCATCCAAAATATCTTGACGTTCAAATATGGTATGTTCTGTCTTTTTGGTGATTTATATTCCATTGGATATCTGCAGAAACACCACAAAGGTCTATTTTGTGGCTCTATGCTAGTAGTTTCCCTAAGCTTTCATCCTAAGGATCATCATCTCAGCCATAGTAACATTTGTGAACACAGACCTTCTCTATCAATTTCCAAAAGGACATTTTTGGAAGCGGACCATCCTCTAATGAACAAATGGAAGAAATCTGATTAGGTAGGTACTGCATACATTACATTTGTATCAACCTTACTATGAGTCACATTTGGACGATCTACATATTTTTTAGAGTAGGTAATTAAATAGAAAGATAATGGTATTGTAGATGCCTTTTGTAAAATGTTCGCTATGCTTGCTTTAGTATCAATCATGACTTTATCCACTATCGCTTTCCATTTTTTTCCCAAAAAATTCGGTAGAGAGAGAATTATTGATTCAGACATTTTTTTTTTGCATCGATTTTTGAAATGAATAACATGTGGAATGCCTTCTTTGCCTCGTCTCACACCAAAGCCTCCATTAAAGATCCTGTAAGATGCCTATTAGATTTATTTTCATGGTTCCAATCCAACTCAACTTCTAGCCGATCATTTTGGAAATCAATGATGCCTATGTTCAGCTGTGGACGTCCTTAAGTCCTATGGTCGAAATGATGATGATGATATTTTCATGGTACCTAAGTAAGTAGCCGTGTAAAGGCTGTGTAGTAAAGTCTATAAATCAATTACTTAATGATTAAAAGATGACTATTTAATACATATAATCCTTTGAATGTTGAACTCATATTAAAGTACCTGAACGCTTCGTTTGTGTAACATTGAAAACCTGTAGTTAAACGGTTTAGCACTAAGTAATTAGGCAGGTATAAGCAATACTACTGCTTGATGAACGGACAAATAAAATAATACGTCGAAAAATGCTTCCGTTATCCTCAATGAAACTTCGATTACTCGTCATAACTAGGCATGCGATACAGTCACTTTGTTATATGTAACTAGATCAACTATAGTTAACAATAATGCATTATGTTATGACATGTCGCCATTACAATAGTAATGTTTCCTTTCACAACCTCTAACAATCTTAATTCTAACTGTTATCTCTAGTTTGATCTTACTGCGGTGAGCACATGCATCGTAATATTTAAAGCATAAAAATATCCGTACGTAAGTCAGACAGAATTTATTACCTACTCGGGCCGTGCAAACAACAACATTTTGTGTACCGTCCTCGAACACACAGAGCCGGCTGTGAAAACATACGAACACACACACAAACACATATTCACACACAAAACAAACCAGGAAACGTCTAGCGAAAAACAAACAAGGGGTCTTTTGTATTGTGTAAACAATTGGTTGATCGTATGCAACAGGCGTGACGTCGCCTCGAAAAAAACACTACAGGTTATTTACCCTAGATGGCGCTGTTACAACATATTCTAGCGAACTACGAGACTATTTAGTTCTAAAACTCAGCTCAGAGATGGCGCTGATTTCAATTTTTATTAATAGTTTTAGATAACTTTATGGGCGCTTGTTTACACATAAACGAATCAAAACTTAGCAATAAATGAAAGATGTTTATAAAGATGAAATGCAAGTAAGATGTTAGGTATATTTACAACTCGGGTGCTTGTTGTTATCGGCAAATGAGTAATAACTAGGCAACTAGATAAATCTTATTTTGAATCATACTACCCATGTACTCGTATACCTAGGTACTTTCAGGCAGTGGCGCTCCTTTAGTATCATTTTCAATAATAATTTATGTTGCTATTTATCGAATATTTCATCACACTGTGTAATTTTCTATTGGTATTATTTTAAATTTACAATCTACTACTATTACTATCCTTCACGAACCGTTTAGTTGTACAAATTATCTTCTGCTATTTCATTTATATATATTTTATTCGTATTGAGACCTATTTTAATGGTTGATGTACCTGTCCTTTGGTACCTAGGTATATGCTAACGGCTTATAAAACCAAGGTTATACCATTCTTTACAATCCAAATCTGGGTATCAAATGTAAAGTCCCAGATGTAGAATTCTTAATCTATCCTTTTATGCTACCAGCAAGGGGTCTTTTTGTTCAAATTGAAAGCATTTAATTCAGTCTTGTCTAGTAAATATTGTTGGTAGGGTCGAAGAAAATCGGTAAGTTGTTTAGGTACTGCTCCATTATGAGGAACCTGAAGGGTCAGATCAACATTTTGATCAGTCAGATGTCCGTCTGTGTCTATTGACAAAGACGTTACAAAGTTACTAGATATTTACCTAGTTCTTTTAAATTGATCAGTAAGAAATACAAACATCCAGATTGATGTATTGAATTAAAACTCCTTTTTGGTAAGACGGTTAAAAATTATATTTTTGTCACAATTTATTTTGCCAATGATATCTAGCCATTAAATAAGTAGTTGATTTCAGAGCGGTAAAGATATTTGATGAGAGTTGAAATTCTTATTTTTTTCGTAGTGTATAGATAACATACTAAAACGATTTGAATTCTTCACTACATTTATCATATACTAGCTGTTCCCCGTGGTTGGTTGGAGAGACATACTAACTTTAACTAAATATGTATAAACTAGAAACATAGACCTTGTCGCGTAGGACTTACCTCAGACGTGCCGCATATTGCTTTAAATATTATACTGGTAAATATTCGACGCGACGTAGGTCTGCATTTTTCTATGGCTAGTACCCTAATGTTTATGAAATAGGATATTAACAAAAATGTTTTGCTTAGCTAGACTGACCATAGAAACAAAATATTTTCTTTCAGACTAGTGTCGCCTTCAGGTGTCATTTTACAACCAATTGTTCTTCTAAACACGAAACGTCTTATAACACATCATCTTTAGAATCAATATCAACTTTATCACCATTGAAATAAGGTTTAATTTCCGGTTGGTTGTTGAAGCTTGTATGTGTTATGTTATGGCCCGTCTAGAAATTAGTCATAGGCAAAGATTGCCAGGCAATATTTAAAAATACTACTTATTGTTTGTGTAAAACTATTGTAGAACACAGTAGGTGAATGTTAGAAGTGACGGAGTACAGCTGCGGAGATGTTGGTATTTTTGCTCTTAATATTGCATTATTAAGTAGACGCAGTATCAAAAATTTCGGCAATCCCGCATAAGTAGTATTAATAAAAAATAGGAACATCAATTACTTTGCATAATATATGTAACTACTGTGGTCCAAACCGTCTTCGTCAATTTCTCGCTTAAACTAAGATGATATTTCCAAGATAGATGTGTATCAGATACAAACATATATGGATAACTATCGTGTGAGTTTATAGTAGGGCGTAGTACTATCGTAATGTCACACACCCATTGTTCTAGATCGATGGAATAATTTAGACGAGACATCCACTAAATATGTGTAAATTTCAATCAAATTACTAATGATTTGATCATGGTTTCCCACATGCTTGGAGATACTGAATATACACGTTTTTATTTGATTTATTTTCTACTTTAGAATCGAAAAGTCCCAGAGAAATTGTGTCGGTGTAAATAAAGAATTCTTCTCAAGCCTTCGACAGCCCCAACAACGTGTACTCTCTCCCCACAATACACAAACATAAAACTACTTGCAAGTAAAGTTTATTATTGTTTTTTTTTCTGTTACAGATTGTATTCAAAACATCGAGGCTGGCCTGCGTCAGTCTGTTCGAGAGTACTGAAGTGGCGTGCCGCAGGGCATCGCGCTAGGTCCAATACACTTTTATTGTTTTATGAAGTGAAGTGATCTGGGATCAGTGTTTTCTGGATGTGTCTCCAAAGGGATGAAGACTATGGTGACAACTTAGATGAAGCGGTGAGTTAGTGCTTTCATATTTTATGGGGTTTTAGTAATGTTTGTTTAATGAAAGTTGAAGTGATTTACATAACAGTGTTTCACTTATTTTTAATTGTTAGAATTTATCTTCTTTCTTAGCCGTGTAGCGACGGCTTAAGAATACACATGTCGCTACCCCCTTCTTCCAGTGGGTGTCGTAGAAGTCGACTAATGGAGAAAATTGCACCGAACACCAGTGCGAGAGAAGGAAAACTCGGAAAAAAACCCTCTATCAACCCGTCTGGCCAGCGTGATAGCAGTAGGCTATATTCCTCTAATGTGCAGAACAAAAAAGCCACGGCCCCTAGTTCCCGGCAGTCCCGCTATTCCCGGTCACGGTGGCGACCGTGGTTACGGTGGGACAGGGGGTGCGAAGAATCTCCGGGTTACGGGAGGCCACCAAACACAACTGACTCTTGCGACGTACAACGGCCGCACGCTACGGCTTGACTCGCATCTGGCGCAACTCGAGGTGGAACTTGGGAAGATTAGGTGGCACATATTAGGGTTATGTGAAGTTCGAAGAGAGGGGGAGGACACCATAACCCTCGAATCAGGTCACCTAATGTACTTCCGAGAGGGAGACCAACAATCCCAAGGTGGCGTTGGGTTTCTGGTTAATAAGTCCCTAGCTGATAACGTTGTGGAGGTGTCTAGTGTGTCGAACAGGGTAGCGTACCTTATCATAAAGCTCACCGACAGGTATAGCCTCAAGGTAGTGCAAGTGTACGCACCGACCTCGACACATTCAGACGATGAAGTGGAGGATATGTTTGATGATATATCAAGGGCCCTCCACTTCACTACAAAGACCCATTACACCGTTGTCATGGGGGACTTTAACGCTAAAGTGGGAGTACAGATTTGCGGCGAATCGGCAGTAGGATCCCATGGATTTGGAAGCAGGAATCATAGGGGGCAAATGCTCGTCAACTTCCTTGAACGCGAGGGGCTCTTTTTGATGAACTCCTTTTTCAAAAAGCAGCCCCAAAGGAAGTGGACGTGGCAAAGCCCCGACACTATGACTAAAAATGAGATTGACTTCATCATGACGAACAAGAAGCACATATTCAGAGACGTCTCCGTGATCAATAGGTTTAATACCGGTAGCGATCACCGACTTGTCCGAGGCTCTCTGAATATCAACTTCAAGGCCGAACGTTTCCGTCTGATGAAGGCCAGGCTCCGACCAACACTGCTCCAAACCATGACAGGATCCGAAACGTTCCAGTCAAATCTGGAGAACCGATTTGCCGCCGTGGAAACCACAACAGACGTTAACCAGAACCACGAATATGTGGTTCGGATTCTCAGGGAGGAAGGTTCGAGATTCTGTAACATGCAGCGTAAGGGCAAGAAATCGAAGCTTTCGGAAGAGACATTAGGGCTTATGAAGAAACGACGTGAAAACCCGCCTGTCACTTCGTCAGCTAAGCGGGCTCTAAACCAAGAGATCAACAAGCACGTACGACGCGACCTCCGGTGCTCCAATACTCTTGACATTGAAAGAGCAATTGAGCTGAATCGGGGGTCAAAGGTGTTCGTACAATCTCTTGGAAGAAGCCACTTGACGAAGCTGACCACAACAAGTGGAGAAGTCGTTTCTTCGGTGCCGGCAGTCCTTTCGGAAGTGGAAAATTTCTATGGCCGGTTATACGCATCGCATGCATCTCGACCTGATCCCGGAAATGAGGATTCTAGAGCCACATTAACACGCCATTTCACCGAAGACCTGCCAGAAGTCAGCAGTGGCGAAATCGAGATCGCTCTGAGACAGCTCAAAAATGGAAAAGCCCCTGGCGAGGATGGCATTACAACAGAGCTTTTAAAAGCAGGAGGTAAGCCCGTACTGGGGGAGCTCCAGAAGCTTTTTAATGCCGTCCTGTTTGAAGGGAGAACTCCAGAGGCGTGGAGTAGGAGTGTTGTCGTCCTGTTCTTCAAAAAGGGAGACAAAACCCAGTTGAAGAACTATCGACCCATTTCCCTCCTAAGCCACGTATATAAGCTGTTCTCAAGAGTGATCACGAACCGACTTGCGCGAAGACTCGACGAATTCCAACCACCGGAGCAGGCTGGGTTTCGGAGCGGATACGGCACTATAGACCACATCCACACAGTGCGGCAGATTATACAGAAGACCGAAGAGTATAATCAGCCCCTGTGTCTAGCATTTGTGGACTATGAGAAGGCCTTTGACTCGGTTGAAATCTGGTCTGTTCTGGAGTCCCTGCAGCGTTGTCAAGTAGATTGGCGATACATCCAAGTGATGAGATGTCTCTACGAAGCCGCTACAATGTCCGTCCAAGTACAGAATCAGCAAACAAGGCCCATACCGTTGCATCGAGGAGTGAGACAAGGGGATGTTATTTCCCCGAAACTGTTCACTAATGCAATGGAGGATATGTTCAAAACGCTGAACTGGAAAGGACGCGGCATCAACATCAATGGCGAACACATCTCTCACTTGCGATTTGCTGACGATATCGTCATCATGGCGGAAACGCTGCAGGACCTACAACAGATGCTGAACGACCTGGCTGAATCTTCTCTACGCATCGGCCTACGGATGAACTTGGACAAAACCAAGGTCATGTTCAATGAACATGTTCTACCGGAACCGATTGCGATACACGGCGCCGTTCTCGAAGTTGTTCGGAAATATGTATACCTCGGGCAGACATTGCAGTTAGGTAGAAACAACTTTGAGGACGAGGTGAATAGGAGAATTCAGTTGGGTTGGGCTGCATTTGGGAAGCTACGTCGAGTCCTAACATCGTCGATCCCACAGTGCCTAAAGACAAAAGTCTTTAATCAGTGCGTCCTACCTGTCATGACTTACGGAGCCGAAACGTGGACACTGACGGTACGGCTGGTCCACAAGTTTAAAGTCGCTCAGCGGGCTATGGAAAGGGCTATGCTCGGCGTTTCTCTGAGGGATCGCATCAGAAATGAGGTAATCCGTCAGAGAACCAAGGTCATCGACATAGCCTATCGAATCAGCAAGCTGAAGTGGCAGTGGGCTGGCCATATTAGCCGAAGAACCGATAACCGTTGGGGTAAACGAGTTCTAGAGTGGAGACCGCGCCTCGGCAAACGTAGTGTAGGACGTCCTCAGGCACGGTGGAGTGATGACTTGCGCAAGACGGCTGGCAGGAGCTGGATGCGAGAAGCCGAAAATCGATCTCAGTGGCGTGCACTTGGAGAGGCCTATGTCCAGCAGTGGACTGCGATAGGCTGATGATGATCTTCTTTCTTTGAATAAGTTTCCTGATAATATTATATGCTTAGCGACAAATACCTTTATCTTAAAAACGATACAAGTTTTGTTTATCTTTCTCTTTAGTAATTTTGGCACCTTAGTTTCGTCTAACGTGATAGTTAGCGAGATGTTGCGACTTGAGAAATAACGGGACCCTGTCTAAATAATTTGTTAGTTTTGAACCATATTTGTCTCCATGTATTTGTATATATGTATGGAAAATCCTGCCACATAACTTAGAATTAGCAGGTACTTGAAAACTATGTTTAATTTACATTATTTATTACATGATACTTCGACTGCGTGTCGTTATTAAGCAGTATGTTTTCACTTAAATATTAATTTTTAACTTAATTAATGATTGTACGTCATAAGGTAGAGGACGAGCTAAAATTGTCACATTAATCTATGGAAAACGTCATATATATTCATAGCAAATCATATTCTAATTTTGAGACTGATTAAGTTTATATCTATTTTAAAATCGCAAGGAAAACATTTATTTAAGAGTATTTTCCATTATTAAAAGCCTTATTAATACGTAACACTTACATAATGCGTACATATAAATATGTGTTTATTTTCTATACATATAAATATGGTGAAAAAGCTCATGCAAACTTTCTTCTGACCATCATAATTATTAAGAGTATTATGAATTTATTTTATTTATTTATTTATTTATTTATTTATTGCTTAGAAGGTACATTTTACATTATAAAAAATATAAAATGTCCAACAAAACTAGTTACATTACTTACGCAGAATCCTTTCTAGTAGCTTTCACGCTAAAACTACTAAATCAATTTAAAAGACAGTCTAAGGTCTTAGAAATTACATAGGCTACATTTTATCCGACTGCGGAAAGAAGTTCCGTAGGAACGCGGATTTAATCGTGGATAGTAAAAGTTAGATAATAAAAATAGCAGTACTTATGTTTCATAATGCATTTTCTTTAATAGTAAAATCTACTTACATATTTTTCAGAAAAATTGACCTGAAAAATGTGTTTTGATCGAGCTTTCTTTATATACCTTCTAATCAATTTCATCGACAAAGGCATCAATTTTAACAAGACTTTCAAAAACATAATTTAAATCTTGATATTCAAGTTATCAAAAGGCCTTTCATAACTTCCTCCAATTTTGCTATGTCATCCAATGAAAGTGCGTTTTTGGATTCAAAACATATTTTGATGTTCCACCCCTCTTAGGCCTTAAAATAATTTTATTTTAATAATACCAATAGCAATTTTTATGGAAAAATAAGCTTTAACTTTCATGCATTTTTGACCAATTTTGCCACTAAAACAAATAATTATTAGAACTTAGGTATTACTTTGTCAGGATTCTTGTATTTACATAATTACTTTCTTTTCTTAAGTAGTAAGTAATTATCTGCCTATTTGTAATAACTGCTCGTAAATCAATTCGAAAGTTATTATCTTTAAAAGGGTTCAAATTGAAATAGGGGTACCTATCGTGCACAAAATATTTTATGTCATTTATTCTACACGATGCAATCAAAAAATACCTTATCACATTCGATTCCGCAACCATTAATAATCTTACGAAGGCAAACCCGAAACATCTCCAGATTTTTCAAAATAATGCCTCCAAGACCTTCCATATATGTATTTTCTTCCTTCCTCCCAACTTTAACCAACTATCTACTTACCTAGCCTTCTTCACCTTAACCTTGCATATCGATCCAAGGCTCATGTTTGGTCATATTATCTTCACAAGCCACACCTCTGTCCGTTATTTCTAAGTTAAATATTGGTTCTAAGTCTAATGAGCTTTGCTTGGGATTCCCAGAAATGAATTTAGTCATGAGAACATCTATGTCTGCTGCCTTTGTTGCCTGTTTATTTATTGTAGTATTTAATTAGTGTTTTGGTGTTTTATTTCCGACTTTTATATCGTCTTCATCTGCCTCTGTTGTCTGTTGAGCTTTTACACCAAAACTACTGATCTTATGGAAATGAAATTTGGTACATAGGTAGGCTTAAGCCTAAGAAAAAATAAAGACTAGTTTTTATTTGGGTGCTGGAAGAATCTCTCTCGGAATGCGGTTTTAACCGCGGAGAATAGCTAGCTGATTAAATAACGTGCCGAACTCAAAACAATTTATTTATAGTCATTAAAACCACAAGCGCAGCTAACTTACCTTTATCGATTAACAATAACAATTAAAAAGAAATCCGTTCACCACCCAAGATGTTTATAAAAAACAATTTTAACGAAAGTAAACCTCGATAAAGCGAGAGGAGCGAAAATCTAAACAATACAAGCCCGTATCGATAAATAACCGATCGCTTTCAACGATTATTATAAACAAGAAAATCGATTGGTAACATATAGCGATCGATACAGCCCAATGTTATTTTATAAATATGGCGACATTACCTTTATTGAGATTAATTTAATGTTGATTGTCTTTTGTTTTTGGAAGAGAGATTTAAATTTTTTTTATGTAACTGATTGCGTTCCTAAATTAAAAAAAATATTACTGTTCTCATACAAGGAGATCAGCCAGCTGTGTAGGTGCACCCTCTATTGCTTCACTTCACTCTCATCTATACTATCTTTACTTTTTGTTTTTTTGCACCCTGACCCTAAAAGCTCCGAAACTACTAAAACGATTTGAAAATTTATTTTACTGTTCGAAAGCGGAAAAGGCTCGGATGATGATGATGAAAACTACACTCTCCCAGAGTGACATAGGCTATATTTCTCGGTACGATACGGGCAGTAGGTAGTTCCTACGGGAAGCGAGTGAAACCGCGGAAAAACGGCTAGTAACCAATATTTTTGAGTTGTATGAGTAGAGTTTATAGATAGATACTTTTTAGAGAGAAACAACAAAATAATTTTTATTTTCGTAGGTATTGCCTATGGTCAAGATAAAGGCATTTTATCTTAATATTTATTGTTACAATTTTATAAGCATATAAACAAGAGATTAAGAGTATCAAAGCTTGGTTATTCTTAAAGTTAATGTTGGTCAAATCTTCATTCTTTTCTTATCTTTTTGGGACGTGTACGAGTGATATACTTGGGTGGCATGACTTTTAAAAGGAAATTATACCTATTTAAACCATTTTAGTTTGTAGAAATGGAAAAAATATCGTTATTTATTTTATTTATTTATTAAGGCTTGCCAACTAAGATACATACAGAAAATCTTATAACATAACACCAATTTATATGAATAGATTACAAATATCTGGATGTTTAACCAGCTGATTATGCAACCTACAAATCTTTCCTAGGTACCACTTCAGAGCGTTCTCCTGAAGTATTCCTTTAATCTAGACAGTGCTTAATGGATATTTTATATAGGTAACAAAATCATTTAAATGCAGCTCATATATACATACAATAACACCAATGTATAGTCAAATCATAGAAAAAAACATATTAAGACAAAACAGTTGCACCATGTCACCATAACTCACTCTTATTTCAGCTAACAGTTTGCATTATCTACACATATCTTTAAACTTGACTCCCACAGTAAATCCTTTAATATGACCACCCAATCTTGAATCATCAAACAACCCCTTTCGTGAGAGCAGGGAGTATCATACTCTTTCTGACTAAAACCCAACCATGTCTGGAGTCCTCGGTTCAAAGGCCATTTGAGTACCCACCTCTTTCGACCAATCCTACAGTCCCAGCGTAGTATTTTAGCCTAATTTCACCACAAAGTTTTTTTTTGCAAGAAAACCAGCACAACAAACTAGTATTTCCGATTTTAGTCATTATCTCCACGAGTTGTGGTTATCTGTATTTACAGTACAGCCTATCTCTGGCACAGATAACGCAGGCAAACAAAAACAACTGAACTATCTATAAACTACCTATTTATTATCATGTATGTAGAATATTAATCAGTTTGTCCGTGTGTCGAACCATTTTCAGCGGATACACCGAAAATGAATTTACACGATCACAAAATTAGGGTATGTACTTCATTTATCATATATTTATATTTGTTTGGGCTCATAAATCAGTATGAAGGTAAATGGTAGTACGCACATTACAAAGATCAAACCTCTGACATGGATTGACTAATGCTACCAACCAAGTATTGCAGTAGTTGATCAAAATCATTTAATCAAGTTCAAAATCAGCACTTTTTGAACGTCAAAAAATACATAAAAACTGTTATAGCTGGGAAGAAGAAGTGGCGCAACAAACTCCCTAGCAACACATGTCTGTCTGTTTGGTTTAAAGAACCATTACTTATGCAATGCCTTCTAGACACTGGTTTTATTATGAGGTTCGTCATCATTCACGTTCCTTCTGGAGATCTTCATGTTCCAGGGCCGCGGTAATTCTTTCGAACAATCCCACAGCTTACCAGACATGGGTGTGTCATATAACTACTGACCTGATTCCGGATCACCTTGAGACATTTCTAAAGGTCCGAAACCTTGCTTACTAAATTAACCTAGGCTACTTGATGACGCAGGTACAAACATTAACTTAGCGAAATAATGATTTCAAGGAAAGCCGCAGTATGTTAGTAGCTTTTTCAATGTGAACGAATGACGTATTTATTTATTAATGGGAGCGTTAAAGAGCTCTTTGTAAGTATATAAAAAAATTAGGTATGTATGTATATATGTGAGTTATTTGTGTATGTGTTAAAAGTTATCAATTTTATTGAGAGGTCAAGGTTTTTTAAGATCGTTTTGGAACACAGTTTTCAGTTTGATAGATTATATTTCGACCCAGTTTTTTTTTTGCATGTAGATAGGTACTTAGGTGTTTTATTTAAATGTATTGATAAAGTTTAAGGTAATCTTATCTTGAGAGGTTATTGAATATTATGTAGGTGATGTTTGTGTACATAGTGATGACATATTGCATTTATGTCCTATAGGTATCTACTTGTAATTTTGAAATACTTACACTTGCTTGTATAGACAAGAATTAGCAGGAATTATGATAGCATAGTTTTGCACTATTCTGTAGTTTTACTGTTTTTTATAAAATTATGAATTCAACATAAATAATGGGGCCCTGTAATCACTTACTAAAATCCTCTTTTAATAATCGTTTCGTTTAAATAATCTCTTATGTAAGGATTCAATGTTTTTAAAATGTGGTAAGTACCAGAATACTTGTTTCTCATTATGAAAATATATTGTTACAGACACCAATGGTGCAACTACCTCCAGTGGTAAGTATTTTCTTTATTACTCTATTTTTCTTTTTTTCTTTGTATACCTATCCATAAGGCTTACATCTGCGATTTATTTAGAAGTCATCATCATCTGCTTAGCCTTTTTATGCCCAGTCATTTTCTAGTCTAACCGGATGCAGGTAAGTACAAGTATTTTAGCGCCTTAAGTGATCGTGTCTATAGTTTTCTGAACAATAGGTTTCCCCTTAGTTAGACCGAATGTCAGATTTAAGGAACCACCTTTCTACGTCTTTCAGAGTTATGAAGGAACTCGCTATATCAAATCTAGATGGATCGACAGCATGACATTTCAACACGCTACCATTTAGTTAAGTATTTTCGTAGATTTTGAAATGTACCTAGTTTTCATGCATGTTTTACTAGTACTACGTTTCTACTAGTATTTACTTACGATAGCAGAGCGACACCTTAGCTAACCTTGCTGATCGGGTGTTCTAATAAGAAACCCGAAACCTAAGCAGTAGCTATGAGCTTGAGAGTAATCATAGCTAAAACACAGCAACTCTAGTTTCTATACGTACACATCTAAGTTTAGACTTAGGACAAGCACACGGACTGAAAAAAATACAGTATCTAAATATAGGATTCGAGGCCCTTCAATGAGGGTTTATATTCCAATTGAGACCTTTCGAGATGTTGACGTATTACATCGAGGTTAAGACTAGGGGTGCTACCCTTATTTGCTTATGAGATCTCTTCGCATTTAAATCCTCTTTCAGTCTTCTGTACTTGATAACAATGTCTAAATAATTCATGGCCATTTTCAAAAAAATGTGACCTTTGATAGGCCATACTTAGGTATGTCTAATAATTTTTTATTTATTTATTATACTTTTTGCACACATTTTACAAAAAAACAATGTACAAAGGCGGACTTAACGCCTTAGGCGTTCTCTACCAGTCAACCTTTAGGTGGAGGAGAAATTTCATGGCAGGTGCACTAAATATGTATATGAGACAAATCGAAAATATATAAACGTACATAGACTTATTATACATACACATATATATATAATATTAAATAAACTTTAATACATATATAAATAACACAAAATCAAATGCACAGTTGTGTCAATTCTGCAAACTCTGGTGAAGATACTCACGAAGCTTCAATTTGAAAGTCAATCGGCTATTAATCATCCTAATTTCCGAGGGCAACTTGTTCCATAAAAGAATAGATTGGACAAAAAAAGAGGAATGAAGGAAATCTGTGCGATGTGAGGGACATTGGAGTAGACGGTTGTTGGAGGAACGCAAAGGACATTGTTCCGGCTCCATACATGTTCTGCCTAAGAACCGTTCGAATGGAAAGTGACTTCTATAAACTCTTAAAATTATATGGAATCCTATGAAATAAGTTTTCACGAACGGACACTTCAGGAAACTAAAATAATTACGAAAAAAGTTAATATTTTGAGGTTATAAATAAAAAATAACCAAGCTTGCGTGAAATATCAGAGTAGTATTATCAAACTACACTATACAAAAAATCAACAATACTATGTACAGCTCTATATGTTCTCTTCTAGATCTAGGAAAAGACTACTCTACTAGATACTAGGAAAAGAGATGGTAAATAGTCTAGTCAAGTTTAAGATAATTCTTTGACAATGATCATTTTATAAAGTTGCATTTTCTGTCTGTCCCTTTGAATGCTTTAGATCTTTAAAACTACGCAATGGATTTGGGTGCGATTTTTTTTAATAGATAGAGTAGGTCAAGAGGAAGGTTTACACCAAGGTTTTACATTGCCACCGTGCGAAGACGGGGCGTGTGACTAGTTTTCATAAATGCTTAGAATTTTTATAAAAAACAACTACCTAAACGCTTTTGCTTTCAACGTTACGTTTCTTAATATATAGTGAATCCACTTTGGATTTGTGATAAAACGCATAAGTTTCCAAAATGGAAGAGTTCCATTCACCACAATTCATAAAATATCGATATTATTACGATGGAGAATTATTTATTTAAAAGATTGTTACTACTTTTATATTAGACAGTTACCTAGCTATCTACATGCCATAAGGCGGGAATCGAACCCGCGGTCTATTACCAAGAAGGCACAGACCATACTAAAAATGTCATTACCACACAAAATAATTTAACAGTTAAAGTAAGGTTTACCAATAACAATGAAAGAGGTTTTCGAGGATGTGCAATAAAAACAATATTTATATTCAATTAAAGGTTTTTAATCATCAATATTTCTCAATAATATATCTAAGAACTGAGCTTTGGTATCTCGCCCAGCTTAAATACCAGATAATAGTCATTATGTGGGCACAACAGCCCACTGTTCTACGCCCAACGATACAATTGCAACAGTATGCCTGATGGTAGGAGCTTCTTACAAAGTACACAATTGCGTCCAACAGTGCATTGCATCTTATTATGCTCGACTGCTTCAGACCAACACGTCGTACATATAAGGTCATGAGCTTCAACCTGTAATAATAAATACAAAAAATCATTAGTAAATATCAAGTAACTTGCAATTGTGGCAATTGATTTGAAAACCGAGAAATTGTGTGCTTATGAAAACATAAGTAGGTAGTAACATTCTTATCAAAATTAGAAAAACACTTTCGTAGACCACTTACCATACGGGGAACAGTCCATTGTTGTATGCAACGAAGTATATCTTCGTTTTCTAATACCAAAGAACCTCCAGCAGATCCACAATTTATACAATATACTATATTCTGCATCCATTGTTGTAATTATAATATAACTATATAAATTCGATCACAGACAGAGCAATATCCGAAAATGCTAGTAAAATCCAGTTCTTTACACAAAGCCGAGTCTACCAAGTACGCAATCTAATCGGAGTCCGTAATCAAGCCAAAGTTGTTAGAATAAAACCATGAAACGCATAGAAAATTACAAAAGAAACGATAGTCGCAAAGCAATCAAACCAATCAAACTGACTTCTAGCAAACTGACTGAAGTACACCAGTGTTGCCAATTACGAAAACTATAATCCTACTCGAATGCCAAGCTAGAAATTCGCGATTCGCTCAAAACCATCTTAAAACATTATACAGAATACTAGCTTTTTTCTAGCTAGTCAGTTTAGGTATTTAAATGAATAAAGTGTTACCAACTAATTTTAATAACCGACTTCGGAAAGTAGGTTCTCAATTCGATCCGTATTTACCGAAATCCCGAAAACTTCCGAAACTGGCAGCACTGGCTGACGGAAACATTTTATAAGGCATCAATAATTGTGACCCTACTTTTTATTTGGAATTTATTTATTTGAAGTGTCCGTGGAATACTAAAATATGTTTCAAACAATATAAAAATAAATAAAAATTATAGTATAATTTATATTCACATCGGTTCTTAGGCCAAAATTGAACAATGTCCTTTCTGTCATGTTGAGAACACAAAAACTGGAAGTGGCATGATAAATAAGGAGGTGAAAAAGGAGTATGAAGAATGGAAAATAGAGTAGTTAATGCTCTCATCTCACGTCTTTGCCTAATTGGCAGCCATCTAAGCTGGTCTCGATAAGCAGACACATGATCGTACTTGCGGAGATTAAAAACGAATCGAATGCAATTGTTGAGAAGCCGGTCAAGTTTATTGAGCAGATCTGCATTCAGGTCATAGAAGCAAACATCACCATAATCAATTATGGGAAAGATCAAGGTTCGCACAAGCATCGCTTTCACGTTGAACGGGAGAAGGTTTTTTAACCGATAAAAGTAGCGCAGCAAACCTGTTACCTTCTGGCTAACACTCCCAATATGAGATTGCCAGCTTAACGTAGTGTCGATATGTAAGCCCAGGTTTTTCACGCTTGAGTTATAAGGGATGTTCATACCATCAAATTGTACCGGAGGTAAGCTGCTTAAATCCACTCTTTGCATAATGCGACTACTACCAACTAAAATAGCTTGGCACTTGCCAGGATTTACCGCCACTCCAAACCTATCAGCCCAGCTCTTCAACCCAGCTAGATCATTATTTAATTCCATGATTGTAGCAGATAAGTCCTCGAGGCTGGAGTGACGATATAATTGCAAGTCATCAGCATAAAGATGATACGCAGACTGAAGTTCAAGAGTAGTAGTTAAAGTAATAATATAAAAATTGAATATTTTTGCACACTTTCTTTCCTGATAAGTTCCATTCTTTCGTTAAAAATATTCATACAGGATTATATTCTTAAAAACGACATATACAAATTATCTTTGGAGTCTCACAAAACCTTTACTATTGCAAGGTGTTTCTCACGACATCACCTGCTTCCTAGAGGAACTTCTTCTCTAATAAACATAGCTTAATGATATATAACCTAAGATAGTTCCTAATAACAACACAGGTATTACATAAGCATTGGTACACAAATAGACAGTCTAGCTTAAGAGCTTAAGAAAGGAGCTACTTTTTAGGGTTCCGTACCCAAAGGGTAAAACGGGACGCTATTGTTTTCGCTCCTCTGTCCGTCCGTCCGCTCGTCATGTCACCAGGCTGTATCTCATGAACCGTGATAGTTAGAAAGCTGAAATTTTCACAGATGATGTATTTTTATTGTCGCTATAACAGCAAATACCGAAAACTAGAATTAAATAAATATTTTAGGGGGTTCCTATACAACAAACGTGATTTTTTTGTCCGTTTTATAAATAATGGTAGGCACGGAACCCTTCGTGCGCGAGTCCGACTCACCGAGCACTTATCCGGTTTTTATCTTGTTGCGAGAAGTAGTTCCCTTGTAACTCAGTTAGAACCGCAGAGATCAATATACGTATGTACCTATAATCCAGTTATTGACAAGAATACGTATTTTAATCAGCATAAATCGGTACTTTTTACATAATTTTATGTCGTATCATCGGTCAGTAGCTACCGATCGACAAAATGATAGGTATCAATTAAACTTAATTGTCCAATAAACGTGTTTTTCTTACGAACACTAAAATCGTTAGAATCGCTTCATCAAGACATTTGGAGTTTGTCCCCATTACAGTTAACGTTGTAATAAAACGGTTTATTGTCAAAATGTCGTTAGTCATCAGTTGCATTTATTTTAACCCCTTACAACTTTAGGGGATGTTTTTTAATATGATCTCGATTTTTTATTAAAATTTTCATGTAAAAAAAAAACTAAAATAAAGTAAATCTTTTTGAGCATTTCTTTAAATAATAAGTATTTTGCATTCTAATATTCAAAATACTTAATATTTAAAAAATACGTCAGGTAGGTTAGACATTTATTTTTTCTTGTGTACCTAAGCTTATGACAACGAGGCCTCTATTATACTGAAATAAAAAATAGGTAGACTGTCCAATACTGAAATTTTAAAAGACAATGTCTACTTATTCTTCAACTGGGACTCCAAAAAACCATCATAGTATACGACAATTACTAATGAATTAAATTCTTACACGTAACTTTCAATCCTGCTTAATATAAAAATTAACAAAATACCTCACAACCTACCTATACAATTTTAACTCACCGTAGTAAAATTTCCACCACAAAACTGAAACATTGCTATAAAGCATAGTAGAACCGTGGTGAAAGGTAGAAAAACTCCAGCTACCCCCCAGTGGGGGTGGTGCCTTAATACCGGATAGTTTGGACCCCTATAATACGTAAGTATAGAGTTTATTGTCTGGACTAGAGCACGGTTATAGTACGATTTCTGCGCCATTAAAGGCTAGACTGGGAGCTCGGGAGAGGAAATTTTACATCACTCTTATAGCATATTTATTAAGTAAATCTGGGTCCCATTTATAAGAGCATTTTTAAGAAGTGCCTTTGGTTGCTTTTTTGCCCAAAATGTGGAGAAATAAGTTGTGTTTGAGTATAAAACACATGGGAAAAGCAAGAAGGGATTTTTTTAATATCTTTTTGTCATGACTTATTCTTGAAGGGCATCTACCAAGCCTTTTCCCAACTTTGTTTTACTTGGAGCGACTACCAATCTGACCTCCACAACCCAGTTAGCCGGGCAACCTGAAAACCCTTGGTAAGACTGGTTGTCAGACTTTCTGGGTGGTTTTCGTACCAAATGGTACCAATAACGACTGAGTAATATTTACTGGAAAGATAGGTTTCGTGTCATAACAATTTTAATGTGATGGCACCGTAAAATTTATACTTAAGCAATACTTACTATAAAAATGTATGTAAAATATTTGCAAATTATTACAATAATATAATAAATAACTTAAATTAAACCTGTTAATAAAAAACTGGAAATTCATAGATAACCCGTATTATTTCTTGTAATTTTCCTTAAATAGTTTTTAACAAATGATTCGACCAGTTATTTTATAGATCTATATTGTCATATAATATTTCAAGGTTAAATAATTATTTAATACTAATAATTTTAACAACAAATTAATATTGTGTGTATAGGCACTGTGTAATTGTGTGTAGCTGCCAAAATAAAAATACATTGCTGTTTTTTAGGAGACGATTCAACTAAACCAAATATTTTGAATCGAAGCTGAATATTACTATAAAATTAAATAACGGAAAAGTAATAAAAATAAACAGAACAGACTGGATTTACAAAAAAAAAAAACTTACTGAAGCCGAATATTACTACAAAGTCCTTAGAAGGATTTCTATGTTTATTTTCTTATTTAGTTTTTACTTATTTATTTCTGTAGGTTTTACATAGAAACGTGATAGGAAAGAAATACTTAACAAAGGCAATGCTTATTTTTAGATAAATCTCTTCCAGCATACACCTGCGAAAACAAAATGGGAATAAAAAAGATGTAGACAGTGCGTAAAAAAACACACATTCACGTAAATAAAGGAAGAAATTAGATTTTTTCCAACAGAAAATTCCAAAATATTTTTCAGTAGACTCCTCTCCTATATGGTAAGGTAGGAGGTCGCTTTACAGTGCGACTGGGCGTCGCTTTTCAGTAGGCGGGGCGAACGCCCACCCGCTCATCAGTCCGTCTGAAAACCCAGCGCTGAAAACTTTTAATTAATTATTTTTTTTACATTCAAACCTTTTTGGTCCTGCGTGTCGAGAATATTGGCGATTGTAGTCTGCAAAATTGATTTTCAGCTTTTTTTTTTCGAGTGTTCGAGATTTAATTTTTTATTTTTTTTTGTTATGTTGGCTATTGTAAGAGCATTGTCAATAAAATATTCGGCAAAATACGATTGTAATAAAATTAAGATAACAAGCTTTTTTATAATATTGTTTAATTTGAAATCAAATTAAAATTAAGACACATACATATTTCGTTTTCGTGTTGCTTAAATAAATACATCTTTATTAATACATACTTATACCAATTCTATTTTTACAGAATCAAAAATATCACAAAATCTCCATTTATTGGAAAACCTTTCACGGTTTTAATTAAAAAAAAAAGATTTTTTACGTAAAAATTAACATGAGTAAATTTCGAAAGTTTTTCCCTCCAGTCATTAGCAGGCTGTAGAAGGCCCTATAAATAAGGGCTTTTCGAATAATATTTTTTCCCTTTGAATGAATAGTGGGCCACAATCGATATCTATTAAATCATCGGCCAATAAAAATGTCAGTGGCCCATTGCTGTATTGACTGCATTTGCACCGAAATTCGTTTGCGAACATTTCAAATATTTATTTGTTACTTAGGTACCTCAATTTTAAATTTGTTAGCCATCATTTACTACGACGCTGTTTTTGTAATATGCATGTATGTATTATCATATAATTTTTTAGATCTTAAAAATATTCCATGTCCACATTTCCGTCAGTTATGGCGTCACACGTCGAAGGTTTTACCGAATTTGCCTATTTTATATTGTGTTCGGAATAGATTAGCTACGAAATTAAAATAGGCTATTACGAATAAAATAAGCAATAAAAGATAATAATTTTGTAAAAAAAAAAATTAGTAAGTTCCCATAGCGGTTAGTAAAAGTACGTCGGGTGTGCTAGTCTTCGCTAAAAATGCTCTTAGTTATTATTCAGTAACATTTTGACATTTCTTATGCAGTAAATCCAAGCACGTTATCCAATATCGGCAAATAACTTCACTTTCTTACAAAAAAAAAGTCTGAACTCACCCGTAATTCCGGAACCTGCTTACATGCATTTGACCTCAATAAATAAACTAAAAAAAATATATTGAAATCATATTACAGAGACCTGTTTTGAAATGTTTTTTATTAACGATTTGACATTACCTAACCTAACTTGATTTGCATAAAATAAACAATTTAGCTCGCGCGCATGCGTCAGCAAAATATAAATAACCATTAATATATACGTCAGAGCAGATAGTAATATTGAAATGACTTGATAAATAAATATTAAAAACATTCCGCAAGTGTAATAAATCAGGAAGCGAATGATTCTGATGAAACTTGTTCAATATCATTTTGTTGTGGAGTTTTTTTGTTAGAAAGCGTTTGGATTGTTTTTGATTTTTTTTGTTTAGTTTTTATTGTTAACAATATCATTTTGTTCTAGTTTTGTAGACAACTACATTATGTTATTCTACATAGATAAGATAAAGTCGAATTTATTTGATATACAACGACAACTATGAAAATTACTTTCATTTGCCTACTTAACAAAATTGATACATTTTTTATTTATTTATTTATACCAAGAGGCAACTCCCAGAATGTCCATCTTTCACAATTTCTTACTTGTTTTGCTGAGAAGAAAAAGCAGGGCTCAAAGTCCACAACAAATGCTTTTATATTAATATTTTTATTTATGCGAAAAAAAATATACTTAATTTTTTTTTTTAGCTTTTATACACAGTCGGCAACAAAGCATAAACGGTCTCATAAACAAAGGATATTAATACCAATTATCAATATAATTAACTGGCACGCGAACTATAGGGAAAAAAATATGCAAACCTGTTTTACTCGATTGTATATGACATTTAAAAAAGAGGCTTTGTTTGTTTAATAGAAACCATGTAGATATGCAAATTATGCGGAACCAGCTAACCTTGTCCGAACGACCAGTTGAGCTAATTTTTGTGGTCACCACACAAATATTTTTGCAAGAAAATTATGTGGGAGAATCTTCCTTGTATAGGTCTAGTTTTTTTGAAGACAACATTTTTTGAGTTAGGTTATCTAAAATACTAAGGCCCAAGTTCATCAATGCCTTAAGCGTCCGTTATTATCAAAAAACTGTTCACTTTGAAAATCGAAAGTAAAAAAATGTGGCAAACACTCGTTTTAAGAAAACTGATGATTATACATGAATTTTAAAAACGTGACAATCTAACGACTCGCGCATGTACTAAAGCAAAATACCCACCCGCGTGCTCTGTTGCGTGCGCGCGGGTCACTTGCGCATGTTAATTTGTCCCAACTACATGCACCGTGTAGACGCACCTTAAACTTCAAAATGAAAGCCTAGGTTTGCTAACTACTTGAGTATTAGATGGATTTTTAGCTCATTGCTTAATCTGTATAGAAAGTTGTTTAACAGGAAAAAATATATTTTAGCACTATTGGTACAATACGAGTAAACATACCTACTTACTAATAATAGTATAGAGTAAAAAATAAGCACTAGGTACTGCTTCAAATTCGTCATTAAACTTTTAATTTATCTATTTAAAAAAATACATTAATTAATATTGATTGAAATTTTTCGGATCAAATTCCAAAAAGTTTATGTTGCCAAATATTCTAAAATACCCTCCGGTGTAAATTGTGCCGTACGCATGCGCAGAACTTTCCTATCGGATTATAATTGAAATAAATCCAGCTCAAACTCAGGACTGCCTCGCTGAAAACTGATTACATTCTTATCTCTTACTTTAACAAGATTATCTTAGTTTTCATCACCTGAACCTAAGCTATCATTCATTCAAATTTTCTTTTACGATTACAAAATCTTTCTCCAAGCAAAGCAGGGAAGCCATTTTGGAAAATGGCTGCACCCGTTCCGTTCCTCGCAGAAACAGCCAGCATGGTGTTGCGTCAAAAAATAAACATTTTGCATCGTCAATAACATTCTTGCGCCTCGGCTGCGCGCATGCGTGCGACGCTGTCTCAAGCGACGCGTTCCTGTCAAAAATATGCAAATTAATCTATAAAAATGTGATTCAACACCACTATTACGATTCGAATGCTAGTTCTAAAGTAATAAATTTACTTGTGACGTTCTCGAATCGCTGAAAAATGTTATTAGTGAGCGTTTAGTTTTGACGTGAAGTGTCGCTTCGTCCCTGTCTGTGGCTACGGCGCATGCTCCGCTGTAATGTTTATATTATTTGTATTTGAGCTGTGTATCACGTAAACTATAACTACCACAGGCGTAGCTCCAATACTGTGGGCCAGTGCCCGCCCCACCCCTCTTCGGTAGTTAAATATTTCTTGCTTATTTCGCCCTTGCATTGTTGATGCTGCGGCGTCGCAGACTGTTGTGTATTGTTTAGAGGCGCTTTCCAAGCAAATACTTTTTTAAATATAAACAGCCAGTACGTGTAGGGTTTGTTCAGTTATTTTATAGTGTTCAGTGGTTGGTTTTAGTAAATTTTATAAACGATGCATCGCGCTGCACCAGTGTAAATAATTTGCATTTGAAACTGCAATGCACCGGTACTCATAAGTGGTTCACTTGGTCACTGTTCAGTGTTAGTTTTTTATTGTTTGTTAATTGTTTTTATTTTCTGTTAATTATTTTTGTTGTTGCCGTGAGTGAAATGAGTTTCTAGGAGATTTTGGCGAGCGCGTAAGTTTTTTCAATTGTGATTCATGGTGGAGGGTCGCGGTTTTAAATATTACTGGCTAACTTTTTATCAGATTTTGTTTTATTAACAATTTAAAAATATATAAATAAAACAAAATTATATTTTTATAAGCCTTTTATGGTGTTAACATAAAATAAGTAAAAGCTCTGGTTTTCAGTGATCTTAAAATCATTGCACATTTTCACAAAAAATCGTCACTCTCATTACAAAGCCAGTAATATTAATTTATTTAAAATCACAAAAATAAAATACTTTCAAAATAAGAATAAAAACTAAAAAAGAATTCAAAATATTCGAACGCAGAACATCGCG
Source organism: Helicoverpa zea (assembly GCF_022581195.2). Lineage (NCBI taxonomy): Eukaryota > Metazoa > Arthropoda > Insecta > Lepidoptera > Noctuidae > Helicoverpa > Helicoverpa zea. The sequence continues at coordinate 7,426,443 of NC_061476.1, forward strand.
AGTCATGAAAAGTTTGAATTTCCTCGACGGAACTTATAAGCACGTGGCTCGTCGCTCATGTGCGCTGACAGCCGACCAATCACAGCGTCGCTCATCAGTGGCTCGACCAATAGCGGCCGCCCGCTTTTGAGCGCCTCTTTTGACAGCTGATATGAGACGCGCGAAAATTTACGAAAGTTTTCTTTCGAATTTGGAATGTCGTTGCAGAATTGTTTGTTTTTAATTTATGGTTGTCGTTTTTACGTAAAAAGTTTTTAAATATGCGGACTTTTATTTATACAAGTATGGATGATTTAATCCGTAGGTTGTAATATTTTGTGTTTTTAGAGCGAAGTATTTGCTAAGCAGTCTGTAATATTATTAATATATGCAATAAAACCGAGGAGTTTGTTTGTCAAACCAGTGACTTCAATTTCAACATCCGAATGACGTCTTTCGCGTTTCCTGTTTCAATGTTTTTAATAAAATTATTTCGCTTGTAACTTTTATACATAATTAACAATTAGGATGCAATAGAGAGACATAAATTAAATTAAATGTTATTTAAGCGTTCATTTTGATGCAGCTTTTTAAGTTATATGGAATTTATGTAAATTCAGTCTAGCATATGTTTGTCTTTGGATTCCCATAGACAAAAATATACCTTCTTGGTCAAAATTGAAAGTAAAAGGGATCATAAACCAAAAAATCAAAAAATCATAAACAAAAATTCCGGAAAATTAAACTGACCTACCAAAGAATATTTGGTAGTACGCACGTAATTTTACCTTGCTTGTCAAAAAAACCTTGTTAACATCACGCAAAAGCATATATATTTAAATTACTGACATTTGCAAAAACTAAACTAAGTTGCGGAAGGTCTGAATGTCAGACCTTATCTCTAACTACATATTTATTGATGCAGGCTTTTAACAAGATTATATAACTATTTATATTTTAGCTAAACCAGAAATCGGTAACTAATGAATTCGATATTTTATGTCCAACGTGGTTTATTTAAATTTTTATTCTACTGATAATAATATAGATAAGTTACTACAGGTTCCCATAACCAAATCGATTATCCTGACTTGTATTTTAAATGCGAAATTAACTCTGTTTGTGTCTGTAAGTCTGTCTGGCTTTCACGTCATAGCTACTGAACCGACGTTAATGACCAAGTATCTTAGGTATATATGTTTTATCGTTCGTATCTTTTTCCACATATGCGTAACGAAAATAATATTGCTACGGTTTGCATAGTAACTTCAAGCCTACAGGATTGTTGGAAAGAATTACCGCGGCCCTGGTATCTCTGGTCTGGTCTGGTGGTGGACATGTAGGGCTCCAGAAGGAACCGAGGTAGGTTTTAGTCAGTAAGAGATAGCCACTCCTTCTCGCTGCACTGCATCAGAAGCAGTCATGATTTCCCACAAAACCTAAGGGACGAGAAATGTCTTGAGGAGAAAGACTTCTTCCTCGTCATTGTTTAGAATAAATTATTTAAATCCATTATATAAGATTATTTTTTCCAAAAGTAGTATAAAATCAGCAGTCTCGTGCAAAGACTCAGATTGTGTCTCAGAGAGCATGTCAAGCTACTGGTCATGTGCTGTGCCCTATTTTTCAACAGTCGTATTGGGTTGCCTTTTCTTCGGGATATGAGACTGATCTACTTCTAGAATAGCCATTTCTACGGTCTTATATCGGTATGGAAATATTATTATTACATGGTATGCATGATATATGCAATAATACATAAAAAATATATATAAATAAATACGATTTATGTAATTGGCTGTTAAAGCCGTGTAAGTCGAATAAATAAATAAAAAATAATTCAATAATGATATGCATGCATCTCATTTGTACTTTCTTTTTATTTGTACTTTATCCCAATCAATCATTTTACGGTTAAAAGCAAACAGGTTTCAAAATGTTTTTCGTTTTAAGTTTACATTGTAATATTAGTCAATAGATAAAATACAAATATCTTGTTTATAAATAATGCCATAGTATGTCAAAATTTAAAATATATCAGGATGGAAGATACAATAAAACGGTCATTTGATATTTTTTTCGTGGGATACTTCCTACCAACATAAAAACTAGCTTTGTGATGCAAAACACTAACATTATACATAATCATAGTAACATTTAAATACTAAAGGACAATGCTATTCTTTGTATGGAAGTTGGGCTCAAGAGTTGCCCACAGTAACTGCATAGTGTATTATGTTCCATAGGCTTATAATAGGTCCCAGACCGAAATATTTCGAAATCTATCCCAGGAGTGCTGAGAAAAACTGGTTTGACTCTTATTCAATACTACGAAAAATATGCTTACGAACTCTTAACTATTCCACTTTTATTACCTTAATTGAAATGCATTATAATATTAATCGACAAATACGAGGTATTGAACGAGATTTTTTTTTACCGACTTCAAAAAATGGAGGAGTTTCTCAGTTCGTTTGTATTCTTTTTACGTAAGTACGTGCATAACTCCGTCGTTTACCAACCGATTTAAACAATCATTTTATTGTTTAAAAGGATTTACTTTCCAAATAGTTCCAGGGTCCAGGGTCTGGTGATAGAAACCTTAAAACATTATGGAACTCTCGGAAATTGTAAGCACATATCGAATAAAAACTTGTCAATCGGGTATATGTCTCCGACACCACAAAACTGTGGAGGTTAAGACCTGACCTGACGATGGAGACGACAGTGAGACGAGGGAACTCTTCAACGGTATCTATTTACTACCTCGTGTTTGAGCTTATTTTATTCGTCTTGATAAGATTTTTCCATTGCCATTAAGGATATTAATTGCATGACGCTACTCGAACTTAGGACTGATTGTGGTAGATAGAGACTGAAAAGCAAGAGAAACAACAATTACCTTTAAACGTCTATTTCTGTTTTTTTTTTTTTATCCTGTTAACAGTGAAACCACTATCTATCTGATATATATATCTCTATCTATCAAGAAAAGAGGTTGTTAGGTTTGTGGCTGCTTAAAATGGCTTGCTAACAATGGCTGGCTAACATTAGAACTGGTTTTTCTCGGGACCTCTGGGACCGATTTCAAAAATATTTGGATTCCGTCTTAAGAGTGAAGTAAAAAACCTATTTTAATCATTCCCACTACTGGGCAAATGGCTTGGGCTTCATAAACTGACTGTTCAAGTTGGACATTAGAACCGGGTTTTTCTCGGGACCTCTGGGACCGATTTCAAAAATATTTGGATTCCGTCTTAAGAGTGAAGTAAAGAACCTATTCTAACCATTCCCACTACTGGGCAAATGGCTTGGGCTTTATAAAGTAACTGTTCAAGTTTAACATTTGAACCGGTTTTTCTCGGGACCTCTGGGACCGATTTCCAAAATATTTGGATTTCGTGACAACAGTGAAGTAAAGAACCTATTCTAACCATTCCCACTACTGGGCAAATGGCTTGGGCTTTATAAAGTGACTGTTCAAGTTTAACATTTGAACCGGTTTTTCTCGGGACCTCTGGGACCGATTTCCAAAATATTTGGATTTCGTGTTAACAGTGCAGCAAAGAACCTATTTCGACCACTTCACTACTGGGCAAATGGCTCAGGCTTTGTTAAGTGACTATCTATGGAGAACATTTGAACCGGTTTTTCTCGGGACCTCTGGGACCGATTTCAAAAATATTTGGATTCCGTCTTAAGAGTGAAGTAAAGAACCTATTCTAACCATTCCCACTACTGGGCAAATGGCTTGGGCTTTATAAAGTAACTGTTCAAGTTTAACATTTGAACCGGTTTTTTCTCGGGACCTCTGGGACCGATTTCCAAAATATTTGGATTTCGTGACAACAGTGAAGTAAAGAACCTATTCTAACCATTCCCACTACTGGGCAAATGGCTTGGGCTTTATAAAGTGACTGTTCAAGTTTAACATTTGAACCGGTTTTTCTCGGGACCTCTGGGACCGATTTCCAAAATATTTGGATTTCGTGTTAACAGTGCAGCAAAGAACCTATTTCGACCACTTTCACTACTGGGCAAATGGCTCAGGCTTTGTTAAGTGACTATCTATGGAGAACATTTGAACCGGTTTTTCTCGGGACCTCTGGGACCGATTTCAAAAATATTTGGATTTCGTGTTCAGAGTGCACTATGGAACCTATTTTAACAATTTCCACTACTGGGCAAATGGCTTGGGCTTTATTAATTGACTGTTCAAGTTTGACATTAGAACCAGTTTTTCTCGGGACTTCTGGGACCGATTTCCAAAATATTTGGATTTCGTGATAACAGTGAAGTAAAGAACCTATTCTAACCATTCCCACTACTGGGCAAATGGCTTGGGCTTTATAAAGTGACTGTTCAAGTTTAACATTTGAACCGGTTTTTTCTCGGGACCTCTGGGACCGATTTCCAAAATATTTGGATTTCGTGTTAACAGTGCAGCAAAGAACCTATTTCGACCACTTTCACTACTGGGCAAATGGCTCAGGCTTTGTTAAGTGACTATCTATGGAGAACATTTGAACCGGTTTTTCTCGGGACCTCTGGGACCGACTTCAAAAATATTTGGATTTCGTGTTCAGAGTGCACTATGGAACCTATTTTAACAATTTCCACTACTGGGCAAATGGCTTGGGCTTTATAAAGTGACTGTTCAAGTTTAACATTTGAACCGGTTTTTCTCGGGACCTCTGGGACCGATTTCAAAAATATTTGGATTCCGTCTTAAGACTGAAGTAAAGAACCTATTCTAACCATTCCCACTACTGGGCAAATGGCTTGGACTTTATAAAGTGACTGATCAAGTTAACATTTGAACCGGTTTTTCTCGGGACCTCTGGGACCGATTTCAAAAATATTTGGATTTCGTGTTAACAGTGCAGTAAAGAACGAATTTCCCACCACTTTCACTACTGGGCAAATGGCTCAGGCTTTGTTAAGTGACTATCTATGGAGACCATTTGAACCGGTTTTTCTCGGGACCTCTGGGACCGATTTCAAAAATATTTGGATTTCGTGTTCAGAGTGCACTATGGGAACCAGCTGAAACTACTCCCACTGCTGGCAAACTTTGAGGCCCACACCCTGGCATTGTCCTTTTGTTGTGACTTTTGATTTTTGTTTATATTTGTTTTAATTTCCTTGCTAAAGCCGTTTATTTATATTGTACATCCGATTTGATAAATACTTAATAAGGTTTTTGAAATTTAACTGAATTATTTATTAAATTAGAGCAAGTTTTATGGTATATTTTTCTCAATAAAATATGCGAATGACGCGCATTGACGTTAAATATTCATGTATGTTATCTACTTAATATTTTTTGATAAGATTACGAGTTTACGATCGCCTGTGTTGCATTATTTGGAGACTAAAATCTTTTTAGATTTGTATAGTTACTGTGGGGTTCCGTAGTTTTGGGTTGTAGTTCAGTAGTCTGTCTATTCGTTTCAGTTCAAGGGTTTAGCTTCCCTTATGAAAGTGACTTTCGAAAACGGCTGATTTTCAGCTTGATTTGAATTTTCTTTCACTCATCAGAGTTTAAATGGGTCAGCCATACGAAAGTTAATTCTCAGGACAATACAAGCAAGTCCATATTGTGTACAGTAGGAACGACCATCATCAGAATCTCAACCTCTCACTCATTCCATGATTCCAACAATCGCTACCAGAACGCCTTTTTTGGATAATTTGGAAATCATCAAAAGCGACCCTTTTACGGATGCTAGGAAATGTAGTTGTCTTAAACCTACCAATGTTCCTTCTGGAGCCCTTTGTGTACCAGGGCCGCGATAAAACAATACCTCAGCTCCAATAGGCAATGAGGGAGGTTACCCCCTGGAACTCAAAATCATCTTGAATCAAGTTAAAGCTCATTTATTGTTTTATTATTATTTTCATTGATATTTGCAACATTTTTGTTACACGTGTGTCTTTTCATGTCACCGGGTTCAACTTTAAAATAGAGAACAGGTCCCATTATTTTGTAATAAACATTAAGTAGACGAGTACCATTAATTTTTATTATTCTTTTTCACACCATTTAGGCGTTCATATCGTTATCTTAGTGTTTTGCTTATATTATCATCATAAAAGATACAGCATCCGTTTGTAACCAATTTTTCAAAAAAATATTCTTTCGAAAATCAGGTTACAAAATTGACAGTCATTTTGTTGAAAAAGTGGGGTCATCCAAAATGTACAAAGTCCAAAATTAACGCAGTTTTTATATATTTTTTCCTTAAAAATATCATAATATATTTCGCTATGGGTCAGCGTTTAATTAATTACTGCAGTTACCAACACCAAAATTTAATACTCTTATTTTGTATTTTTTAACACTAGCTGTTTCCCCACAGTTTCCCCCGGGTCCCGTGAGAACGAGAGATAGCCTATGTTACTCAGAGATAGTCTAGCTTCTCAACAGTGAAAGAACTTTTCAAATTGGTTCATTATTTTCGGGGTCTTAAGGGCACAAATAAAGAAATAAGTAAAAGTGTCCTTTTTAATTTATTAGTATAGATAGATTTGCTAATATTACGATGTCAATGAAATGGTATATTTATATCATTGTGACGGCAGTTTTCCTAATCTTAAATGTCAATAACAAATTCATAATTTTGCAGTAAACGTTGCTATGACGCAAAAAAATAGGAAGTTGAGTACAGTCTAGGTTATAATCGTAAACAGTGACATGTGCGTTTCCTACTTAACTGACGTAGGTAAATAATTTAGAAACGCAATGAATTATGTATCTTTTATATTAAAAACTATATTTTTTTGGTTGGTTTGACAATACTTCCGTTTGTAAGATACTTAGATAGGTCTTGTGGTTTCAGAAGAGAGAACGCTTCGTGATACCTGGTTAAAAAGGTGCGTATTTAACCGATCTTTACTTTTTTTATCTGAAATCATCAAATGACCCCTCCCGCTGTGGGTGCAACGTGAGGAAGTGTTAGACTCTTACTGGCTAAAACCCACTATGTTCCTTCTGAAGCCCTTTATGTATCAGACGCGGTAATTCTTTCGAACAATCCCGCAGCCCCGGCATGCTTTGGCCCTGATGGGCACCACTGGGGCTTGCTGACTCTCACTAACATCGCGTGCCACCGACACGGGTCTGCGGTCTTCTAGGAAAGAAGATAAACCTTAACTTCTTCTAGATTTCAATACATTGAACCGTTTTATCGTCAAACCGTAGGGAATAAATAAACTTTTGCACATAAAATATTAGTAAGGATTTTAAATATCAAGTCACATTACAGCTTTTTTGTTTAATTCAGTTTCACGGTACAAACATGTGTAGTGAATTTATTGGTTAATTAGTTTCGCTACCGAATGAAGAATAGGAAAACTTTTTAAACGCTGACTAATTAATAATTATCAAATCATTAACTAACTGTCAACAATTTGTAGTTAAGTAGTACCTGCTAAACCTACATCTTTTCCCAGGTCATTATTTATTTAAATTAGTCTAGACAGGTAGCGTAAAATTTGCATTATATTGATCTTAAATTTTATCTCGATCGATCAGGAATTGTGAACCTTAATCGACTTACACGTGCCAAAGTCCTACAAAAAAAAATATACATACAAAAAAAATCTGTGTAGTGGGCGTGCCTCAAAATGTAAACTTTAAAAAAGGAATTGGCCATTTTCAAAAAAATATTTCGCTATTTGAATGCTTGGTTCTCGAAATAACGTCGACTATATTTTATTCGGATGTGAGAAGTAGTTCTATCGAAAAATAATCCATAATTCTCAATGCAGCGACGTGCTTAAACTCCATCTCTGGTCGAAGAACCAGGGAGTGGCCCAAAATGAGTTGGACAAATGTAGGAAAAAAGACTGGATAGAATGCGGGGTATCCAATATTCCACAGTATTACCATAAGAGATCCATGCGTTATTTTTCGATTAGAGCTTGAAATTTTATTTTGCGTGAAAACAAGGGCGCCTTTGGTTCACCATGTCTATGATAGATCATGAAAAATATACACACAATTTCACTTATATCTCAAAGGTGTTGATTTTTTGACATTTCTTGAATATGCAAAAGATAGTTAGTATATTAATATATCAATTAAAATGTCTTTAAACACGATTTTTACATTATTTTATGTTGATCTATATCTAATTTATTATCATAATGACAATTTTTATTGTTTTGGTTATTCATGAGATATTTTATGGCACAATTAGTATATCAATTTTCTATTTTATATCTTAATAACTGTAGCGTGGAGATTTACAAGTGTTTTGCTAGTTCACACTCTGTTTTCGGTACATTAAGTATAAAATAGCGTCTGATTAAAGTTCTAGGTACTTTCAGCATTACTTCCAGTACAGTTAATATAAGCTTATGTTATATAAAATTCGGTGTACATCAAAGGCGGCGCGGTCTCTTTATAGCGGGTGGGCGTGTCTCTTTTCAGCGCAGCTCTCCCATTGGTCGGTCGCTCTTTGATGTCGCCGCCGTCACTGTTCAGTGGGGCGGGCGGCCGCTTTTCAGAGGTAAAACTTACAATTTTCAGACAAAGAAGGCTTTTTGTTATTTATTCAATGTTATATTAAAAGAATTTCGTTTAGATTCCTAGATTTAATGAGATAAATATATTTTTTCGAGAATAAAACGTTTTAGTTAGAAATTAGGGTAGTTTCATGTTGAAACATAATGATTTTCAACCGCCTTCTCAAAACGGAGGAGGTTCTATTCGGATGTTTATAAAAGTATATAAATGTATATTTTTATTATTTAATCTTTAAACTGAAACAGGTTCGTAGGAAGGAGAACTGTAGTGGCTAGGTAAAAAAAACAGACTTTCTTTAAACAAAGCAATATTTGCCAAAGAACTGACGTTAATTTGTACTGATACATATCTTGTATATATTATGAACAATAAAATAACCATATGTTTGGATATTTTTAAAAATATTTAATAGAAAACAGAATATTTTTAGCAAATATTAAATATAAACTAGACCAAAAAGTTTAAAAATAGCAACATAACGAGTATATTATTGCAGTTAAATTAATTTATTACAAACGAATTAACATAAAATCTTTAAATTAACTTTAAAAACAATGTTCTGAATGAATACAAAATGTCGCAAGTTTGGAACCTGATCAAAAATTACTACACAATATGTATAAAAAAATTAAGTATCTACGTTCACACATTCAAATGTATAGTTTAGACATTTTAGTTCACTTTTTGGCAGCTAAACTATCGCTTGTGTGTTTTTTGAACCGGTTAAAAATTTCGTCAAAAAATAATATTTCAACGACAATTTTCACTCATGGTGTTTTTTTTTTTTTACAAAAGCCAAGAAGGTTTTAATCATTATACTTACCTACGTGTTTTTCAGATGATATTATTCATGTATAACCTCTTATAACATGAGAGAAAGAATATTAATAAGTGAATTATATACTAATACAAAGTTAAATAATATGACTGATAGTTAGTAAATTAAAGTGTTCGTTAAATTAATAAATTAGGCGTAAAAGTGCTATAAATAATAATAATTGGAAAATTATTGTGAAAGTTTAAGAAAAATTCCGGAGAAATATTTTAAAATGTTGTATGCAGTGCGACAGGTGAGTTAAATGTACTATTTTTTATGGTAGAAATATTTTTTATTTTTGGTCCTTATATTTTGCAACAGATGACGATGTTTTTGTTACGTACTAAACTAGTATGTATTTAAATTCGGAAACTAGTTTAATTTCTTACGTAGACAGATGTTTTTTTTTTGCTGTTTTGGAATGCTATATTTTTTTAGTATTTTTAGTAAAAACGTCGCACTTTCTTGTATATTTGTTTTGCAAATATGTAGTAGTTGGGCGTGGCTTGCCCTTAGTTTTGAAATTAATAGATACTGTGTAGGTATGTGTTTTTTATAGTAGCAGTTTTAGTCATATTTATTGAACATCCCTCCGATTAAGAAGGTCTGCTCTTAGTTAATTTATATAATCTATCTCTATCCGTTGAAATTAATTAGAGAAAGAATTTTGATATCAACTCCATATTTTATTGTATGTGTAGATACAAAAAATCGTGAAAAAATAAATGTCCAATTTCAATCTCTAATCCTAAAACAATGGATAGATCGGTTTTAGAAATTTGTAGTTACACGAAGCGGTGCGTAGCCGTGGCGTAGCGTCTCGTGTTCGTAGCAAATCGATCGCGTAGTCGTGGCGTAGGCATCGTGTAGCCGTGACAATTTTAGTATACAAGTCGTGGTACCTAATGGGTAAAGAACCAACTATTCAAGTATGAGTGTAAGTTCGATTTTAGTTCAGGCAAGTACTAATGCAACTTTTCTAATTTTGTATGTGGTTTCTAACTATATCTTGGCTACCAATGACTGATTAAAGGTGATGGAAAACATCTCGAAGAAACCTAGGCTACAAAGTCTGTAATCTCCAAAGCACATTGAGCAAGCGTGGTGATTAACGCTCAATCCTTCTCCGTGTGAGAGGAGGCCTGTGCCCAGCAGTGGGACGATAAAAATACTGATCCTGATGACACAAATCACATTAAAACTAACTGATGCGATGTCGAAGAAGTTAACGCGAAATATTAAATAACGGCATTTTTTAACTGGTCACATTATGTTCTAATCTTAATTTTAATGTACATATTAATGATGATTTTAATTAGTAGGCTGTTATAATAGTTGTAATTTACATATTAATTAGCAAAAGCGATATTTTGAATGTTGTAAAAACATTGAAACACGATGAAAACAGACTTTCGTTAGAAATATCTGATGTTTTGAGTTCTATTTTCTTGTAAAATGATAAAATATGCAATTTGAATAACCGGGTATTTTGCAACCGTGTAAAAATATCGCAAACGTAGTTTTTTTTTTAGGAAATAACAAAAAAAAAAGATAAAAGCGGGGGCCTGTGGTGTTAAGGTATTGCAAAACTTTCATAAAATTGAGACAGTCTTACGTGAATGTTTAATGCATCGTGTCCTCGTTGTTTTCAGTTTCATTGAGCATAATTTATATTAAATTAAATTTTGGAAGATTTAAACGGTTTTGTTCACATCAGCCAATTGCTGTCTACTGCTGAGCATAGCCCCCCCCTAACGAACGCCAGCCATCCCGGTCTTGGATAGGCCCGTCCATCTACTGCCCATGCCAACATATATCGCATAAGTGTTGGCATGGGCAACTTAACACTAAATAAAGGGAAAACTTAACACTGAATAAAGGGCTTCGAAAAATTGTTCCTCATCGCTGTCACACGGCAGTGGCTGCATTGCCACGTTGGAGTGCAATGCTTAAACCCTTTGATTTTGCTAATTAGCATCCAGTAAGAACAAAAAGGAGGCTATACAGTTGTCTAAAAGTACGATAGTCTGAAGATAGAATAAGCAGTTCATTTGATGTGAAAGTACATCGTACTATCAGATGGTCATCCTCAGGAGTTTAAAATGAAATTAATACTCTTTATCCAGATATACTTTCGTCACAACACACACAAAGAAATGCGCGTACATATGTTTGTTTAAAATGAATGCTACGTTTGACTCAGAGGCAATTGTTTACTTATCAAGTTACTTTGTTTAGTTTTTTTGTGGAAAACACAGGGCGACGACTTGAATGCGAGACGGTCGGAAACAATAACATGCAGGCCGAACGTTGATAAACTGCAAATATAACCTAACAACGCCTAGAAGAAATTACGTGAACACAGGATGTTTAAATTTTTTGCTGTATTTATGTTCTGGTTGGTTTGTTTTTATGCCTATGTGATGCAGAGGAATGAGTCATGTTGAGAGGAAAGTTTTTAACATGAGGATGGACGGATATAGTGGAAGACGACGACCAAAGAAACGATGGATGGATTGTGTGAAAGTCGATATGATTAGACAGAAGTCACTTGCGAGATGACGGCAGATAGAAGAGTATGGAAGGAGTAAACATGGTTGCGCACCCCAAATAAAATTGGGAAACGGGCCGGACGATGATGATGGTTGGTTTTGTTTTTTTCTCGAGACGTGGTAGAAAAGGCTATGTAATTTTCAGTTGAAGAATTGTTAGAAGGGCACGTTATAATTCAGTGGCAGTCGTTATTACAATTCCAGGTCGGAGGCCATCCGGAGCTAAGAATATCCGACACTAGGGCTTGCTAGATTAAACCTACAGCTCATTCGATAAGAATTTGTAAAGATATAGTATTTAATTGAAACCAGTTTTAGAGCAAACTAAGGTGGCATGCCCGATATGTAAGGCTCAAGTTCATATGTAAGACAGTTTTCCTAAAACAAATGTATATTTTGCATTTTTACGTACAAGCAAAGTAAACAGTTGTTTTAATAAAAACGGACGATTATACTATGTGAACTTGAGCCTGAAATAGGCTAAGGCACCCGATGAAGAGACTACAACTTCCAAAACATGATTTAAATCGATGCAGCCATTTCTAAGGGGATAAAAAAAAAACTAGATTCCCTATAAGATTAGAAATTACCTACCCATTACATAAACCTTCGTCAATTTACAATACCACTTAGTGTGAGGTGTTATATGAACATTTCTTCATTATCACATGCACACACACACACACACAACATTATAGGCACAACAAGATACCGAGTGTATTGTCAATATTGAAAATAACTATCACTAAACCTATTCTCAGAGTGTAAAACGTGAAATGATATCACAATTGTTTTAAATGCCGGAGAAATGCGTGAGTTATCTTTACAGGTATTTTTCTGCCTACTTTAATTAATGTTCACAGACTTTCAGTCCTTCAGGCTTTCGTCATTAGCCTTTTTATTGTTCTAACGTAGAATTCAGGCTTCTTCTCATAAAGAGAATAACGCTTGCTCAAGGCGGATTGTCTATTTTAGACTTGAAAGTGCAGGTGTCTTCAAGATGCACTGGGTTTTATGGTTATAGACACGAAATTTTATGAGTACTTATGTTTGTTACTTCTTCAAGCTATAATCGCTAAATGATAATGACTAGGCAGTTATGTAATCATATATGTATAACAGAATAATATAAAGGCTTCTTCTTATCCACGGACGGTATGTAATTCTCTCAGTAGGTAAACAGGTGAAACCAAATCTATCCTAATATTATAAAGAGGAAAACTTTGTTTGTTTGCTTGGTTGTAATGGATTAACTCAAAAACTACTGGACCGATTTTAAATATTCTTTCACCATTAGAAAGCTATATTATCTGCGAGTAACATAGGCTATATTTTTATCCCGGTGCGGGCAGTAGCTCCCACGGGACGCGGGTGAAACCGCGGGAAAACGGCTTAATATATAAATCTCAAATGAAATACAGTAATTTTCACTACCAATAAAGACATTTCCAATTTTTAAGCACATTTCGAAAACAATAAAAACAACATTTACTCATCAAATCTAAAAGGCTACATTTAATTACATAACTTCCTATAATACTATAAAATTCCTCGAACTTCTGTTTGTCTGTTTGTGTTAAAACACGTAGATAAGAAACACAACAGTAAGAACGTGATATATTTCATTATTACATAGCATATTTTGTTGTAACATCTCGATAAAATTATGTTTTTGTTTATCGCACGTATTTCATAATTATATCAACATGTTTATCTGTCATCTGATGTGAAATTATAAGCTGAAAGTCACCTTTTGCTAGTTAGAACTTATGTTTTATAATAACTAGCTGGTTTATGCAGTTTTATTCATGTTCCGAGGGAATTATACTAAGGATAGAAATATAGTCACAATTAACGTGGTTTTCTATTGGTAAAAGAATTTCCAAAATCGGTTGTTTAGACCCTAGCAAGGTTACATGTACACTTGTACTTTTTAATAATATTCGTATAAAAACTACACACACATTACATACATACTTGATTCCGTCCCGTGGTAAATATTCCACGGGCCCGAATAAATATTAATCTATGTATAGCTTTTCTCGACAAAATGAGCTATGTAACACTACAACACTTTTTTAATCGGAGCAGTGCCTTTTGAGATTATCGCGCTTAAGCAAACAAACAAAACAACAGCAGCATTTTACTGATGTATATAAATCAGCCTTTGTAAAATTAACCCACTACTGGGTAGCTATAGGAATACCTACACACTTTTCTCACACAGAGAAGGTACTTATGCTCGAAATATATGCAGATGCGTAAATTCTCCAATACGTCAACATAGCAATTGGCTACTCAAAATAAACAAGTGATTGAAATTAAAATTAAAAATAGGTTATCTATAAGTTAATTAAACTCATATTATCTACCAGAAGCTTATTGTCGCTAAGTAACACCTGCATTTCGAAAATATGTGTACCTACATTGTTTCATCTGACCTATTATTGTTAAATAATTTTGAAAGAACTTTTTTCTGTCATTGTTTGGCTATTAAAATAATGACTTGTAGACATCAAAGATTCTGCTTCGCTTATTCCCAACAGTCCCCATAGTCCAACCGCATGTAAATGTTTTACATACCTCAGTTACTCGAGCAAACTGATTCCTTCAGAAAGATTGACTGTCCGATTTTGACTTCTACCCTCAAAAATGAGCTTTCTGAAACACGTTATGTCAAAACGGTCACTCATAATGGCCGCAGCGTTGCTTAACCTAATTCATTCATTTGTTTAAAGGAGAGGTACTGGATCTGTTCACAGGTAGAAAGCGTTGCCAACTAAGTTCAAAGAATCGTTTAAAAGTTAAGAGTGCCTATGAACCTAATATTGCCCAGATTTGACTCAACCGTTGGCAATTCTTCAATTAGCAATTCGTTTGGCCAATTTTCGGAAAACTGGATTTGTAGCTTAAAGAAAAATGTTAGCTGGCTTTGGGCTATTTCTTTCTATAAATACGATATCTATGCATACACCTATAAACATATACATGTTGAGCATTGTGTGATTAGTATGTGGCTCATTTTGGTACTAATTACACGATTTCATGTAACATGGAATGACACTAGATGGACGGACGATCTTGCCAAGGTTGCTTGGAAGCAGTGGCAGCGACCAAAGTGGATCGAGCAAAGCGGCAAACTTTGGGGAGGCCTTTTTTGTTCAGCAGTGGATGTCTTTCGGTTTTGACAATAATGTGACATGGACAGATTCAATACCTCTTGCAGCTCCAGTTTAATCTTGCTCTTCAAAAATAACTAGTATCAAGTTATGAGTATGAGCCTAGTATTTAGGTACTTTTTATATTTAGAGACCACTTCCTGAGTTCATTGTTCGTGAGCTAATACAATAGCAAAATTAGCCACCCATCCTAGACCGTGTTCTTTCCTATGTGGAGGATGTTTATGAAAAAATTGTATCTTAGTTTACAATATGTGAGGTTTCATGTTTATAATATGGTTAGTTATTTATGATAACAAATCTTACCACGGGCAGTGGTGACCTCATATTGTAAATATGTTTGTTCGCCGATAGGTAACAGGCTTACAATAACATTTTGTGCGACGACCACTAGTTTGGTGAAAACTGTCTCTAGTGTATTATGCTATTGTTCTTCTATTTTGTCATTGTCGTCTATGGTATCATGTATATCAGCTGCAGTATGTAGTTAGAGACGGTTTTACTTGTAGTTTTTTGTTTAATCGCTTTTATAATGATCGGAAGTTATGGGGCTACAGGATTTGTATTAGGTAAGATTTAATATTATTGATTTATTTACGTACACATACCAACATGGGACAATCTGGAGATGAAAGTCTGAAATCAGGAGTCGAACGACTATTTTTCATTTTAGTTCAGTATGATTTTTTTTGAAGTCATCAGATAACCCCTCCCGCTGTGTGTGCAGCGCGAGGGAGAGTCAGACTGTTACTGACTAAAACCCACCATGTTCCTTCTGAAGCCCTTCATGTATCAGGGCTCTATCAGACGGCCTTGGCCCTGGTGGGCCCTTGGTGCTATGATTTAGTTATGAAACGATTAAGTATACATATTGTCACCAAAAGATGATGTTCTGATGATCGTTTCTCTGTCTAAAAGATGTAAATATTATTAGTTGCATCCAGGTGATTTTGATGCCACAAATTTTCAAGTTATTTTACCAAGTTCTTGTATGTATATTAGTGCATATTTGCTGCTGATCTTCTATAGTTATTATTGTTGTAAGAACACGTGCATTGCATGACATCAACATGTTACATTGTGTACGCATACTTTAAGCTTTGTGAACTTAGACATGTCCGTTTATGTTTTTTATTCGTGTTCGATTCATATTTTATGTATCATCATGTCGTGTGTCATTCTTGTTGATTTTTCGTATTTCGTTTTTCGTTATAACCTTGTTGGCATTTTTGTTGTTGTTGCATCATATAAATTTTGTGCTGTTATTTCTTTATCAATTAATTTATTGTCAACTAGTGTCAGCCCATTTCACGCGCTTAAAACCCCACACTGCAGAATTTTATTCGGCTGATAGTTTGATTGGGTTCATAATTTTCAGTATAGAGATGAATGGATTGCATTCACAATTACCTTCAAAATAAAATGTCAGCTAACTATCGGCCGATATTTTGTCTGTTGTATTCGAAGGCTTAGATAACTATTTTCTTTTTAAAACACTATCATATTTGCTTTGCTGATCATCCATCCCAAATCCGATCTATCCTATTTCTTTAGTATTATTTTATTTAACAAGCCTTAGAAGTTTTTCTTTGACAATTTTTGCTTCATCCCCATTGATAATAAGTAACAGATGTAATATATTTATGGTGTTGTCCCCAGGGTCCGGAGTCGGCACTGAATTCAAACCCGGGTGGCGCCGCGAAGCCGCCGCTCATTAACTCATTCGAGCTGGACCGGTGTTTGGACCGGTAAGTTATCATCTGCCTAGCCTTTTCCCAATTTTGGAGTCGGTTTCCAGTCTTACGAATGCAGCTGAGCATCAATGTTTAACATGGAGCAACTGCTTGTCTGATGACCGCAAATAAATTATCTGTATGACAAAATATGCCTTGGTGAAACTGGCTGTCAGAAGTTTTGGGTACCTACTGTACTGGGTATTCCTGCGGAAGTAATGTCATCATAGCCAAGTGACCCAAAGCCTAACCTGTTTTATGAGGCACCGAGGAACTCTTCATGACAATTGTTAGATTACAATGACGAACGACCGTGCTCCTAACGAAATCTTTGAACGTCTACCTGAGCAGCTGTTACTTAGCCTCAAATTCTTCACTTGTTTCGCGCAGGAATGGAAAATAAAAGACAGTATGTTGTAAATTCCCTCTGTTTCCAGGGAGGAGTCCGGCAGGTGGGGCGGCGAGGCGGCGCGGCGACGCCGGCGCAGCTCGCCCCCGCGCCGCGCCTCGCCCCCCCGCGATCATGAGCCTCTCGCACTTGCACGGGTCAGTCACTACTTACAGTATAATTCTTCTGTTTCATTACTGTTTTTGATATCCTTCCGTCAAAGGTTTTTGTAGTACAAGAAGATTAGTCTTTCCAATAAAACGAACGGTTTGTACACAAATAAAATTGCAAACGGGCTTCATGTCAAATATTCAAATTCTTTATACACCTTCGACCTATATGGAGTTTCTTGCCCGTTCTTCTCCAAAGGAAGCTACTTTTGGAATGGGCAACTAGAATCAACCTTATTTATAATTTTTGACGTTCATAAGTGCTTGTAAAGGCCTAAATGAAATAAATGATTTGATTGATTTGATTTAACCGTTCTTAAGACAAGCCAATCTATTTAGTTTCTTATCGGTTCATCTCTATAAGACCCTGGAACATTGTAGCCTTGTTTGAGTTCAAAATATTGGTCATCATCAACACCATTATCACAGGCCTCAGCACCAACATCCCCGCAAGGGTCAGCGCACTCGAGCCCGGCGCCCGTGTCACCGGCAGGGAGCGCGGGCGCAGCCGGCGGGGCCCGCTCGCCACTGCCCATGGTGGCTCCAGACCTGCTGGCTATGCAGCTGCTAGACCAGCATAAACAGCTCCAAGCGTTGATGAAGCAGCGCTTGTTCCATCAGCATCATATGCAGAAACAGGTAATACATAAGTTAAGTAAATGAGATTGAATAAGAGTGGATGTAGATAGAGAAATAAACGTTTTAAAGAATGGATGGATAGTGTTAAAGACGACATTGCTGAAAAGGATGTTAAATAAAGAAGATATGTTGCGCTGAATTAAAGTTACGAATTTGATCGATTTCAGTCATAGTTAGACACAGACTGTGATTTATGCCTCCGGCCTCCACCACTGCCTCCATAATCCTTAAAAATTCGTAAAGAATGATTTGAAGACTTGGGCAGCAATTCTTCGTGAAAAATCTTCTCAAAGAGGCATTTCTTATTATAGTTTAACAATTGTCACAGGTACCAGAAGAATTGAAATATGGGTTCTCGGAGGCTGCTAAGCGTCAGCTGGAGCAGTCGCGGCTGCAAGAACAGATCAATCTCAACATCTTGTCACAATCTCATCTGCCGCCGCCAGACACTTCACCAGGTCAGTAGCATTAACACTTTACTATATATTATTACCAGAAGAATCTTTGGGTTCTTTTTATTGTATAGTCTCTGTTTTATTCATATTTATATTGAAGTCTGTCTTTGTTTTGTCTTTAACATTTTCTATATTAGCATCAAAGCTATCCATAATAAATTTCATTTCACGAATACGTCTACTCTTCATGGCCTTTCAAAATAAAAAATCAATTAAAATCAAAAATCATTTATTCAAACACTTTTTGAACGTCAGGAATTTACATAAGACAGCCCCCAAAACGCCCACCCTTCACCACTTCCTATATGTTTTTGCTGGGAAGAAGAAGTGGCGCAACAAACTCCCCAGCAAAAAAATTCCAAGACCCTCAAAGTGCTGTTCTCTCCAGGTTCCCTGCAGCAACAGCTGGGAGCCCAGCAACAGCAACTGGTTCAACAGTTGCAGGCGGTGCAACGTCAGTACCTGATGCATGGACCGTTGTCCGTGCCACCGAATGCTCCACCAGGTATGTTGAAAACGTCCTTACAATCTTCAACTGTTTTGTTATTGGTAAAACTATCAGATATCAGAACGTTCGTGGTGGCTTAGTGGGTAAAGAACTAACCTCCCAAGTATGAGACTATGGGTTCGATTCCAGGTCAGGTAAGTATCAATGCAACTTTTCTAAGTTTGTATGTATTTCTAAGTATATCTTAGACACCGATGGCTGATAAAAATGTGACGGAAAACATCTTGAGGAAACCTGGGTTATAAAGTCTGAAATCACCAACCCGCATTGAGGAAGCGTGGTGATTAATGTTCAATCATTCTCCGTGTGAGAGGAGGCTTGTGCCCAGCAGTGGGATGATAAAAAGGCTGTAACTGTATCAGATAACGTTTGTTTCCGAAGCTTCATGTCGGTTTATATATTATCTCTTCATAACTAAAAATTTTAAGATTGAACTGTATATGTTTAGTAGCAAAAAAACGATAAGCCATGAGTTTGCATTTTTGCGAGAGCTATCTATGACAAGATAAAATATACCAATAATGACATTACATAGTTTATATAGCTTTACATAATCATGTAAATTATTGGTGTGAATGTAATATGATTTGTTCCACAAGGTTTGATGCTATGGGGCAGTGAAATGGAGGAGCATCCTCTGTTTGGGCGCGGCGTCTGCAAGTGGCCCGGCTGTGATGCCCTCGCTGAAGATTATCAGGCATTCCTAAAGTAAGTAAACAAATCAAATAATATTGCTTGTATTGATTATCCCTTACCTGATCTTTGTAACCTAGTTACCTGGGTAAGATGACACCCTTTTGTAGTGGACTCTTTGTTTCTAACTAAATACCATCTACCAAGCCTGATTGACGTGAGAAGAAACACAGAAGAAACTTAATTGGATGTTTCTGTAATAGTTGGAACTGACTTGCAACGTACATCTGAATTTGTTCATATACTTCCCTAGGCACTTGGACGCAACTCAGTTACCTCACTAACATCATACTCCTTCGTAGCGCAGGTTGCCTATAATAACAAACAGAAAGCCCGAAACGAACTGGATGAAAAATACTACGGCTCCTGGGAGCGTTCAAACCTGGCTTCCAACCACCATCTGTAATTGGTCTTACACTTCCCTAGGCACCTGGAAGCAGCTCACACACTAGACGACAGATCAGCGGCACAGGCGCGGGTGCAGATGCAGGTAGTGGCTCAGTTGGAGCTGCAGCTACGACGCGAGCGTGATCGCCTCGCTGCCATGATGCGTCACCTGCATGCTGCACGGGACACTACGCATCATACTCCTAAGCATCCGCATGGTATGTATCTACAGCTAGTGTAATAGATTTAGTTTCAGCTATATCTGCTATGTTTTGATGAGCCAAATCGGAAGGCTTGCGACTCTCAGGAGGGATCAGGTGAAGGATTTAGACTTTTACGTGTTCCTTACGGAAAGGAGAGGTCTTAACTGTTAAGAAAACTGTCAGCTATATCATGACAATTTCCACAACCAGCAACCTCTAAGATGCTATTTAAGTTGTCATCTTCATTGCTGAAGCAGTGTTTATCTTAAGAGGCTTCTTCTCTATACTGTTATACATTGTTTGATACTTTTGTACCATTATCAAGAAAAAGTTTTATTTGCAGTTTAGTTGTTACTGCATGACATTATTTTTACTTACGAAACACAAATTATCATAGATCGAAGTTGTTTTTTGCAACGGTTTCTAAATGGAATAGATTTTTCAGGCGGTGCATCTGAAGGAGCATCTCCGGGGCCGGTACGGCGCCGTGTCTCCGATAAGTCTGGAGTCGCCATCGCTGGAGGTAACTATCTTTCACAATCAACACTGACATTTTATAAAACCACTACAAAGGTCACAATATTCAAGCAATAATTTGATTCTACCAATCGCGATCCAGAAAATATTTTTTTAATATAAAAGCAGTTTGTAATTAATAGACTTTAGAGTATATTTTATGACAATAATTTCTGTCCCAAAGGTCTTCCGTATATGCTCGAAAGAGCTGGATTAGATGTACAACAAGGTAATGTTTTAGAGAATAAAGAAAAAAACGTTGAGTTCCGTACTATCAATTTTCTTATGTAGCTTAGTGGGTATAGTATATCTATTTATGTTAGGAGTACATTATTTATTCATATGTAAATTATGTATGTATTTCAGAGATCCAACGTAACCGCGAGTTTTACAAATCGGCTGACGTGCGACCGCCGTTCACATATGCATCGCTAATCCGACAGGTTTGTACTTTCAAAAGCTTTCGACTAAGTCAATATCAGTTTATGCTAAACTAATAAAACATTAATGTTATTATAATAAGGAACTATTTAAAAACTGTTACTAATACGCTATCTTTTTTAAGTAAAACTTACATTAGGTTAACATTTTTAAAGTAAACTATGAACAAAAATTGGGTGTTCCACAGGGGTATATATTAGGACCAAACCTTTAAACTAATCTTTAGATAGGATATTTGGTGCCCTCGTGTTACCCATGCTATGAAAAATCATTAATTATAAGCAAAACATAACTTAAATAAATGCCGTGCAATCAATGGTTAATAATATATGCAAGAAAGCTACATTTGCAATTTAGTATTTATAAAAGTTTTCTGTGTGTGCCTCATATTTGAGCACCTATTGAACTATTCCATAGGAAAGGTATTAAGTACACACCTATTACATTCCAGGCTATAATAGAATCTCCAGACAAACAGCTGACTCTGAACGAGATCTACAACTGGTTCCAGAGCACATTCTGCTACTTCAGACGTAACGCAGCCACTTGGAAGGTATGTTCTGACCTTTAAATATTTCTACCACATACCAGAAAAAATATTGGCAATCAAAATCAAGATAATGAAGTACAAAAAAGTAATAGTACAGAAAATATTGTTATTAAACATTTTGAAGTAAAAAGAAAATTAGCAAATAAATGTGTAGATTTTAGATATACAACTAATATTTTCTTTTTGAACGATATATTGTTTGAAACGCAAAGAGACAAGGTAAATGTAGTTTATTATTATGTTTATTCGTATTTAAATATTTTTGATGGCAATTTTCAACTGGATCAGAAATTATTAAGTCCCTAAGTTGTATCAGAGAAGTTTCTTCATCATTTATTTAATTCCTCTTGAAGATTGACCATCAACAATCTATGATAAGCCTTTAGATGTATTCTATCATATTACTAAGATATTTCAGTTACTGTAACATATATAAATGTGTGTGTACAACGACGATGCGCTATGGCACTCATTCCGACTTAAAGTCGGCTTTTGTTAAGCTAAGTTTACACTAAGACAAATCGTGAAGATAACATTTGCATTCGGAACAGTGGTCAAATTGACAGCCTTACAAAGCGAGGCTAACATAGACATTGTTTTCGTCAAGATGACTATAGAATTCGCAACAGTGGTTATACTGACAGCCCTCATAATTAAGGTAGAAGACAGAGTCTTGTCTTCATCTAAACTTAGCTGAACACAGAAGATTCTTCTGACGTATCAAGTATACTTGACATCTCTTCTGGCAAATACTTGACCAATAAAGTAGTAAAGCTTGCATAGCGCATCGTCAAACAAGTAAAGACGCAAATAAAGACGCGTTGAGTGGCGACACAGAACGCAGTTCGTCACAACCTGTCGCTGCACAAATGCTTCATGCGAGTGGAGAACGTGAAGGGCGCCGTGTGGACGGTGGACGAGGTGGAGTTCTACAAGCGCCGCCCGCAGCGCGCCGCGCACGCGCATCCGCCGCCGCTGCACGCCGGGTACTGCCCGCGATCAATAGCCCAACACCACACTATACAGATTACACTTACCATTTTTTACAACTTTTACAATAACACTTTTTGGGAACTTTACGAATAACACTCTTTGCAGAAATTTTACATTGAAAAAAATGTTGCAAAATTGACACTTTTACAATTTACTCGCTGACACCTATACATAAAACACTTTACCTGATTTTACAAAATCTACATTTGAGCATGAAATTCTTCCAAAGGTTTCTAACAATTTTACATTTCATTACATTCATACAACATTAACAAAAAATACTTCACAATTTACTTTCTTATATTTACAATCACTACTCCAGCCATAAAGACCTATTCTGTTAAATATATGTCTTTCACATTTAACACTATTGCTTCACTAACACTTACATTTAATCTATTTACTGTTACACTATACATTTTCACACAAACATAATCAACCATCAATGTTTCTTTACAAAAATTACTTCACAATTTACACTTTTACAAAGTTTACAAAACTATTTTACACTCTCACATATATCTGAAAAATATAACTGTATCTGACTTGTACGATCTAATGATCCTCTTTTATCACAATAAATACTAGCAAACTGCTATTGACACAACTTTACACTAAATACTATATCAAATGAAAACGTAATATTTTTAAACCAGTTACACTGACACTCAATAAACTTAACACAATCTACAGAAAATATTGACTTCGACACTCTTACAAAGTAACACAATAACTAGACACACGGACAAAACTTATAACAAATTACACTCAACACAGACACAATACAGATTTATCACTAAACTCTAAAAACAATTTAAACATACAAATCATTGAAACCGATGTAATTATTATAAACGTTTCACATTTACTGACAATATTTCAATGACTTCTACTTCAGAAATAATTGGTCCTATCTACCTACCGTCTGAAGTAAACAGTTGAACAAAATGGCTGATGTACTAACAAATTATCAGACAGTTCATTGAAAATGTAGCTATCTCAAGAACCATTGCAAAAATGTAACATCTTATGTAAATGTTACCTTAACTTGATTCAACCGTAACTTGATTCAATACCATTCTTTTTGGTACAATAATACACTGAACCAAACATACACTACACAGTTTTCGGTACATTTTAATCTTCTCTTAAATATTTTCTATCTAACCTAGCGGTGTATCTAACTCTTATTGTGTAAATAAACGTTTTCATCTCGTTTCAGATTTGAATCTGTAATTATTTGTGTAGTGAGCTCTGATCATTGTAAGTGGCATTATAACGTGCTAGTTATAACGTCACCAATTGTAAGGTTATGTATTTTTCTGTATTTAGGATTTTTGTGTGTGTACGTGGGTTTCGGCACAACGGTGAATAACGTTTTCTCGCTTGCCTATTAACCTCCCATCCTAAACCTTCCTTCAGGGTTTCCGGGGCTTCATATCCTGCATGGTACGGTGTTCCATTCCACGACGATCTGATTGTGCTTTCATTGTCTATTTTGGATTTTAAAAATTAGATTCATAACAATGAAAGCACAAGCATTAATTAAGAGACTTGGAGATTTTTGAATGACTGTGATAGTTATTAAACGGCGATGCAATTATAGAACGCTATCCGGACCAACCTGTCACTGCACAAATGTTTCGTGCGGTACGAGGATGACTTCGGCTCTTTCTGGATGGTGGACGACGCTGAATTCGTGAAGAGACGACACCTGAGTCGAGGCCGGCCGCGGAAGTATGAGCCGGCAGCCGGCCCGCCCGGCCACAACCCGCCACAGTAAGGGCGCCGCGATACACACGCGACCGTCCAACGAATCTACTTAGTTACGCTTTTGGGATGTCTGTAATTGGCTCCAGTAAACATCTCGTCACTTAATTTACAATCAATCAATTCATTAAGAATCATTTGTTTAATATATTAGCATTAAAAGGCAATTACGAACATTAGCTTAACAAAAGTGGACTAAGAACAAAAATGATATTTAGATGTCATAAGATATTTTCATTAGCTAAATCTGACGAAATGTCGACGTATCTGATTTCCTAACTCGATAAATGTCATAAAATGCGATCTTTTTATACAAAAAACGTGAGTCGTTGGACGATCGCGTCCAAATAGCGTTAATGTATGTGAGAAAACTGAAACCGAGAATTATCGTGATACTTATTAGTTTTACGAGAGATAATCCTCGGTAAACACACTAGATTTGATGTTTCTGACCATTATTGTAAAGTGTTTCACCGTGTAAGCTTAGATTAATTCAACATGTCATGTTAGTCTGTAACTAGACACGTGTTTATAATAGCGGATTATGAACACTGTGTGTGCTTCTATTTTTGACTATAATCCTTTTAAAATATTACTGATTTTTCAATAGACACAGAGTCAAAAAAATATGTTTGAAAGTAATGACATCGTCCATATATACAAAAAATTTAAGCACACACAAGTATTATAGACTCCTAGAGTGCGAAGCTATAGCCGATTGTTTTGCAATAGTTTTTAACATCACATAAAAGCAAATAACTTGTTTAATAAATTAGCTTAAATCATAATTTTGCTAATGTAATTACATGGAATATTTTTGATTTACATTTGACGAAACTCCGGAGCTATATAGATGATTATAAACGATGTTTATTTTTACAAAGACTTGCATGTATTGCATCTAATACGAATTATTGTAAAGGATCGTCGTTGGATACCCAAGTAAGATTAAATATTACATTTTAATCTTTTACTATTCCCAATCTTTAACATTTGTGCATGACTTCCCCAGGTAAGTGTTACGCTTCCGCTTTGCCTGTGCATTTTTGTCGCATGATAATTAAGATTTTTTCTATTTATCTCAATAAGCTTGCCTTTTTTCCATTTTTCTATTTTTATATTCTATTTATCTTTCTCTATCATACATACATTCACACACTCACTGAAACACTTTTCATATAAATTGGACTTTAATTCAAAATTATACACTCCACAAAATAAACACAATACAGAAATCACTTAAATTAGTATTAAAATGGTTATAAGTTATTTTGGAAGAGGTCTGAAATGGCCGGGGTATGATTTTTTATTAATTTACTTTCCATTAAAGATCAGTTCCAATAAATAAAGTTAATCATTAGAGCTAAAAAATATTGAAAAGCAGTAATTAATTTTGAAAATATTGTTTTATGATTTGCAAGTTCTACAACAGTAAATATTC